>NC_086340.1:34078211-34394092 GCF_032445375.1 Bacillus rossius redtenbacheri | reverse complement strand
TTTGGACACTTATTGTTCAAGAAAATTTCTTACGTGTTTGCAGGCACCGCATATTTTGACCACAAAATGTCGCTACTGTTTAGTCTCAAAAACACTCTGCCCATATATTAACTTTTTAGTCCGACGTGAACTTGTGCGGCGGAGGATGACTTCAAGGTCAACCTACTCGCTTACACTTGATGGTTCGTTATAATGGGGCTCGCTTGTGCTTCTAGAGCGGTATCGCCTCTAATGGCCAGTTACACCATTGTGCTCTTCAATCCGACATTCCAATGATCTAAGCCCAAGAATTATCTAGGGATCATTCATCTAAACGCTGCGCCAACACATAGAGACTACACGATCTTTGGTCGCGTGAACCGAACTTCACACTTTTCCGATCTGCAAAAACATGCATCAGCTGTGTCAAAGAAATGTTAGGTTAATTTATATTGGTGGGCTGGAACGGTATGAAGTCGCTACTATCGATTGTGACGCGGCGAACAAATGTCTGATTCGATTGATAGAAGATAGCAGCACATATATTCGCTGCCTGATAAGTAGAATTGTAATAATAACTGAAAACACATAATGCTATTTTAAAGTAAATACAAAACAAAGCAGTCGGAAATGTGAATAGGTTTTGACTTTGAAAATGCTTCTATTTAATATGGAATGTAAACATTGAGAAATAAAATATTAAAACATTAATCTAACATAACTAGTATTTCAAATATTTTAAAATATGGGCATTAATCGTGGTAAGAGGTTGATATACAAGAATAATATAATTTTTTATACTTTTTTATATATGATATGGAATTTTGGAAAATTGTATCTAATACTTACATCTGATTAAATGAACCTGCTTGCGCTGTGTGGATCCGAGATCATTGGTGTGGACCGACCCGAAAGTTGGTTCACATCTCATTTGCCAATGATATCGCTCAGGGCTCACAACACAATGGTGCACCAGGAAATGTGAACGAACGATGGTCAAACCAACCAATGACGCCTGTAATCTAATCGTGCAACTGGCCATAAAGCTGGTTTCTCAACTAGAAAACAGAAGCGAGTTCATAGCAGGCCATTCGCACGACTCTGCACAAGACTTATGCCAAATTGGTTCACAATTGAAATCTTACTGTTAATTTCAGTCAATGAAATATTTCGATGGATTCGACATCTGTTGGTCAAGTTAGTATGTAACTATATTAACTACCAAACGATTATACCGTGATACCTGACAAACAAATTGTGAGCGCATATTTCAATATTTAAATAAATAAGGGTTACATAAAATGTTTAGTTAACCATTCTAACCACTATATATATACTATATATATAAGCTAAATAATTGCGAGTCGGATTCGAAGCACGTAATCTTCTCCTTTCTCTCCTACCCTCTCCCCCTCCAGGGTTCACCCCCGCAGCACCAGTAGTTTGCAACGTAGCACCAATCCTTGCCTTCAATTCGAAAACGTACTCGCACGACCGTACCTTCCTATATATATATATATATATATATATATATATATATATATATATATATATATATATATATATATATATACACATACATACATACTAGCAAAAGCTGTAAACTATAGGTGTATATATATACCTTTAGTTTACAGCTTTTGCTAGTGACATAAGTAATAGTATTACTTAATTTTTAAATCAGGAATTACACATGAGCATGGTAATATCTCGGCAATTACTTGCCACAATATGATTGATAAATCTGAACAGTTCTCTCGTCCCGTCAACATAAATTCCAACTCTAATCTTATTGGTTGTTGCACCATACGTCCGTAACAGAAATAAATTATATTCATTTCCTTCAGTGCACACGATCGTCCTAAACGCTATTGTGACTCAGTAGGTTCGAAAACATGGCGGTCAAATCTTCTGCGGAGAAACTAAGATAAAGCTGTAATGCAAGGCCTTTGAGGGCTTTCAAGAATCCCTACCGAGAGTTTCATGCCTAAAAATAATTCTCAAAACACGCATTTTAGCCATTTTAACTCTTCTAAAAATGCAGTTTAAAAACGAAATACAGGAACAGAAGAACATAACTACTCAACCACCTTCAGGATATTCTTAAATGGTTTTCGTAAACATACCCCCTCATATATATATAGTAGTTTTTAAATAGCGTGTTTTTTTTCTGAAGTTCTGCACACCGAATATGTACCCGGGTAGGCGGAGGCCTTAAGACCATATCACACTGTCAAAAATTCCGCTTCTGGTCACTTCCAATAAAGTTTGTAAAGTAATGTTTGGAGGGTTATGACATTTTTGAAAACGTCACAAGCGCAACCATGTTTGTTTGACAGAGCATCCGTAAAGTTTCTGTACGCTCATATAGTAGAACTGGTTCTAAAATATGTTGGATGTTGAACGAAATCAGCCTAACATATAAATTTTAAATGCTAACAACAGGGCCGGATTTAGGGGAGGGCGACCAGGGCGAAAGCCCCGGGGCCTCCACAAACGTAGAGACTTCGGAAAAAAAAAATCTTTCAAATTCCGATAAGAAACCACTAGTAAACATCTTTTCATTTGATTTTCTTTTTTCGCTGTTTTACCTTTACCTACAGTACTTTGTACATACATGATTATAGTATTGTTAAATGTTAACAGAAATATTAATTAACACTAAAATTTAATTTCATATAATTCTTGTATCCGATTATATTTATGTATTTTTTTTTAAATACTAAGAGAATCTACTTGATTTCACAGTAAATTATTTATTGGAAAACTTGACTGAAAAAATTGTTCATTTTATTTGGAAAATAATTTGGGGCCAGGGGGCCTCCGCTCCTCTGTTGCCCCGAGGCCTCCAGACCTCTAAATCCGGCCCTGGCTAACAAACGGGGCATTATCAATCTGGCCACAGCGGTCACCATTTGCTTTGCTGCGATCTAAGCGTGAGACAGATTACAGTAGTGTACAAGTGCATTGACGCTGTGAGTGGAAACGGAGCACAGGAGTATGAATTTACTTGATTTATTTGGTTATATTTATTTGGCGGTTCGTGGCATTATGGCGAAAACATAAATGGCACCTGTATCCGTCACAACACATTTTTAAAATGGTGAAGAATACACGGGCGATTAAAGAGGCAATAAAGGTGAAATCACTTTAAAAAATAGTAATATAAATGTCGTAAGCAAATAAATTTTATACACAAACAAAATACAGTATGTCTTTAAATTTAAATAATTACATAGAATTATTATTCTTAATACAACAGCTATTAATATGTGTTAAATTAATTGAAAATGTCTCATAAACTAATGAATCCTCAAATATCATTACAAGTTAAAAATTTCAATCCAGCGCTAAAATGCGTTATTTTAATTTTCTAATAATATTTAAATAAAGAAATTTGGCCTAACTTAGTCCAATTAAATCTATGATAAGAAGACATGTTTTAAAGCATATTAAAGGTTATTTGCTCAATTTTTTAATAGAGAAAATTAAAAGCCATTTACCTTCCAATACTACCCATATAAACAACGTAAGTATGTCTTAGTGAAATGTAAAACATCTGATACATTAATATGATATGCAAAGTCTCTTCAATACTGTTCTAAGACGAACGCTGTAGGTCTCTAGACATAAACTAACGCAAACAAAAATTTTTTTTTTTAAGTTACCTTGTTCCTTTTTTTCTCATGAAACGGGAACAAATAGGGTTGTGATATTCAGTTGGAGACGAAATGTTGACAGTGTGACAGAGCTTTTACACGAAAACATTTGAAATCATTATGTAACACAGGTTTTCATTGCAACAGAGTGCTGATGTACTGTATCGTTTCAGAATTCCAGCTAATGTAAATTTTTTCTTGTGAGATTCTTTGAAAATGTTTAACAACCCATTAACTTGGTAATTTCAAAACTAATTTAAACATGTTTCTCGCAAAAGTAAAATTTCACATTTCTTTCATTATATTTTTTATTTTTCACAATAAAAAAGGAACAAGATATTTAATCAAATATTTTTTACTGGCGCCAGTTTAAGAGGGCTGCGGGGTTTGTCTTAGAGCAGTTTTAGAGATACTTTACACATAAACTTAATATGTCAGATGTTTTACATTTCGCTAATGCCTGAGTATTAAAATACCTTAATGGCTGTTATTGGAACGATTTTTCAGTAACAAAATTCTTATTCGAGGACTTCCATGTATATGTTACAAAAGCCGAAAACAAACTTAAATAATTGTTGCACACAGTAAAATTATGTGGTAACCATTTATTGTTCCATATTTGCACACAGCATATTGAAACTAAACGACATGTTAGTGCGGTATCACAAACAGTTAGTAACAATATATTTAATGAATGATTTTGTGTACTTATTGAAAATTTTTATTATTAGTACTATAGGTTTTAAAAGTTATAAGTAATTTTTGTAATTTTGTCACATAAGCAACAGCATCAAAACTCGACTAGTTACTCAAAAAAAAACATTTGAAAACAGTTTCTCAAAAAAGGCTAGTGTTTTTTAACCATATTCTTAACATTTCGTAGCTATACCTGCTCCAAGCAGCGCCCAAAATAACATACACTTGGTAATTAAGTTCATGGTGATTGGTTCTTCAGCACTAACGTTGCAATCCTAATCTTCGCTTCTATTTATGCGAGAAGAATGAACAGGTCACAAATTTGCAAAAAAATATATATATATATCACAGTGACCTGCCATCAAGGTTAAATTTTTATTTTTCGAATGATTCTGATAGCGATTCGATTGACCAATAAGAAGCAAGTATTGTGTGGGGTAACTCAGAGATATCTTTCACAAATGGCAGTAAACGAAACGCTTGTTTACAGATTGTTACATAGCCTTATCACTTTGAGATTTCCCTAAACTCTTCAATGTATGACAGCACTCGTGTTTTATCATATTTTATAAAGAAATACCCTGGCGTGTGTCGAATTTTGAAGGTAATCGTTGGTTGGCTTCCAAAGGCTTCACAAGTGCTCGATATTCAAATACGAATGGCTTGTGAAGCTATGTCACGTGCCGAAGACTAGAATTCGACCTGTGATTATTCGATATAAGGTTGTATCCAAATTCAAGTTCCTTATCATATCCCTGCGACTTCACATAACTTACTTGCAATTATGGTGCACCAGAATAAAGTTTTTTGCCTCTATGATTTTTTTTCAGATAAACATAGATTTAATCCCTAATAATAATATTATAAATGCGAGAGTGTGTTTCACGCAGCAACGGAGCTACCGATCAACATGATTTTTTGCATAGAGATAGTTAATGAGCCGGAGAGAAACATGAACTACATATAATTATGAAATTCCATCTCTGAGGGAGGGATAAATGGGTATATTCAGTTTTATAATAGAAAATGATAGGAGATAGACGACAGACACACAAACAGTGAGTTAGTGTCATTTATCTATGTCCGCCACACGGTCAGATAGAATGGTCTAACAATTTCCTTTCCTTCTCCTTGGCGAAACCTATCCGCTTAGCGAACTGAAGACGCTAATAACAGTTTATTTCAGAACTTCGTTGATTGATGTATTTGCCTTGCATTTGTAATGCGTTATCGTTTGATCTATCAACTGTTCTCGGCTTGGAGTTGGGTTATGGGAAATCCTGTAATATATAATTAGCTATTTTATTAATGGTAAAAAAATAACTTATTTTACGAGTCTTTTCATTACTTAAAGATTATATCAAATATGACCAACTAAAAATTTCCAAAAATGCAAACATTCTTTTTTTGTAAGCACACAAGAAGTACACTTATTCGTTTACTTGCTACTCGCATTCCAGTTTGGACAGCCCTCGTGACGTCACTTCGAGGGACAAGTGCTTGTGAGTAAATATACTCACGGAGTAAGTAATTGTCAGGAGACGGCATGCTGGGACGTAGTTGGTCATTTTATACCTCACCATCGTCCTGTTGCAACGCCTGAAACATTTTGGAAATGATTCATGACCAAATTTGATGATGAACAGTAGGTATGAATTATAATTTCTGTCACTTCCATAAAATACAGTCGTTTAAATCTGTTTCCACAACGCTAACATTCCACGTTTATCCAATGTTTTTGGTATCCAGCTAAAATGGCTCAGATCATCAGAGGAGGAAGAAAAGCTATTTCACACGGTATACATAAAGCAAACCAGACACTCTGTACATATTTCAGTTGAATATTGACACGACATAACCTTCAGTATGCCACATAATTTTATAGAATCGTTTAACTGTTAAAATACACCAGAGGTGTCGTTGTATAGAGCGGTACACATATATTTAATAGTTTAGAAAATTTACAAAAAAATAATTATGAAAAGGCACCATAAATGCTGGTAGTAATAATCTAATGAAAAATTTTTTTTTGTTCCTGAATTTTACATTCTTCTCGTCTTTTCAAGAGTCAAAACCAACCACTGTAGAAACCTTTTGTGCCCCAGACGTTATCTTGTAGAACATAGGAAATTGAAGTTAATAGTTTTAGCGCAATGAAAACCACAAATGGGATAAAAAATCCTGAATGCTACTTCATGAAATAATAATAAATTTCATTGGATGCTGTAAAAAAATACACCTTTAACACACCTATAATACGGAACGTCACCATTTTTAACGTAGAATTCTTTTAAATAATGCCGAGCATGATAAATATTCGCAATTTGTGATATTGAACTACGTTTCTGGACTCGAAACACACATAATTTCCGCACCCCCCGCTAGAATTCGCTGCCAGAGCAGCTATGTAGATTATTCAATCATTTAATTAGAATACAGAAATTTTTAATCACATAATGAATCACTTCCAATAAAAGCAAAAAAATCTTGAAAAAAAAAACTTGGGCCTGATTTTCGACAAGGAATTGTGTTAAAATAGCGTCCATCTTGTTAAAATTTACTAAACAGTTTCCTTTTGTCTTTGTAAACTTTGGTATACTCCATCCGCCACATATATCAGTAAAGTGGCTACACATTACCATTCCTTGACTTCTATCTCATTTGCGAAATGTTTTCTACTAAATGCAGTTAACGAAACGTCAAATGTTCCGCATCAATAACACTGAAAAATTTACTTTTTTTTGGCCAATGTATTTTTGAAATTATACTCCAACACGATTCCATTGATTTTATTTTACACCGTGCTGCCCTCTTTCAGTCTAGCATTTTCCTGAACCCCAACATGTACCGGCTCCGGATATCGACTGTGAAACCCTTTCTCGATGGAAGATTGGCAACAGTCCATTTGGTCCAGCGTCTCCACTCCCCGCCGGTCCGAGGCTGACGTGTACCATGGAGCGCTCGGGTGTTTTCTGCTCGAAATAAGAGGCGTATACTAGGAGTGCGCGAATACTGGCTTAACCACAAACAGCAGTCGGCGGATAATGAGGGGCCACCCCGGGAAGATCAGTAGCATCCCTGAGGAGACTCTTTGTGGCTTGGTATCTTGAGGTCCTGTTACAGTGTGGATTCTGGCTTGGCGAGTTCCACAACCGGGACGTAAAATAGGTTAACTTCGAGGAACCGGAGTCGGTGGGACATCCGAGGGGCTAGTCCTGTGGGTCTCCAGTTCCCGAGGTTTATCCCTGTGTGAGCAGACCTTGGACATATACCCTTCTTATTTACGTGTCAACATGCCGGAGAAGTCCTTAGTGCCATTAAAAAGCTAGGCAGTAATGCAGGACGGCTAATCGATAGCCCCCATCCAGGTGCTCTGGGTTCACTGGCATTATGATCGAGGTACGGCGGCTTCGGCCGGCAGTCTGGTGAAGTTAAGTGGTCGCTCGGAGTTTTACGAGCCCACCCCAGGAGTCCCCTAACCGAAATGGGTGGACACGTGAGCAGCGCGTGGCAACAGGGCGTACGGAAAACAGGATCTATTCCTACCACTAGTTCCGTAATGCACCCCGCACCCTCGTTCGGCCCAATGGATTGGCAAATTAAAATATTCGGTAACCTACTCCTCATGTACTGTCACTAAGCACAAACAGTCATGGTGAGACAAGTTGCCATATATTGAGTGTGAATTGAATCATACGCTACATTCATCGACATTGTTTTGATCTGCTGCGGTACTAGCATGGATAGCTAGTAGAGGCTTGGATAGGTGCCTCGGCCGGATCACGACTTATCTGCAGGCACCGATCGGTATTAACGGTGGGTGTTTACAGAATGTGATAGGCTCAGATAGGCACCAGACATAGCCCTCCAATGCGCCAGATTGCTGAATGGGCTAGGATGCGGGTGGTGCCGATGCTGGGATGGGTAGCCCTGGCCTCTAAACATATTCTTGTCCAACACCTCTGAGCCGCGATGAAACAGTATATATATATATATATTTATTTATTTATTTATATATATATATTTATATTTATATATCTCGCCATATGGGGCTACATCTTGTTCCATAGGATCAGAACCCACTGGGGAAGTACATGCCAGCCAGCAAGGGTTAAGGAACTCGCGCGTTATATGTATGCGGAGCAAAATCGTTGATTATCATGAGGTCTAACTCCTGCAAGAGAAGGTGATTGTTTATTGAGGTTTTGGAGGTATTGCCAGCTTTATTATCCGAGAAATGTCCCAGTAGGTCCACAGAAAAGTGTGTCCGATGCGAATTTATAGCCGCTCGACACTTATGGCAATCCTTTGCCTCCACATGGCACTGGTGGGTGATCGAAAGATCTGCCAAAGAGGACCCTACCGGGAGGAACTCAGCCTCAGGCATCCGCGAAAATGTACCAGAAATGGTGAAAGGGCTGAATCTGTGGGCAACAGCAGATGCGATTGAACCTTTTCGCCAAAAGGTTGGTGCCAAAAGCCTTTCTTATTGTGAAGAGACAAAGATATAATTTTAATAGAGTGGACGGCGAATGCCATTGGTTGTTCGGGTACACCCGAACCTTATTGGCTGCAAACTGCTTTAGCTAGGAATTATATGAAGTTGCCGATGTGCTCATGCGTTCTGATGGCTGATGGTTAGTTCTAGTGTTCGTTGCGTACTGTCCGCAACCCAATAGAGTCACTAAAAGTTGGTATTATGCGAAATGATCCTTGAATTAATGGATTCCTGCCGGGTTTTCTATGTCGGTCCAGAATCGTATGGGTAAGTTTCGTAGTTCTTTGTTGTGATCCTATCGCTTGTAGCATGCTTGGAGAAGGGTTCCCTAGCCCTGTGAAAAGTGTTGTAATGAGCGACGTTACAACTCTGGTACAGTCTGTTCAGCTACAAGAGGTCCACTAGACCACGGTTTCCTTAGTGAGTTTCAGAAAGAAGTTGTGAATCAGGGTAGGCAGCAGCAGTACTGAACCTAATAGTGTAGGGCACAGTCAACTATCTAGTCAGTTTAGTGAGCATGGGGGTTCCTGGTATTGATGGGATGGGTAGCCACAGGCTTTCGTCATAGCTGGAACCCTAACCACTTTTGCGATTGTGATTGGAAGGAATGTATATCCTTCTGGTTAAAGGTTTCATCGCCCTCGTCTGATATAATTTCTGGCTTGATTGGGGCTGGGGTTCTTGACAGATGCAGCTGGGTGTAAGGGCTTGTACAGCTAAACGGTTTGGGCTGGAGGTAGACAATGAGTCATGGCTTTTAAATAAATTTTTTGTTAGTTTTTTACTGTGTTGTATAACTTAATAAATTTTTTGAGAATTGTAATAAACTATTATTATTTAAAGTAATAAACTATAAACAAGCAAAGTTAAAGATAATTGAAGTCCAAATCATAAACTAAAATCCTAGGCAAAAGTAAATCCACCTCGCATTCTCATCAGTTGTTCGCTTGAATATCATTAATATATGGACATTCACTTTCTTGTAAATTTCTTTCAGTTACAAATTTAATAAAAATATATTATTTTTTAAATTACTTTATTTAATTCTTTTTAAAATAAATATATATTAATTTATGCAGGCTAAATAGTATGAAATAACAGAACAAATGGGCAATATGTATCTATTAAAGGTTATTAGAGTAATTAAAGAACTAAATATTATTAATAATATAGTATATACACAATTAATATATAATGTAATTCCAGAGTCTGAAAGATGTCTTCGCGCTCATGTTTCGTTCATTGACATAATGCACATTACCATCCACTACAAACACACATAACCTACAACATTGAGACTTTACCTCATAAATATAATAAAGCTATTTTAATCACTTATTATTAAAGATGTGTTTATTAAATATCAAAATTATTTAAGTTTATAAAATAAATTTCTTCATTTGACACACGCTGTCCAAAAACGCGAACATTATGTGGGTGTGTGCTGCCACACGCTTAAGTCCGCCATCTTGACAGCTTCGGCTCGTAGATACATCAGAAAAGATAACGCAATTTTCCAACATTCAATACTAGTGACCGCCTAGTAGTCCGCAGAGCTCAGAGGCTACGACAAATAGGCCTACCCGTTTTATTGTAATCTTAGAATATGGTGTAAACGACACTTGCTCCAGATATGGTTAATTGAATGTGCTAATGTTTGTTTTATAAGTTATTCTTAACAATTCAGTAATTGAACTCTATGAATTTGTCTAATTTAAATACACATTAACATCCTTAACTTAATTTTATCTTTGCTTTTAAAACATGTTTGTTTACGATCAATGATAAGTCTTCGTTGTTATTTATTGATTGTTATAATTTAGTGTTACAAATGAAATTGGTCATATTAATGACTCATACTTCTTGTCAGTGAATGATACTGATACAGAGTATTATATGTCAGTGTTTTAAATGTAATAAATGACCCTCAATACCATTTTGGACATGGTATATGAAATAAGGTCAATTCGTAACAGCTGCGCTGAGTGGTCAGTAAAAATTTAGACGAAACATTAAGTAGCGAAACTAAAGTTTAGAACTTATAGTATCTATCTAATTGCTCAAGTGAATGGTTTTGTCAAAATTAGCAGTAGAAATACAATGATTTCCTATACGTAAATGATATAAAGCAAGAGCTTTAAGAATAATCAGTGATTCTTCGATATTTTATTTAAATACTGAAATTATTTGACAACACTGAATTAAAATGAGAAAACAAATTTTTAAGACTGAACTGTAACTAACATTTGACAAGAAGAAGTGTTCAAAAGATTCTACAGTTATTATAACTAGAGAAATAAAATAAAACAAATATAATATATTTCTAGAAATTAAAGCAATGAAGCTACAAGGTGACTTCCAAGCCTGTGAACAGAGTTGTAGGCTTACTAAGCAACAGATCGTCGTGAGAAATATTATCAAATAGTCGTGAACTACGAACTTATACATCAACTGCTAAAACTGTAATTGTTGGTGAAATACTTCAAGTCGTCGAACTAGTGTGAAAGATTGTTACCTGTCTATATACTCCGGATCAGAGAATAACGAAGAATCCAGTTCATAAGAGGAAGTCCAGTGTTAACAGACATCTTCGGAAACAACGTTTCATCTACGCTTCGATTATTATACTGTCTACGACATCTCTAATTTTCTACGTTAGTACAAGAAACAAAGACTGAGCCTATAGAGTATTACTAAGAGGTATGTAAGTAAGGGAATGACAAGGTATGTGAATGAGTCGTATCATTTTGGTACTATGGAACTACTAACTATGTATAGTTTATATTCATAGAAATAATGATATTAAATATATCATATTAAGCCTCTAAGAGGAGCAATCAGTTTCTTTAAGTAATGATATAAATATTAAAAATAATAAAAGTGGTGTTTCTGATATGTAATTTGACTCTCTTAACAAAACTCTACTAGTGATTTCAATATCTATGAATGAATAGAATTTAAGAGTCATGGTGTTTAAACAGTGCTGTAGCGAAAGTTACTTGAAATTAAAGAAAAATTGTTTAAAATTATTTTACTAGTATCTGAACTTGTGTTTCAATGGTGACAATGTACTTATTTACATTAACATTCAAACTTACATTGCACAAGACAACTATTCTCACCTTACACGTATTACAGTATATCATATGTTAGTGATATCATTGGTTTTATTTATTAAATGATATCTCTGGTATTTGAGTCTTTAATTTAATTCAAGTAAACTCAACATCAATAAAGTAAATACTTTTTGGTTCGATTAACAAATTTGACGATAAATTACAACTTGTTATTCAAATATCATATTTTGTTGTTTTTAAAAAAACAATATTTATGCCAACTAGTGCCTTAGTCTTTACTTTAGTGCAAAAGGGATCTTCTGTTCTTGGAACTGATTATTATTGTCATGACATTGTTTTTTACTGAATATCAGTTAAATAAGAAAATATCTCAATGAAACAAACTGTGGTGACTTTCTACGACATAACACTTAAGACATCATCATTTACTTATGCAAAATTTCCTTTTGATTAGCTTGTTAGTGAAATGAGGTACTTAGTGTCGTAAGTTTTACTCAATTATTAGAACAGAATCCTTGCTGGGCAACTTCGAGTAATTTGGGGTTGGAAGACAAACCTCAGTGATCCATGTCTCGATTTGGAATTGATCGAGAATACATTACTTATCGGTGGTTTCCTTCTGTCTTACTGGTACGGCAATCACCGCGATATTTCCCTAGTCACGGCTCTGGTTCTCTCCTTTTCGTAACAGACGCTGATCGACCCGCGTCGTCGTGGTGGATGCGGCACTCCGGGTCCGGGGTTCGCGTCAGACCGGCATCCTTCCTTCAGCATTGGGGTGATGTGGGCGCTGAACTCGGGTCTCCTAATCCGCAATGTCTCCTTAAGTAGCGTGCATCCTTCCTTCAGCTTCGTGGACTGATATTCTTCTTTTACTTCGTCGGATTTGAATAAACTCTCAAGTATAAGGCCAATTACTATTGCCTGTATCACGTCGATCTTGAAGTATAATTCGTCAAGGACGGTCACTACCTCTTCTCAAACATCGTAGTGCCGACGAAAATTAAATCATATAAAATATATTAAATCTCTATTGAAAACTCATTTACCTTAATCTTGAAGTTTTACGACGATCTCTCCATTTAACTTTCTCTATCTTCTGGAGCTTAGCTGTAATGAGTCTAGCTCGGACGAAAGTCGAACAAAAACTGACTTTCCAAATTTCAAACAGTTCAATATTCTGTGTCCTTACTCGGCGATATATCGCTCGAAATCATAAAAAAATGTAAAAAGGAAAATTTATTCCACATCTAGCTGCCAATTAATTGCGATTTATTAAGTGTTATATCGTAGAGACAATACAGAATTGTAGTAACGTAATTTTTCATTGGTCATTACAAAACAAGGCATTAATAAAATTTTTCTCCGAGAAAGTAATAAAATTAAAGTATAAGACAAATTATAGAGAGTGAAAATAAATCATGTGATACCAATATCATACTTCTATGGGTGCTTTCCAAAGTACCTCTATAGTACAATTAAGCATATGTAGTATTCAATTGGTTTCGACTTATATATGTGACAGCCAAGTAACAACTTTTAATGCTTGTAATTGGTTTAGTTTTGCATGTAAAATTCCAGAGGTTTTAATTAGTGCTGTGTCTTAATATTTGCTTAACCTGTTTAAGTTGGCCTTTCTTTTGCGAAAAATATTAATTTTACTAAAATTAAATAATTTTGTGTATTGAAGTAATTAGAATTAATTTTACTTTGTGGTGATACATGTTACACTAAAAATAAATCTGAAATATTCATTGAACAGTTGGATTTTGAAAGGAAACCAATTGATTGTTATTTATAATTTTTTTTATTTATTGAATTGATGTGTGAGAGCTGTTACAAGTTTTTCAAGTGTGCATTTTCGTTGATTCAAACTCGTGTAGTTCAACTTAAAAAGTTAATTTATTGATAATAAATTACATAAAAAGATAGTTGTTACTCTAAATTGCATTATCTTTCAACCTCTATATTTTATTAACAGAACTTAAAATAATAATCTATTGCCACACACAGATAAATGTGTGAGTTTAACGTGTGGTATTATTAAATATAGAGGATATACTCTCTATGGATACTGTCAGAAGGCGTGCAATCTGGAGCGTGTCACAACAATGTAATGTTAACGATTTGGAACGAGTAGGTCGGAGACTTGATGTCGCTCACCCGTGTTTTTTTTTTTTTACATTCAGATTACCGATACTTGCGGAAGGCTGTTTGTCGTGAGCAAGAGTCACTGCAAGATGAAGCCAATGTGTTTCTAATGGAGCCCCAGAAGCCGCGCGTAAGCGTCCCTGGTCAGGCGTGGAAACAACCAGACACCGGCTGCGTTTGACGTTGACGTCGCCTCCGGTGCTCCCTCTGGTCGCTTAAACCATTGTTGCCCATTTCCGTTCCTCCTGGGCTGTGGCATCCCCCCCCCCTTCTACTTAATAGGTGTGTGCAGTGCTATGTACATGTGAAGTGCAGCGGAGAGAATGGCCAACAGACGACATATCGATATCCGCCCACGCGGCTATCACTTGACTTTTCGTGTTCCTTCATGGGGACAAGTTTTATTAATCCAACAGATATAAATTAAAGCATTTTTGATGTAATTTTAAACGTTTTTGAAGTTTTTTATGGTTCATAAATTAAACAACATATTATCCACTGTGCACTTCGGTCTACGGAATTGGCCCGAAACGTTTTTCCCACACACTTTGTGCGTGAACAGCCACCCTGCACGGTGTCGTCACTCTCTCGGTGCATAATAAGCCGGGCGTGCCTAATCACTGCGGAGCCTTCATTATCCTGTCGTCACCTTACATCATAACTGCAATAGCTGTAAGTCATCAAGAACCATATTATTTGCTCCGCGGCCGGCCTCCACTTGGCTTGACCCACCTAGTCAGCTGCACTACGTAATTATATTTCTGTAATCCCTGCGCGCCGGTACTAAGGGATCACGTAATTCAGGGACCATATCTCGTGGACCCCTCCTTGGTCTCCGCAGGCCTGCCGCAGGTTTTGAACATCGCCCGCACTAGGCTGCCTCCAGGCTGAACATGTGAACTTTTATTTCTTAATTAGTTTTCAATTTGGGGCTTAGCAGGAGGGGCAAGTAGTGTTCCTGTGGTACGCGGACTTACAGGGGCCCACCACCCAAGTATAATACATAACCATTACCCTCAGTGTAAATGGTGCACTCGACATTTGGTGTCCATACGCAACGAGTTTCTTATGTGAACTGATTGTCTTTCGTGTCACCACTGTTCGGTACAATAACTGTGTGGTTTTGTTAAGAGCCACATCCCTTGAACCGTTTTCTTGTTGCCCAGAGGTGCGAACTTTCGTTACGGACTCCGATATCTATCACTTACGCCACTTTTAGTGTGAGGCACAGTGTACAGTGGATAATAAGTTGTTTGATTTATGAAACAAAATAACACTACAAATTCCTTAAAACCTACATTCAATAATTACTTAAATTTACATCTGTCGAATTAATACACCACATCCCCATGAAAGAACATGAAAATGTCAAGTGATAGCCACTCAGGCAGCTGTCAATTAATCGGTCGCAGGGAGAAAGGGGTCACAGCCCCAGATGAACAGCAATTGGCAAGTATGGCCTAAGCGACCGGTGGGAGCACTGGACACAACGTCAAATGCCGAGGCTGCTTTGCCCATTGGCGCTTCGGTATTTTCAGGGAGCTCGGGATACGAGTAGGGACCATCTGCTAAGTAAGATCACCTGGCCATTGGAAGTACTGAAGATGTGTAGGGACCCTACAATGGCGAGTAGAAAGTTGGGTTGCCTCGGGGACTTTGGGTTGGGTCTGCTCAATGTCGCCGGGAATTGTCTTGGCCCTTTCTACAACCCCTCCTCATCTGTGAGAACTATTGTGACCCCCTCCTTGTCATTGGGGTAACAGGGTTGTGTGGGTGGGTGGTGAATTCTACGCGAACACGTACTAGAGTCTGTTTTCTCCATGGTTTCCTTGAGAAACATTACTGTCGGCTTTGTATCTGAGACTAGTAAGCTGGGTTCGTATGTCGTTCGCATTTTTTCTATGATGCATGAAGACATGAGAGGAACTAATGTGTAAAGAATCCTTATCGTACGAAGTTTCGTTGCGATAAGTGCTATGTTTGGTTCACATGTATTGACAGTTTGCGACGGCATGCGAAAAAATGTACGTACTGATGTACTACCTGCAGAGATTTCGACTCCTCGCTTTAGATTGGAGACTCGTATGTATACAGGGACAAAAATCGATGTTCAGCAACCTAATGTGATGAGGCCTGGACATTAATCTAAGCATAAAACTGTACTTGGTGCATTACAGGTAAATGATAACGGATTCCACTTGCCGAACTCTGAATTTCGTGAAATGTTGAAAGACTACTATTACCTAAATACATTGAGTCGAAGGACGTTTGTACTTTCATTGACGATATCAGGCAGGACATTATTAATAATCTTAGAGATGAAGAAGCTACTAATGGACCTTTAAAATATAAATTGGGATTGGACTGTGTATATGACAAACCATATCTGTTTGAGGACAAAGTGAAGAAGTGTGCATTCAAGACAGTGAATAATCCCATTTAAAATTCCGACAATGAGAATCAGTCTGTTAAACAAAGTATCGAGAAACTCTGTCGGGAAGAAAAAGACTATGTAGGCAAAGGACCTGGCTGGTCTCTGTCTTCGGTAAACCTATTGGAGCTAAGAATAAGTCAGTTAAAGCCTTTGCAGAACTAAATGTTTATTGAATTGCTATATTTAGCAAGCATTCCTGTAGTAAAATAGATATTTAGTAATGAATTGTGTTTGAAAAAAAAGTTTTTCCAGAATTTATAGTTAATTAATTACGAATTTACAAGAATGGTGGTTACAACTGCTTACTGGAGGTTGGTTGACAAGGAAACTATTTTACTTTAAGGACTATTCACCATATTTATTTAAAATATTTTATTTATTAAACCAACTTTTTTGCATTGAACAAGTATCGAATTAATCAGTATATTAATGTCATTTTTTTGTGAATGTGCACCTTTTTTCCAAATTTCTAGGTCAATAAATACAAATTTCAAATATGGCGTTTATAACGGCTTACTGGAGGCTGGTATATGAGGAACTTAGCAACTTTAGGATTTTGGAGATTATTTATTGAAACTGATATTTTTATATAAATATATATATATTTTTTTGCATTGCACAGAGACCGAACCAAGGAACAATAGCTATCGAATCAATCAGTAATTATTAGAATTTTTTTTGATAAATTTTACAATTTTTCCCGAATTTATATCTAAATAATTAAGAATTGCTAAGATGGCACCCAAATGTCAAGATGCCGGGCGCCACAGTAATAATAAATGATTACTGAACTCTAGTGGGTAAAATTAAACTAACATGACAGCAGTGCACTCTAGCGGAAAAAATAAGATGGAGGCCTCCAGCAGACGAAAACAAGACTGCGGACATGAAATTATATTTGCTGGCGAAATGTATACCTTGGCATTAGTGGTGGGAGGTCAGTCTGCCGTTGGCTTCCATGGAGGAAGGATCTGTTGCCATTTTTTTAATGCCCTCGCGAGATTCTAACCAAGGATGAAAGTGCATTTTTTTTAAATATGTTTTATTGTGACTTTATTATAATTTTTTTTATTTTTTACCATTAAAATCTTATAATTACGAATTTTCAAAATGGCGGCCATAAAGAAACGTGCAACGAGATGGTGTCCGTAACGAAACGTGCAAGAGTGTTTTTAAATACATTTTATTTAAATTTTGTGAACTAATTTTTTTACAAATTTTAAAATTGTTCCCGATTTTCTATAATAAAAATTACAGATTTTTAAGATGGCGGCCGTAACGAAAATTGCAACAGTTACCTCTTAAAACAATATGGCGGCTATAGCATCCTAATTTTCAAGGTGCGGCTTAGAGCAGCTAGTCGTTAAGTAATTTAAGCTTTTTTAGGAATTTCGAAGCCATTGGCATTTTTGTAGACTAAAACGTGAAATTTTCCCTTGAAACGAGAATTTTTCTTTCTAAATAGCGACATTTTTTATTTATCAAAATTTTTAAGATTTTTTGGCTGAATTTTTTTCCTAAAAACTATAATTTATTGCAAAATGTTGGCAAATTTTGGGTAAAAATTTGTAAATTTGAAGGTCAATGTAATGGTTATTCAAAATGGCTGCTATATCATCATAATTCAAGATGGCGAGCTGCAATCTCTATACACACCCTGAACCCTGTGCCAGTATGCCCTATTTTACACTACTAGAGGACCAAATGCATTAATTTAGTGCTGCTCTTTGGCTAAGCGTGAACTAAGTTCTACTTTAGAAACACACAGAAAATATAAAACCTTTTGCCGTCTGGAAGTTCAAGACTACAAACAATATAAAGTAACATCATCATCATGATGCAAAATAGTCTACTATCTTTGGGGAGAGTGCGAGAAAAAAAATGTGAACTACTGAAATTTTATGCACCTAGATTCACAAGCCACAGTGCTCAGTTTTGTGTTCGTAGCTGTACATCATCTCTTAAAAAAATATAATATTGACAAAATTCAAACATACATCATTTCAAATATTTAATTTAAAAATCAATGATAATTACTTGTATCAGAAATCAGAATTACAAAAAAATAATTATTATTCATTTACTTTGAAAATGATTGATTTAACATGGTATGTTATCATGTATTATTAAATTAGTGCGAATGTGAGGAAGTATAAAATTTATAGCTTTGTTGCTGACAGAACAGTCGATGTATAAAAAAGTACTCTATCTAAAATATAAATAAAAAATCATCTCTGTGCTGGCGTAGGAAATGTGTGGAAAATTCGTCCAATGCATAGACAATTTAATTTAGAAAACCTTTCATTTGGGTGATCACGAAAAAAATCAAAATAAAAGCAATACACATTGATGATAGATTACTTTGATGGTGTATGTGGTAACACAAATAAATGACCATGAGTAGGTATGTTTACATTGCTTCTAAATTATGCAAACTGACTGTATTTAAATTAGGAGTATATATTTAATTAATAATAGGTCATGTCTAGACCCTGTTTAAATTTCCTTTTTATGAATTATAAAAAAATATAATTAATTGTAATATGCTTATAATATGGGCATAGTGGTAGTAACTTAACATGGGCTTTAAAAAAATATATGTTAAATTATAAGTTCCCATGACTAAGAAAATAATCTGCTGCAAAATAACAATAAATCCAAAAATAACAATAATTGTAACTACATTATACTATCGTAATAATTGATGAGTAGAAAAAGTCAGTTAATTATTAAATTGTAGAAGAAAATGCAATTATTTTTTTTACTTTTTAGTTCATATTAATTTGTTTTGGAATATATTTTTTTAAGTCGGTTATTTTGTTAAAATTTGTGTTTATTTTTTGATTTTTAGTGAATCTGAAGTCCACTAACTAATTTGTCTGAATATGGGTAGACCTACTAAACGTGCTGCTCATATGAGACAGCGCCGTTTAAATGAAACAAACGAAGTTAGAGAGAAACGCCTATCTCAACAGAGGAACTCTACCTCGAGGACAATTTCAAAAGAGACTTGCAAAGACCGCCAAAATAGACTTTCGAAAATGCGGCTTTACATGAAAAAAGTTTTGAACAGGGAAAATATCGAAAAACGTAGTCACCTTATCGGCTTGATCAACAATCGTCTATCGAATCAGACGGAGGAGCAACGTGCCCACCGACTCAGCGTGATACACGATCGTCTATCCAAAGAGACAGAAGAGCAACTTGCAAACTGTCTCAGCTTGATCCACGTTACGGTAGGTGACTCAAATATCCGGATAGCCTATAAAATATTCGGCCGAGTATCGTTAATTTGCTCCTAAGGATTGAAGAGTTCCGTTACTTTGTCATGGATCCCATAATCAAAACCTTATTAAACTCTCATCAAACTACCCTTGAAGTACATCCTTTCCAAAAAAAATCATCGAAATCGGTGGCCGTGATATTGAGTTATTCGTCCATTTGTCGCGCACATACTTAATGCAAATTTAAGACTTATATGGTTTTCTCATTGATGCCATTGTCAGAACTGGACCAAATTGATATGGGACCACACGGGATGCACCAGTTTTCAAATAAAAAAGAATCATCAAAATCGGTTCAGCCAGTCGTAAAGTTCTGAGGTAACAAACATAAAAAAACAGACGAATTGAGAAACTCCTCCTTTTTTGAAGTAGGTTAAAAACACGTCGAAGGTACCCAACAGGATACCGTAAACAGATGTAAACAATAGATGCTCTGATTTCACTGTCAGAGGACTACTTATTGTTTGTTTCACTTGCGCGGTACACGAAAGTGCAATAACCGTGGAGGTGACAGCCAGGAGAAGGGTGTGTGTGTTGTACGTGCAGCTGATAACCCTGGGATGGGCCTGGCGGCGTGTAGCTGTGTGTGGTGGTGGGGGGGGGGGGGGGGATCACGGGCAGGTGAGAGCACTTCAGATAAGCAGGCCCTGGATGTCAAGGACAAGTAAAAGGGTTTGGGGGGGGGGGAGAGAGTGTCGTGCGTGCTGATAACGCGATAGCCTCTGTCCTTACAGCGCGTGACCGAGAAATGGGGGATGGGTCCATCTGGTGGCGCAGCGGGCCGCCAACCACTGGTAAACAATGAGCTCAACTGTTTACAGCCGTTGCGTCCATTTAAAAATAGCATCGCGCTGTTGCCAGGGAAAACACGCTGTCTTATAACTCAAGTTATGTTAAGGGGCCCGCCTACCTGGGCACACATACGGTGTGCAGAGCTTCAGGATAAACAACGCGATTTCAAAACTACTCAAGATATCCGAGTGGGGCCTATTTACGAATATCATTTAAGAGTTCGTTGAGGGCCGAAAAGTACTTTTAATTTCGGATTAAGTTTTTAAACTGTATTTTTAGAAGCGTTAAATGCCTAAAACGCGTGTTTCCAGAGTAATTTTTAGGGATAAAAAAATCAGTACAGATTCTTGAAAGCACTTAAGGGGCTTGCATAACACCTTTATCTTCATTTCTCCGCCATAAAATGTTACGGTCACCGCTCAAATTTCACAGTTATCCTGTGCTGACGAGAAGACTGCGCGCCAGTTCAGAGACTTGCGCTTAGAGGCTATACCGCGCTGGAAGCACCAGCGAGCGTCGCGCTTATCATCCCGCCTCACTAACACACATACACCCTGACGAGGCGGGCCCCTTAAAGGCCGGCTAACTCGGGGTAACACTCTACATAATTAATTTTAAAATTTGGTTTACCTATTTTTGGTAAGTGGGAAAAGAATATTTTCGATGAGGAAATGCTACTTATATTCGCGCTACAAAACATAATGTGCCATCTTACAGGTTACCATGACTATCATATCAAAAAATATATAATTAAAATATTATTTTATTTTCATTATTTTTTAGTACTAATTAGGCTTATAGATGAAACCACACTAAATGCATTTAAAACTTTGCTCTGCTACCACTCGTGAACGCCATTAGAGTCTACAATATATAGTTAAGAAAATAATTTACCTTATAAGTAGCTGGGATTTGAAACAAAAAAAAACAATAAAACACTGAATCTCAGAGATGACACTAAAGGACAAACCAAGAAAAGATAATGTCTCCCTGAAAACACTACGGAGACTGTGGATCTGTAACTTTAAATTAAATCATACAATTTCAGTTTTGTCTGTAGGCGTGCTTCGATTTATTTTTATTCATAGATAAAAGAGAATATGATACACCATTGTGAATTATTAAAAAAGGAAACAATCATAATTTTGATAATTGAAAATTATTGTTATAGGGTTAACTGAAAAATAATAATAATTTTACTTTATAATAGGGTAAATTTATAATAGTGTTAAAAATGTTAATAAATTGAATTCATACGAGGGCCGGACTGAAAATGATTAAACAAATGCCTTAAACCATAGTTAAAAATAAAACTAAATATAATATGTTAAACATATAGCCAATTTACACACTGGTGCTTTTCTTTGTTATTCACATAAATAATTATTGTTATTGAGAATCCCAGAATTTTTTTATTAAAATGTGATGCAATTAAAATCAGTTTTGAAACTACGGGATTTGTCGTTAGGCAATAATTTATACAAATTTTGATTGCACATATTTTGTCGACTTGCTGGCAACCTAAAATCTTGTTGAAATGGCCCACTCTGGCTGTCCCGGAACAGAAAGGGGTTCTGAAGCATAGTGAAGAATTTGGAAGTAGAAAATATGTAGCTTGTGGGTCGGGAGTGGTTATTTCTTATGGTGTCAGGATGACCATTTGGCCGCAATCTCAGCTCCAGTTCTTGGGCCCTGTCTTAGAACAAGCCAAATTCAAAAGAATTAGACCTGCTTCACACAACGCCATTAAATAGGCACAAATTTACACAAAAAAGGAGAATTACCGGGAAAGAGAATGGGTATCGACAACTCACAAAAACAGGGTGTTTCTCCTTAAAATCGGGAGGTGTCTCACTGAGGTGCCCCCGAAACTCGGAGCGAAACTAGCGCGGTTGACGCTGAAACACTTATAATTAAATAAAATTAACAAACTATGAAATCCTCTACAGTAGAAACACTGACTGACTGATTACAAAAAGTTACTTAATACAAGATTTAGGAAAACATCTCTTGACGAGGCACCTACATCTAAATGCAAGTGGCGGAGGCAAATCTCGCTGAGTGATGCGTTTTCAAAAAGGAACTGGACGAAAACGATGGATTCAGTCGGAAGTCGCGCCAAGAAGTTCCTGGTATGGTTCCTGTGGTGTTTAATTAAATCTGGTGCTTCGCCTTTGATAAAAGGCTTCAAGGCTTCAAGGCCCAAAAGTTCCGAACACGTCCGAGAGAGTGGTCGAGAAGTACAGGCTTCGAGAGCTCAACACTGCTGTTGGCACGCGATCGCCGCGCGATCTACTATGGAGTGGCCGAAACATATACGAAGTCGATTCGCACATCTCGAACAAGACTACTTTAAAAGCAAAGGACTTATGGAGTAGACTGTGGTGGAGCTCTGTGGTGGTTCGGAAGAGAAAGACAGGAGAACGATTCTTGGGTGGTCGCTAGAGGGCAGTAGCAAGGACTCAAATACCCAGGGGAAGTAAGTGACTACTTCGCCACTAGATATCAGGTGCAGTACGTTCGAAGACCAGTGGCCAGTTCTTGAGAAAGGCCATTGGTCGCCGGGGTTAAGGACCGGTCATTGCACTGGACGGCTTCGAGGAAAAGTCTAAAAGGGGGTGGGGTATTTTGCAGGGGTAGTGGGAAATGAGCTCTACTGAGCCTGGAGACGTGCCGGGTTGTTAGGAAAACTGACTCGGGAGCCTGACTAGAAGTGCTCACCTCAGGCGTGCTCTGAGAAACGAGCTACCCTGGGAAGCTGCAGCAACATGCCTTCCTGATCACGATGAAAGGGAGGGTTTCAGGAGCAAGGCGTGCACCAAGGCGGGAAGAAAATGAGGCTGGATGCTGGCCTCAAAAAGGGTCGGCAAAATATCATACACTGCGCTGGAAACGACTCGAGGAAACAGCCGAACAAAGATTAATTGGGAGGGTACGGTGAGTGGAACAAGTTTAAATTTGACCCGTAAAATTACTGTTAAGATGATAGTTCAAAATTCAAATTTAAAATTGTGACGAAAAAACAAATTTGTGGCACAGGACACCAATATTTAAAAAAATATTTTATATGAATTATAGTAAATGTATTAAAATATTTTGGTTCCAGTCACCCATTTTTAATGAGTTGTACATATACCTTTAATGGCTCCTATTTCCACGAAAAACTCTCGTCCCTATAAGACTAAAACAAAATACTCACCATAATAGGTAACATTATTCCATGTATTTCAAATGAATCTAGGAACGACCATGCTGTGTTGACAATAAAAAACATTTATTTTAGTTCACCATTTATTTATTCATTTAGATTTATTACAATAATGAACGAAGAGGAGGTTATTTGGTAATTTGTATTTTATAATTTGTAAGCTTCAAAATTGAACGTATGCAACGGGTGCGAAAATATGTCCCACCTTATCACTTTTTATATTTATATACCTTGGAGGCATAAGAAACTTTGTATAACTATATGGGTAAAATACACTTTTAATTTATTATACACTTGCCAGAGTTTAATGTTCTTTTCGCTGGCTTACAACACTTAGTTCTACGATATATAAAAAATTCACCTATTTTGATAGAAAATAGTTGAGTAAATAAGAGATACTGCTCTCTTGACCTGAAAAATATGGTTTTTGTGACACAGATTCTTATATTTATATAAAAAAAAATATCTTATAAAAATTTAATTTAATTTAATTTAATTTAATTTAATTTAAAACATGTACTTACGCCATTGAGCTCGGAGTCCTCGGTTCAAACCCAGCGAGGGCAAAAATAAAAAATGACGTCAGATCCTTCCTCCATGGAAGCCGCCGGCAGACTGACCTCCCAACACTAATACCAAAGTATATATATAACGACCTATAGTATGACATCATGTCCGCCATCTTTAAAATCTGTAATTATTATACGATTTTAATAAAAAATGAAAAAATTATAAAAAATTAATTAAATTTTGATCAAATATTACTTAAAAACACCGTTGCACATATCATTACGACTACCATCTTGAATTATAGAAATTTTGCATGTTTCGTTATAACCGCAATCTTGGATGACTATGACATCATCGTTACTATATTGATTATAGAATTTTGCACTTTTCGTTACGACTGCCATATTGTAAAACCGTAATTTTTATGCTAGATATTTAAAAAAAATTGATTATAAAAAAATTTATTAACCAAATTATAATAAAACATTATTTTAAAAACGCACTAACATCATGGAGACCTTGGTTCGAAACCGATGGGGTCAAAAAAATTTTAAATGACGTCCATGGAAGCCACCTGCAGTCTGAAAGCGAATCACGAAATTTCGGTGCAAAAGTTACCGATTTATGATTAGGCCAGAGAAAAAATTAAATTTTCGTGAGCGACAGAAACCATTGGCTAGAGAGACACTGCTGGTATGTGCGTATAGAATTGAAATACACAGTAAGCTCAAACTGTTTCAGAAAAAAAATCACGGGATACATAAATAAGTTGACTACACCACAAACATACTACATACCTTAAAACACATATAATTCACTTATCTCAGTCTCATAACATATTTATATTATGGCATGCAGTATGATCGTAGTAAAAAGCCTATTATGTTTCAATTCACATTAGATTTATTAATCCTAACAGAATAAATGTAATTAGTAAAACGATCAGCTTTTAGATTGTAAGATACTTCGGGGTTATTTTACATTACGATAAATCCCATGTGGTATCGCAAAGTAAAATAATGAGGCCAGCCGGTCTGCTATATATATATTCAAGTGCAAAATTTATTTAACTAAGTTAGGAAAACACATTTACCACAAATTTCTTGCCGTTCGGGTTTATAACAATGATATTTTCTAAAACAAGAACAATGCAGTCCGAGGTTTCAGTGCGTGTATAGGTACAGCTGTTCACATAAACGTTTTAGTGCAAGAAGTAAGTACATACTCAATAATGAAAATTAATGAATTTATGTTTATAACAGGGTTTAAAATTAACTTCCGTTAATTTCTACTCACTTAAGCAATTCATGTCCAGGGAAACTTTATGATATAAAATTTTATTATCAATAAAAATAGTGTTCGTTTGGTCATAGTTACGTGCTATTTTGTACGTGCTGTCTGCAATTTCCATGGATTGCCGAATCTCTGTTGCGATAACAGTTTTTACTAGCACATTATATTAAATAAATATGCATCATGTGTTACAACAAAATTATGGATATATATAAACATAAAATGTATAGGTTCATTCAAACAAAGCTCACATGTCTTTAAATAAAATTAGTTCTGTGAATCTAATATATTAAACTGAACTAGTATTAGAAACAATTATTACGTATAAACATTATAATATAATCAATTTACATTTTACGCATATTCATAAAATTGCTTTCCTTTGTACTTATACGCAGCCTTGTAACCGGAAATTAAACCAGCATACTCATTGTTTTAAATATGACTTGTAGCGCCACCTGTTATAGTTAAACTGAACTAAATGATCCTTTACTTGTGCCTTTGAATATATATACTGTATAGAAGTCGCGAGTGGATAGGATTTACTCTACGTTTTTCAGAAGCATATGATGAGCAGCTTGGGAACTTCACCGCTGCAGTGCGCTGCCGTAACGCCCTGTATCGTCTTAGTTATTTACACGTTAGAGGGCAGCACTGTCGCCCGCTGTCATTCCCCGCACCCCTCACCCATCATTCACTGCAGCTCAAGGTCGTTCAACGGGAGGGGGAAGGGGTGTTTGAAGACTTCGACACTTGTCCGCTAGGGACCACCACAAGTCGATGCCCTAGAGATGGTGGCGATTGCGGCGGTGAATTAACCAACTACCTCAAAACCGTATTAGAAATTTTAACCTGGGCTGGCGACTTCTATACAGTATATATATTCAAAGCTTGTGCTAAACATGTTGTTACGAGGTATACTACTAGTCACGCCATCTATGCACCAAATGTGAACGAAGTGTTATTCTGAATATTTTAGAGATTAAACTTATGTAACCAAATGTCGTTTTGCCTAAAGTCATTTTGCCTAAAGTCGTTTTGCCTAAACTCGCAGAACACCACTCCACATTCTCAGGCAGTGATCAAACCTTAAAGTCATTTTGCCTAAATTCGTTCTGCCTAAAGTTGTTTTGCCTAAAATTCTAGGCATCTGTTTGGCTTGCCCTACAGTTATTTTGCCTAAAGTCATTTAGCCTATAAGTCGTTTTGCCTAAAGTCGTTTTGCCTAAAGTCGTGCCTAAAGTCGTTTTGCCTAAAATTATAATCGCCTTCTTAAGTTCCCTTAAAGTCGTTTTCCCTAAAATCGTAATGCCTAAAATTCGTTTTGGCAAAAGACGTTTTGCCTAAAAGTCATTTTGCCTAAAGTCATTTCGCCTAAAGTCGTTTTGCCTAAAGTCATTTTGCCTAAAGAACATTTTAGGCTAAATGACTTTAGGCAAAACGACGTGAACTCGGATCAGCCCGGATGTGCTGAACTCGCGAACTCGCGGTTGTCGCGGACGTTTCCATGATTAAATAAAAAAGTTAATAATTTATTATGAATAAAACATACATACATACTCCTACGAGGTAGACCTACATGGACTGACTAAAAGCTAATCACTACAGTTAAGGGAATCATATCCATTGTCTAGCTGATTACATCTTAAAAGAAAAAACGGAGAGACATCCTGATGACGGAGATACGGAGTGGTCAGTCCAGAATCGCGGCGCGCAGTGAATTTGGGGCGGCAAAGACTCGTTATTAAAAGGCGAAGTTAAACAAAAGAATAGGGTGAGGCTTCGGCTTCCGGACCAAAAGTTTCCGAAGATTACCAAGGGGCATGTCGAGAAATACTGACTTCGATATCTCGAAGTTGGTGGTATTGGCCGATGTCAGCGCGACCTACTGAGGTGTGTCTGAACCAAGTAGAGGTCTACTCACACGAGGCGACAGTTAAGGCATGGGGCTTATGGAGTGGACCAGGCCAGCGCTCTGGTGGCCTGGGAAGGAACTACGGGGTACTGGTTGTTGCGGGAGACACTAGAGGGCAGGCGTTTAGTGGGCGATCAAACACCCAGGGGAAGATTTACGCAATACTGCCGCCAGGGTGCATGAGCAGTACATTTTTGGGACTGAAGTTGTGGCCTTGGGACAGGCCAACCCTGGTTGGGGTTGGTGGCTGGTCAGTGCTCTGGCCAGTTTTCCCAGGAAAACTTGGAGAAGGGGGTGGGAGGAGACTGCTGTGACTGTGAGAACGAGGCTCTACTGAGCCCAGAGGCGTGACTGTACTTTGGTGAAAATAACTCACGTCAGGCGAGGTCTTAGAAGCAGCCTGCCCTGAGAGCTTGCAGTACATAGTAGTTCTTGTCACGGCTCGGAGGCGAATTACAGGCAATGTTCGTGCGTTAAGGCGGGAATAAAAGGATACACCGTCTGACTCGCAAAAGACTAGGCAAAAATCGGATCTAGGGCTGGGAAAAATTTGGGAGACTGGTCTGACAAAGATTAAACTGGAGTGTATAGTTGGAGGAACCAGTTTAAGTTCATGCAGCAAAATAATGACTGGCAACATTTTTTTTTTAATTTAAAATTTAAAATTGTGCCCAAAATACTAGTTGGCGGGACACTACAATTATGGCGACAGTGACTATGTAGCTGGTGACAAAACCAAAGACTGTGATAAAGCACCTAAAATCTGGCGAGATCAAAAGCTGTAATGAAGCCCTGATACCAAAAAGATGGAAAATATATGATAAAATAAATTAGTTCAAACTAGCTTACGACGAACACCGGGAATTATAGTGAACCTAAAAATATTAATATCAGATATTCCAGAAAGATGACTATAGCAGAAGAGATTGAATATATGTCATGGGAAGATCCTAACATATTGGTTGATTGCCTGAGACTGTTCGTAGACATCGGTTCGTAGAGGAAACTACTCGCACATCAACGAATTAGACTGCATACATAAAGAACTGAGGGAAGCTGGCTACTTACAATAATGTCTTGTTCAAACTGCATTTGTATAATATTTAAAAATAAATCAATTGTTTGGATTCAAAAAACTAGTGTATTAATTTTTCAATCTGATTTCTAACTAAGATGGAGTTCTCGTAATACAGCTATCTTTTTTATTGAGCATCAATGTGTGTTTCATATACATACATATATTTTTTTAATTGTGCTTCCCTTTTTTATTTTGCTTCCGATAGCGCTTTATTTTTTGTGCTTCCTTCTCATTCATTCTGCGTACAAATGTGCTTCCTCTTTCAATGTGCTCACTTTTCTTTGATTGAGCTTCTTCTTTGTCTTTGATTGTGCATCCACATTGTTTAATGCGCTTCCGATTGTGTTTCCTTTTCCTTAATTTTGCTTTATTTTAGCTTATTGTGCTTCCTTTTCTTGATTGTGCTTCCTTTTCGTTGTTTGAGCTTCCTTTTCGTAATTGTGCTTCTAATTGTGCTTTCTTTTCGTTTATTGTATTTTCTCTTCGTTGAATATACTTCCAATATTGCTTCCTTTTTTTGATTGTGCTTCCTTCTCTTTGATTGTGCTTCCACATGTGCTTACTTTTTTGATTGTGTTTCCAAGTGTGATTCCTTTAAATTGATTATGGATCGTTAAGTCTGTGGTTCGGAGATGTCTGGTCTAAATGCCTGACATTGGAATTGGCCTGTTTAAATTAGTTTTTAGAGTATCACTGAAAAATACCTTTTTGTTCGGAGATGCTTAGTCTATACGCCTAACATTGTACAATACCTGGTTTGAAGGTATTCCAAGTATCGAAAAATTAGACTTCCACGGTAGGTGTATCAACACCATATTTATTTCTCTGGACAGGTATCTTGTTAAGAGTAGTTTTCGTAGATACAGAGTATATTTAATAAAAATCCCCAAAATGTCATGGTAAACAGAAAATTTATTTTAATGGGAATCGGTCGAATCAATCATTATTTAAATATTTGATTTTTGTTGATTTTTAAAATATTTCCCGAATTTCTAGTTCAAATATTACGAATTTTCAATATAGTGGTCAATATGTCATTAACAGCTTACTGGAGTCTGGTACTAGAGACATTGAAGCCTATTTTAGGACATTTTACCATATTTTATTAAATAAGTTGTTTTTTTTTTTTTACCTAGAATAATCATTTTTGGATCGAGCAAGGATCGTACTAAGCAATGTAATCGGTCGAATCAATCAAAAAATTATTTTCGATTTTTCGATGATTTTTTCGATGATTTTTTTCGATGGATATTTTACTTTTGCTGAATTTCTAGTTTAATAAATGTAAATAACTAAGATGGCGGCCAATATGTTACCATCAGTTGACCGGAGGCTGGAATCAGTATACTGATTGCAGTTTATTTAAAATTAAGTTTTGGAATTTTCCTGAAATTTTTAGCTTATTAAATACAGATTTACAAGATGGCGACTAAATATCAATTTGTTGAGCGTCCTGGCAATAAATAAATACTACACTATATCGGGTAAAAATTAAACTAAATTGGCAGCAGAACACTCTAGCAGACGAAATAAATATGTCGTTTCCAAGATGGAGATCTCCAGTAGACGAAAACAAGATGGCGGACGTGATTTCATACTAGCCAGCGATATATATACCTTGGCATTAGTGGTGGGAGTTAAGTCTGTCCGTGGCTTCCATGGAGCCAGTATCTGTCGTTATTTTTATTATGTCTTCACCAGGTCCAAACTGCAGACTCCATGACGTAACTGCGTCTTTTAATTAAAATTATATTTCAAATGTTTTTAAATATTTGTTATGGAATTCATTATTTTCCCGATTTCATAGCAATAAATGACTGTGTTTTTAAGATGGCGGCCGTAACTATAATTGCAACGGTTACTACATAATTCAAGATGGCGGCCGTGACATCCTAATTGTCAAGGTTATAACCTCGGCGGCTTAACAACGGCTTGTAGATACGTACTTTAAGGTGTTTTGCGGACTTTTCAAGCCACTGGCATTTTTAAGGACTTAAGACGGAAATTTTACCTCTAAACGTGAATTTTTCCATCTAAATAGGAAAATTTTTATTTATCGAATTTTTTGAGAATATATTAGGAATTTTTATTCAAAACTCTGGAAATGTGGTGTTTATTGATAATTTTGTTCAAACTTTTGCAAATTTGGAAAATTTTGAACAGCATGGTCAAGGTCATACAAGATGGCCGCCATGACTTCGCAATCCAAGATGGTGGACATCGGCACAACAACTAGAACCAAGGCATCAGTCATACTATCATATACTACTGTTTTATATTGCAATAAATAAAATAAAATGAAAATTAAAACAATTATTTTTCTTGGTATCGAACCCCAGCTGGCAGATTGTCAAACCATGCGTTTAGCAACTACTCCATGCCACTTTTATTACAAAATTATTATGAAATTATTTTTCAAACTGTACTTCAAAATATTTTTTACTTTTATCCGGTAGTTAGGTAGGTATAAAAACAAAAACTTCGCGGTTTTGAGCCGTAACCTTCATTACAGCCACGCGCAATGCAATAGCGAGTCATACTCTCTTACCACTTCAACTTAATTAACAAATGTAAAAAATATTTAAGGTATTGGTACATATTAGGCATTTACCAAGCACGCAAAAGAATGAAGAAGAAAAATAGAAATCTGGGAAAAAAAATTCAATAATTGAGACAGAATGAGGAATAATATCATATATATAATACGAAAATCACATTTAACACAATGTTAATCGTGAGTCAACCTACTACTAGCGCCGTTAGTTCGCAAGCCGCCGCAAGCTTCACTAAGCCGACGAGACACGCCAAGGCAGACCTATCTATATGACCGTGCTAGAAACCAACACATGACAACTTCGAGAATATTTGTCACATCAGTCCAGTAGATATCAGTAGATATGCGCAGTATTAAAAGCGTATTTGTTTAAAGATTTACGGAATCATCATTATTATAGTATTGAACAACTTTATTTTGTTTAGGCAAAAAGTTTTTAATCGTTGTTAAAAAGTTTTATAAAAACCCAATGATTAAATTTTCTTAGCAAAGTGAACAAACGTTCATATTTGGGTAAAAATACACATTATTTAACAATCCACTGGTAAATATGATAGTATTGTCACTCCAATCTACTGGATATAGTACTTAGAACTGTCCATTATAGTGTGTTCGCTATCATTACGCAAATCTGCGTGACATTACTTCATAAAAACATGCGAAATGACCTCTCACCTAGCAACGCACTTGCCGATATGTAGTGATATCGTTTTAGTTGGCCTTTATCTTTTTAAAATGTCCCCTTATCATAAGAAATATCTGGCACTTTTTTTTATTAAAGTTTCTCTTATACACAACATGTCAATTTATTTTTATAATAACAAGTGCCTTCTCTGATCAGGGTCATCGCTGGCCAAGATAGCTATTGATTCACACTCACGTATGGCGAAATCGTAGGTACAATCCTATTTCTTACGCAAGTTGGTTTATGAGCATCAAATTAGAAATCGAATAGTTTTATTGGGTTGATTCTTCAGATGTAGCAGCTAAATTCCATTGTAATTTCTCAGTGGAATGCATCCTGCTATTCGCCTGTGATGAGTAGTATGGTAAATCTGAACCATTTCAATATGATAATTGCAAAAACATTTAATATGACGAATGCTGTTCTTTACCTTTAGTATGACGTAAAGTGACTATAAATGATGCCATTTAAAAAATCTGTTGGGAAGAGGAATAATACCAAGGAAAAGGTAGCGGATAGACATTTAGTCATTTGGATAGATTACAACTGAGAACAAGCAGACTCCATTCACTAAAAAATTAACATTTATTATTTGCTCGTATGTGTGTACTTGTAGTAGTGTAGAAATTACACAATACATTTTATTTATAATAATATGTTGTTTGATTGTAATGGTATAATGTTAATTTAATTTAATTAAATAAATAATATTGAAACTTAATAACATTTTTGCTTTATCTAGAAAGGAATTCAAAAGATCAAATCATTCTTTATAATAATAAATACATTTTTTGTAATTTTAATTTTTTTTTCGAATTTTTTTGTTGATGTTTAAATGTATTCAATATGGCGGCTAAATGGCCGTCAATTGCCGAATGCTAGGACAGTCTGGTGATTTACTTTAATGTGCTCTAGTGGGTATAAATTAAACAAATATGGCGGCAGCGAACTCTAGCGGATGAAAACAAGATGGTGACATCTAATGTGGCTGCCATGATATCATACCAGTTGGTGTAATATATATATTCTTTGGCATTAGTAGTGGGTATCAGTCTGATTGAAGACATCAATCAATTTTAATCGAATGGCCTCACTGGGATACGAATTAAAGTCTCCATGGTCTATGATGTAGATGCGTTTTTTATTAAATTTCAAAAAAATTGTAATTGAATTTTTTTAATAATCTTTTAAAATCTTTATACACAAATACATTTTTACTCTAGCCAGGAATCGAACTTAAAACCACGATGGATTAAGTAATTAAAAACTGTAAACAAATAAATATTTGGAATTTTTTCGGAATTTTTAGTTAAAAATTAAAGATTTTCTAGACTATGGTCAAGGTCAAAATAAAAGCCCCCCCCAGTTAAAAAAAAAAAATTGTTTTCTAAAAATCGGGAACTTTTCACTCGAAATAGGGAAATTTTTTGTCATTTTAAGGATTATAGCCGAAATTTAACACCAAACGGGCAACCGTGACTTCACAAGACAAAATGGTGGACGGCACCAAGCACCTCAGCAATGAACCAAATGCCGCAGCCCCATTCATATACTACTTACAACCTCTCTCACGACTGTATTCAGATTCTGTTAAACCACTCTTTTGTTCATTAAGGCTTAAATACAACACTTTATACCATAGTGACAAATATGTTAATACAACGAACGGAAACAAAATAAAAGAATGCAATGCCCTGCTTTAATATAGATAGGCCAAATGTTACAAGCTTGTAAGTTTGGCACGTAAGTCTAAATGTTACGAACTATAATGTAGGGAGAACTGGGTCCTTAAAGTACAGACCAATTAAGTTTTTCAATTAAAGTTATATTAATCAATAATATTTATATTAATAATAAATAATTGTACTAAAAAATGTCCGATCATAAATCACTAGCACTTAAACATTTTTACTCTCAAGTCACTCAATGTCTGTCAAGTTCCGCAATTCGTACTCCTCACTGGAGCTAAGCTCGACAGTGGTTCGCCCCTTACCTCGCGCCTGTCCACACACAAACAGTCTCGCACCACTCAGTCGCCGCACTCCCACGATGCAGTCAAACTCCGCGTCGCGCCACTCTCAGGTGGGAGGGGGCAAATCTCACCCTCTTCGCTGATGTCGTATCTTCGCTCTCGGAACTCCGAAGCTGTCGCGGGACTTGCTCAGAACTCGCTCGGAATTTCCGCAGAGGCCGGCGTCGATGCTTAAGTTAAAGTGTATCTTCTTTCCAGAACCGACGAGAGCAGCTGTGATGAGTCGCGTAATCCCAGGCCAACCCGACTCCCGAACAGACCAGAAGGGTGGTGTATATTCACGCCACTTCGCGCGGTGGCCCATGGAATTCCCAAGGCCGCTTAGCAATAGATAACAGCGCCGAGGCAAGACGATGCGCTCCGAGCGGAGTGGGTAGGGGGTAGTGACGACCCTTGTAATCCAGTTAGGCACGCATAGCAGGTCTTACATTAGTGGACTGGCACGTGACATGGTGCTTGACACCAGTGGCCTATCAGGGATGCCAGCCAGCTACGAACCTAGCGCGTGTCGCGGTATTGCCTGCGTTTGTAAAACTGTCTCCTCCTTAAACCTGTTCGTCCCGAACAGGTAACACATCCCTTATAGCATATTCCCTCAACCGGTCCAAATGAACCACATTCATCTGTCCCCTCTTTGGTCTCTGGATGTTGTAGACCACATCAAGACTTCATATGGAACCTCCCACACAGCTTGAAGCTTAGGGCACCTTCAATTTTTTTTTTTTTTTCCTAACCTAACTAAAACTAAGTGTATTTGGGAGGGGTCCGGGTTAGGGAGGGACCTAAGTGCGTCTCAGGCCGAAGCCTATACGCCTTAGTCATGCTGGGATTAGCCATGCAGGGAGAGGGTCGCATGCATCGTGTGTTAGGAGGGGATTGGCCAGCCATGGCAGCGATTGGCGCCATGACTAACTCCCCTCACTCTTAACTCTAGACTAAACTACTAGATAAGTTGGGCCCAGGTAAAACCTGCATAGACACAGGGAAAACCCTGGGCACTTTCATGCGGGATGCCAAATTTCATGCATTAATTTCAGGCAGGTTCAATACGGGAGAAAGAAGGATGGTTCAGGAAGAAGAGTTGGTCAGAGCAGAAAGAGTCTACCATGCGGGGTTTGGGCGCTTGGACTTAAATGTCCGCATTGTTTGTTGTTCTGCAGTTCTGGATCTTCTGACCAGGGACGCGAGCGCCTCTGGTGGTGGCTGGCCACACCGGGCCACCCACTCCGCCTCCAGTAGCACCTAAACTAAAAGAAGAAAATTAGAACACCTTACTTACTAAACATACACAAACAGAACATATTTCACTATGTGTACGCTCTGCTAGTGCGGAGCGTAGGCTACATTATTTAAGATATCTTAAAGCTAATAACTTAATATGAATTAAACTATTATATTTTTGGTATTTTATTTGATTTTTTTGTTTTTATTATTTTTAATTTTTCTCTCTTAGCCTAATATATTATATTACTTTATTTAGTATCTTAATATCTACGCACTTAAATATAGTGGTAGAACTGCCAACATATAAAGTCACAGGCGAATGGGAACAGAGCACTCGTATTGTTTTAAATATTCAAAATTTTTAAGTAGTCATGCCCTGCAGCAGTGGTACCCATCGGAAAGCAGCATGCCACTCGTATCGGCAACCCCAGCTCGATCGGTGTTTATTTGCACTAACTATCCGGGCAAACACGTATCACAGGACACGACTTCTACCACTAATTTTAAATTATATCGTCGCGACGCACCACAGGCCTACCATGCCCGGCAGCAAGCAGCATGCCACTCGTATCGGCATCCCCAGCTCGATCGGTGTTTACTTTCACTGAATGCGAGGGCAGAGGGCAGGTTTAATGCAGTACGACACTCTTTGTCGCTACGTTTGGTAGCCTAACTATTTATTATTGTAATTAAGTATAAATTAACTTGAAGTTTCATTTTAATTCACGAGTAGTATTTTCATTGGCCGGACGAGTCGGCCAACCACAGCGCAGCTACGGGGGCCTGTGAGCCAGGATTGAAACCGGCATTTTATATTTCCGATGCAAATCCGGATCTTTGTCGCCAAGGGAGGAAATAAACGGATTTTCACTTAATTTACATTTATCATAGAATTTCTGAGTAGTCCTAACATAGTAGTCCTTTAATAATTCGAGTTTTAGCTCCCTATGCATGGCCCTGACGGGACAATACACAGGTGCTTCAGTCGCGATTCGAATGCTCTTGTTCTGTATTCTCTGTAGCTTTTTCAGATGGGATTCTGCTGCTGTTGCCCACACTGGTGCCGCATAGGTAATAATGGGTTTAATTAGCGCGTTATATATGGTTAATCCGTTTTTAACTGAGCTACCTCGTCGTCGACTCATGACTGGATAGAGTGTCATTAATCTCGTGAATGCCGCCTTTCTTTTTGCTTCTATATGGTCGCGCCATAGTAATTTACGATCCATATGTACGCCTAAATATTTTACTACGTTTTTGTGCGGTATTTCTGCATTGAATAGCGTTAATTGCGGCCTATTTTCTAGTGGCGGGAGATGTTTCCGCGTAAAAACAATGGCTTCGGACTTTGTAGGATTAACTTTAATTCGCCATTTCGTGCACCAATTTTCTAGTGAGTTTAACGCAGTTTGAAGCCTTTCTGTTGCAAGATTTAAGTTGCGTGACCTACTAAACAATACTGTATCGTCGGCGTATAGGCCGAACTGTACTAGGCGATGCTCAGGTTTAGGCATGTCGTGTATGTAAATGTTAAATAAAACGGGCCCCAGTATGCTACCTTGCGGAACGCCTGCTCTGATTCGTTTCTCGTCTGACAGTGCCCCCTCTGTAGTGACTCTGAACGAGCGATTGGCTAAATACGAGGCTAATAATTTTATATAGCAGTCGGGGAAATCGGCTTGGTATAGTTTATAGATTAAGCCTGCGTGGAAGACTCTATCAAAAGCTTTCTCTACATCTAGAAACGTTGCTACATTATAGCTGTTCCATGTAAACGCTGTTACTATTTCTTCCGTCATGCGTACTAGTTGTTGCGTAGTGGAATGCGCGCTGCGAAATCCGAATTGTTCATTCGGCAATATGTTGCGTTCTTTAATATGAGTATTGAGTCGTTGCAAAATTATGTACTCAGCTACCTTTGACATTATACTTAGTAAGCTAATTGGCCGATAGTTTTGTGGCATTGTTTTATCTTTACCAGGCTTATGAAATACCATTACGTTGGCCTGTTTCCATTGTGAAGGGAAATATTGCAATTTAAACATGGCATTTATTAATTCAGCTAAGTACTCTAAAATTTCATCAGGCAGTTTCTTAAGGACAACTGCCTGTATGCCATCTATTCCCGGAGCTTTACGCGGTTTCATACGTTTAATAGCCTGCTTAACTTCCTGCGATTGAGTTAGATAAGGCTCTGAAGTTAAAGGCTGATTTAGTTTTATTCTTAATTCCCTATATATCATTGCATTAAATATTGGGTCGCAGGGCTCGATATTAGGTTTAAATGCTTCTTCTAATGTGTCCGCGAATGCCTGTGCTTTATCTATTGGTGTATAAGCGACTCCAGTATGGGTTTGTAATGGAGGAATTTTATCTGTCTTGTGGAGGAACCGCTTTGTCATACTCCAGGTGCTACCATCTTGCACCTGGAGCTGGGAGACTTTCGCCTCCCATTGGCTGTCCCTCCACAGAGTTATCTCATCGGAAATTATTCTTTGTAATTCATTAATACGCGCTTTAATGTCACGCTGTCTACGCCTAGTATGTTCGCGCCTTAGTCTACTTTTCTGTGATATTAAGTCCCTTATGTATGCCGGCAGCTCTCCCTGCTTAAACTTAACCTCCTTTACTGGGATGCACGAGTTTATTGCAGTTTGTATATTTACTGTGAGTTCTGTTACTGCTGTTTCAATACTTTCTTTAGTTTCTAGGTTGGCAGCATCGGCTGCGGGCACGTTATCTAATAGATGCGTCTGAAAGCCTCGCCAGTCAGCTTTTTTATAGTCTTTGATTTTTCTCGGCGGATTGGTGTCAGTGTCCGCGTCATCGAATATTAAATGTACTGGGAAGTGGTCAGACGACAGTTCATGGACGACTCTGAGTTCGAATCCCGTTTGGACTCTCTTATTTAAAACGATATCTAGTATGTCGGGGGTTTGCCTTAGTGCTCCGCTATCGTGTGTGGGCTCTGAGGGAGCATAAACTTGATAATTTTTATTAGACTCATGCCGTTGCAGCAGGAAGCCATTGGCTGTGTTGCTCCGACAGTTCCAATCCTTATGCTTGGCATTAATATCGCCAACTGCTAAAAATGCAGGAGCTGAGCCATATAATATGTCCAGCTCATTCAAAGTGAGAGACCTACCCGGCCGTGCATACATGGAAATAAGTACTATGTGTTGGTTGTTGATTTTAATATTTATTGCAACAGTTTCTAATTCATTAAATGCAGGTAAATAAAATTCTGTGTGCCTAATGCTTCTGTGGACCACTAAGGCCACCCCTCCGCTTCTGGTGTCACGGTCGCGCCTGTAAACATTATAGTTTGATATCGTTAATCTATCTGTTGGTATTAGGTGAGTCTCATTGATGGCCGCGATTTTAATCTTATATTTTAGTAAATGATCTGTAAACTCGATTATTTTGTTTCTAATTCCTCGTGCATTCCAGTAGAGGATGGTACCTAAACTACTGTCTACGGGATTAGTGTTCGTGACAGGACCTAAATTAGGGGTGTGCGGCATTGAAGCTGGCCGCTAGTGTCTGCACGAAGCCCATGGTGGCTTGTATCTTTTCCTCAAGGGACATGGCCGCGTCGCACCAGATGGCCATGAGTTGGCACATTGGCTCAAGGGCCTGGGACAGGTTTGGGTCCTCAATAAATGTTTTGGACTGGCCCACGACCTTTAGAAATGCCTTAGGGTCGGGACCTGGCTTACGAGTGGAGCTGGGCTGCAGCGGAGCAGTTGGCAACACTGCAGGCGCTGACTCGATCTGCATTCCAGTGTCCTCGTGCTCGTGATTCACCCGGGGCGCCACTGGGATTGGCTTCGTGCGTGGTGCGATGGGGGGAGGGGGGCGGGGTGCTGCGGGGCAGGCTGTACCTGCCTTGGAGCAGGCTGTTCCTCCGGGGCCCTCTTCCCCTTTCCATTTTTATGTCCCGAATGGTGTTTTTTCGGGGCTCTCTGGGGCTGTGGCTGCCCTCTGGGCCTCCAAGAGTTGGCCACAACAGGGTATTCCAACTCGTACCTGTCGTCCAGCACCGAGTACTGGTTGGGGCTCTGCCACTGTTGAGGAACAGGGCAGCTGGGGCCGCGCCATATCTGTCTGGGGGGCTGGGGCTGGTAGCTGGACGAGCCAGCTTGTTGTGACTGAAAGTGTGTTTGCGCCGCAGCTGCAGCTCGCTTGTTTTCGCGAATTGCACGCTTTGACTGCAGCTCCCTTTCCTTGCGTTCCTCCTGCGGGAGATAGCGCCAGTTTTCACGCTTGTAAGCCTGGCACCCTCTGTAGTTGGCGCAGTGCGGGCCCTTGCAGCTCGCGCACTTTGCCTTGTTCCTGTCCCCTCCCTCGGGGCAATTCTCTGTTTTATGGCCCTTGCTGCACCAGCGGCACACAGGAGATGCTCTGCAGCCTTTCGTGGGATGCCCAAAACGCTGGCAGTTGCCACACTGCATGGGACCTTTCGGGTGGCGGTAGTCCTCGACACGAATGCTGAGGTTACAGAATGTTTTTATGGCGTAAATCCTATCTGAGTTTACGGCCTTCGGGAGCTCAACCACAAGTTTATTTATTGGGCGCCTGGTTTGCCTGTTGCATAGGAACCAGAAGTTCTGTACGGGCAGGCCCATTTTTACGAACTCTGCCTGGATAAATTCTTTGTCGATGCTGCTGTGCACCCGACAAAAGACGAATTTATTAGGGATCTCGTCTGGCTGCAGTAGAACAGAGTGCTGCACACCTGCCTGCTCTAATGCCTGTACTGCACGATGGTAGTCCTCTATCGTGGCAGTGTGGATCATTAATTGATCTTGGCCTCGACTTACGCACGTCCATGTCATATGGAGAGCTGCGTCCAGTGCAGCTTTGATGACCGGGTAGCTGTGGCCTTGGTCTACAAATACAAATAGGGGTTTTATCTGTACTTTCTTTGCCTGAGGGGCAGGGTTCTGTGGCGCAGGGATCGTGCCTGTATTTGCACTCGCAGTCGGCTGGCTGGCTGAGGCGCCACCCTGTCGCCGCGGTTGTTTGCGCGCACGCTCAGCGTGCTGGCGCGCGATGGCGGGGTTGGTGAGGGGGGGACGCAGCCTGTCGCGGTTTTCCCCTCTTTTCACCTTCTTGCTCGAGGCAGTGATGAATCCGTCATCGCTGCTCATCTCTGCCTCGTCCTCGCTCGGCAAGGGCACATTGATTCCCTTCATCTGTATCTCTGTACTGTTATTTCTCTGTACAGTAGACATCCTACAACACACTCGCACCCACTGACCAACAAACCTGAAATTAATCGAGGTTTGCGGCTAGGCTGTAGGGGCAGCTACGCCCCGGGCGTTTTGTGTGCTTACACTCTTAGCCTATATTCTCTATACCACCTCTGTCCTGTGTACAAGTACACAGGCTATACTAGTGCGCGGAGCTCCTCTTCTCACGTCCGTCCTTTCTCCCGGGAAAAATGTGAACTCTAGGGCACCTTCTTTTCCTATGTTGTGGGTTGTACAGCAACTTAAAATCGCCCTCCTGGAATCCGGTTGAGTTAGCCTTTGGGTCGTATCTTGTCTTCATTCGATTCGTCGCGAATTAAAGATTTTTGCTGTCTTATTCATGTATAAGCACCATTTGCTCGTCTAGACAATTCACATTATCAGTGGTGCTTGTCAGCTCTCTGCGAGGACGAACAAACTTGACATCACAGGGCAGCCTTAACTCATGTCCAAACACAATACTCGAAGGGGTCTGCTCAGCAGAGCCATGGATGGCATGCCTATATACCATCAGAAACAACTGTTTGTGTTGATCCCAATCCTGTTAATGCTCGGCCACAACCTTGGCAAGGTATTGGTTCTTCGAGAGTTCTGTTGAACTGCTCCACCATGCTATCGCAATGAGTATGTACGACTGTAGTCCTGATTTTATTTATTCTCAGGAACCGACACACCTCCTGAAATATTTTCGACTCGAAATTGCAGCCTTGGTCTAAGTAGAGATCCTTAGGTACCCCAAATCTGCAAATGACTATTGCATCCATAATGGTAGTGGCTTCTTGGTTCGGAAGTGCATAAGCCTCTGGCTTGCTACCAGAATATACCTGTTCCCATCTTTAGACTTGGGAAATTGTCCAGCGATGTTTATGGCTAGCCTCTCAACGGGGGCCTCTTCATTGTAGGCCCTCATTTTTACACGACTCTTGTGTTGTGGCCGTTTTTTAGCCGAGAATGCTCCGCATTGCCTACACCAAGCCTCCGCATCCTGGCAACACCTCTACCAATAGTAGCATTGACATGTCTTGGCTAGAGTTTTGTTCAACCCTAGATGACATGAGAGGTACCAACATGGATTTCTTTTAAAACCTCAGTCACTAGATTCTTTGGAAGGGGTAGTTTCATTGTAACTACATTTCCATTTGGACTCGCCCATGCCCTCATTAGTAGCCCACTCACCATTCTCAAGGAATCTCACTGTGCCCAGTAAGCTTTCACAGTCCTTCGGTCACTGGAGATCTCATACCATATTGGATGTCCTGCACCACTCTCTAGCCAGCTTATAATAGGTGCTATTTCAGGATCTTGCTGCTGTGCTGCTTTCAAGCTGGCACTATCCCATTTTTCTTACCCGTTAGTTATCGTTGTTTGCCAAACTTCTTCAATTCCCACATTTTTCTCCAACCTATTGCAATGGTTGTAGTCTACCTTGCAAGGTCTTCGAGAGAGAGCATCGGCATTGCTGTTAATTCGGTATTTCCTGTGTTCTATCCGACAATCATATTGCTGTATCTGTTCAATCCACCTAGCAAGTTGTCCCTCAGTATTCTTGAACTCACCAGCAAGTTGGATGCTCCCTTAGCCATCTGGAGTTGTCATCACTTCTGGTGCCTACCCCAGTCTCCCGCATCACACTGGGACTCCTCAATCACCCAGCGAACCCGCGGTCCGGTGGAGGCCTACCCAACCTCTTCCAGCTGTCCAGGCTGGTAACCGGAGCTGTCCTCGTCGCTCACAACGTCAGTACGTCATAGGGCTAGGGAACCCTGATACCTGCCCCTAAGCACTCGGGGCACCACTCCCAAGAACGAGTCCTACCCAACAAGAATCCTGGGCCTTAGAGGAAACCTCAGCGGGGCCGGAGGTGGTGCATAATCCGAGATGGGTAGCCTCAGTCTCTTTGCATAGCCAAAGGCTCTAATGCTCTTCCTAGTTGCGTATGCGGCGTATCCGCATCCATGCCCATGGGGGCCCCAGGCCGGTAGGGCCTCATGGCTAAGAGCGCTGGGTCAAGAAAGAAAAGGGGGGAAACCCTATTTGTGATGTTGACGTTGTATTCTTGAACTGTAGTAGCCACTGAAGTAAGCCATGTTCAGTGTGTTTTCCCCATGTAAATATTTATGTTAATGTTGCAGAGAATTCACTACGGCCAAGAGTTCTTATCTTGTGATGAAAAAGTTGTGTTCAGAATTAGACAAACTTTGCTGTAGTATGCTATTACTCTTTCATTTCCATATAGAACCTGGGAAAGTACAACACCCAAATTATCTCCGCTTGCATCTGTGTCGAGGATATACTCTCCATGTTGATGGGGGTAGGAAAGTATGGGGCTAGTACACAGGGATTTCTTTTAGTTCTTGAAAGGTAGTTTCATATGCTAAGTCCATATAAATTGTCTCTTCTCCTAGGTCAGCTGATGCAATGGTTTTTAAATTGTCGAGAACCCAGTCACAAACATTTTTAGCAGGTACAGAGTCCCAAGAAATTTCTTACTTCTTGCTTATTCTTAAGTTGAGGTCACTCCTTAACAGACCACATATCCTCAGGATCGGTTCGCACTTCATACTACGATACAAAATTCCCTTTTGAATGTTACTTCATGATGGAACAAGAAGCCCTTATTAGGACTTAACTTAAGTTGTGCTTGGTGAAGCCTGTCGAATACATCCTGGAGATTTTGCAAATTTTCCTTTACTGTATTCCCAACCACAATAATGTCGTCCAAGTATGTTTTCCAAGTCAAGCCATGCAGGACAAGTTCCATTAATCTCTGAAAAGTTGCAGTGAATTACATAATCCGAATGATAAAACAGTGAACTGGAATAGCCCACTATTTGGGATGAAAGCAGTCTTCTCCTTTTCCTCTGGTACAACTCCACTTGCAAGTAACTACTCTTTAAGTCCAGTGTAAAGAACCAACTGATGCCAGAGAATGTATCAAGTGTGTCATTGATATGTGGGAGGGGGTAGCTGTCCTTTCTTGGTGATGTCATTCAGCTTCCAGTAATTTACACAGACATTCAGGTTCCAGTAGTTTACACACAACCTTAGTTGTCCATCCTTCTTCGCCACTAAAACAACTGGGGAAACTCAAGGACTCGCTAATGATTCTATTACACCACCCTCAATTATAGCAGCGATCAACTTCTCTGCTTCTTCCTTTTTTGCTAGAGGCACCACCATGGTGACTGTCGTATTGGGTCTGTATGACCTGTGTTGATGCGATGGTATACCAGGCTTGATCTACCAAGGTCATTACTCCTAAGGAAAAGAAGTCTTGGTTGCTGACAAGAAAAGCTATGACTTCTCCTATTTCTCCATCTGTTTGATTTGTTTTGTCATCCCTTTAGTAGATGCTCTAGATTTGGATTAAGTGGTTGCACATCATATCTTATAGGTAAGGAAAACTCACATTGGCCTACCCAAGAGACTGGTTCGCAGCTAGCTATTGGGTCTCCCTGTCTAAAAACCTCTGTTCGAGAATCGAGGTTGGCCACCCTGACTGGTACAAATTCGCCGAACCTTACAGTGCTTCGGGCAACCAGGAGTGTCTTCAATCTTAATGTCATATCTAGCTCAATCCGGTAGTTCATGTTGTCCCGAGGGTCTCCCATAATCAAAGTTGATATTAACTGCTCATGGTTAGCTGGAATAGAAACAGATTCGCTAACTACCACTGTTACACTCCTCAGTCATAACAGAGTAAACCCAACTTATGTTATTATTTTGTTACACTTCACTCTCTCTTGATGACTGGGGTAGCTAGTAGATCTTTTAGTTTCAAAAGGCAAAATAATGATTTCGTCCTGGTTTAATTACCTCTATATTTATTTAATAATTGATAACTTTCATAATAAGATAAAATTATAGTAGTTGGAAATGGGGGGTTCAAGCACAGGCGGAGGATCGAGGATCCGGCGGCCATCTTGGATGACGTCATCTAATCCGTATGCTAATCCATGCTAATCCGTATGCTAATCTATGCTAATCTATGCTAATCCATGCCAATCTATGCTAATCCATGCCAATCTATGCTAATCCATGCCAATCTATGCCAATCCGTATGCCAATCTATGCCAATTCGTATGCCAATCTATGCCAATTCGTATGCCAATCTATGCCAATTCGTATGCCAATCTATGCTAATCCATATGTTAATCCATGCTAATGCATATGTTAATCCATGCTAATCCATCCGCCATTTTATATTTCTAGAAATTTCCACCAACTTCGAATCGTGACGTCACCGTTGCACTTTTCGTCACGGCCGCCATCTTGGATTCGAATTTTTTTTTTCGAACTTTTGAAATTCGATGTAATCATCAGCCGCCATCTTGTTTCGTCTGCTGGTGGCCGCCATCTTGTTTTCGTCTGCTGGTGGCCGCCATCTTGTTTTCGTCTGCTGGAGGCAGCCATCTTGCGACGTCATATAGTTCTGTTGGTCGCCACCAGGTAGCAGCAGGGATTATTTTATTTTTTTTCTTTAACTAAAATAATTTCAGTGCCGAGGCTGGGATTCGATCAATGGGACGTGAAAACGTCCAGGATGTCGTGGTTACGAGGCGGACACCTTGCCCACTAGACCACGAGACCAATTGGGATATGGTGGAATAAATAATCTATATATGCCACGTACTGACGTCAAGTTTATGATAAATGGGGGAGGAGGGTGTTTTTGCCTTCCTTAATGCATACCTAAGGCGCCACATTTGAAATTAAAATTATTATACAGCCGCCATCTTTAATTCCAGCACAGACTACCAGATGGCGCTAAATTAAAAAAATTAGTTACCAGAGGCGCCGCCATCTTGGTTCTCAAGTTGGCTGGTAGATGTCGCTAGTATCGCGCGCCAAATTCAAAATTAGTTGCCAGAGGCGCCGCCATCTTGGTTCTCAAGTTGGTTGGTAGATGGCGCCACCATCGCCATATTTTAGTTAATATAATCGATACCAGATGATGCCACCATCGCCATCTTTAGTTCCTAGTGTTGCTACCAGAGTATGCCACCGTCGCCATCATTAATTCTTAAAGTTACCGCCGGAGCGCGCCACCGTCGCCATCTTTAATTCTTAAAATTACTGTCGGATGGCGCCAAGTGTTATGTAGTCAGTCTAGACAAGTCGGGATAAGTTTGGAACCTGTAGCCATATTATTATTAATTAATAATGTATGTTTATTAAATATGATAGAGTATTTATAAAATATTGGTGTTGTGTAGAGACTCTCTCTTCTTCTCGTAGTGGCGGAAGACTTCTCGAAGCCGGTGTTACAATTTATGTATTAAAGCAATCACTCTAGCTGAGGAGACTAATAACTTATAGTTACAATTCAATAATAGCGGCAATTAAATGTTTTGAAATTAAAGAAAACAACGTAAAATGTTAAACACATATTTATTTAAATCTTATTACAAACAGCAAGGGGTAAGAACAATCGATGATTTAAAAGAAGTAAATAACGAGTAATAAAATCACATAATATTCACACACTACACATCATAGTGACAAAGGCAACATTAACTCGAGACCCAATTATACATAGTAGTATGGATGGTCGAATAGCCAGAATTTTAAGTAGCTGAACATTACAATGGGCGAAATGGAATTTTCCATACATTTTTATACATTTATCCAGGCGGTTTCCATAAGTCTTTTAAAAGTTTGTTCAAGCTAGGACAGTTTCTTTCATTATGTAAATCAACAATGTTGGCACTGCACAGTTCACTCAAGATAAATTTTTGTTTGTCTCCTAGAACGTACACTAAATATCCTTCTTCAGGGTTGATGATGTCACATAACACTGATGAGATTTGGTCATAGCTCACTTCACCTTCGTTCCACGAGAGTCCATGCACTTCATAAGTCAGTTTACGATTCTCGCTTTGCGACAGCCTGTCTAGTTCGGACCAGTCACATGGCGGTTTGAATATGTATTCGTAGGTCCTTAATACATCACCGTCCACGATGAACATTGGTGCAAGTTGCAGAGACCGGAAAAATTCGTGGATTCATTTCACGACGGCCTAAAATTCACATAGTTACACCTCAGTGCTGCCTCTGCTATTGGCTCACAACTCACCTGGATGACTCTGGGCCAGTGACCTGCTGTCTAGGACTCGTTTATATACATGCACCGGTTGGAATAATACGCTAGTCAAATCAAGAACACTTTACTAAAATACTAGAGTCAAAACAACATTAAAAAAATAGAAGCACCATCAAAAAAAAAAAAGGAAGCACACTTGGAAGCACCTTCAAAAAAGGAAAAACAATAGGAAGCACCGACTACGAAAAGACAGCACATTTGGAAGCACCGACAACGCAAAGGCAGCACATTTGGAAGCACCGACTACGAAAAGGCAGCACATTTGGAAGCACCGACAACGAAAAGGCAGCACATTTGGAAGCACCGACTACGAAAAGGCAGCACATTTGGAAGCACCGACTACGAAAAGGCAGCACATTTGGAAGCACCGACAACGAAAAGGCAGCACATTTGGAAGCACCGACAACAAAAAGGCAGCACATTTGGAAGCACCGACAACGAAAAGGCAGAACATTTGGAAGCACCGACTACGAAAAGGCAGAACATTTGGAAGCACCGACTACGAAAAGGCAGCACATTTGGAAGCACCGACAACGAAAAGGCAGCACATTTGGAAGCACCGACTACGAAAAGGCAGCACATTTGGAAGCACCGACAACGAAAAGGCAGCACATTTGGAAGTACCGACAACGAAAAGGCAGCACATTTGGAAGCACCGACTACGAAAAGGCAGCACATTTGGAAGCACCGACAACGAAAAGACACCACATTTGGCAGCACCGACAACGAAAAGGCAGCACATTTGGAAGCACCGATAACAAAAAGGCAGCACATTTGGCAGCACCGACAACGAAATGGCAGCACATTTCGAAGCACCGACTACGAAAAGGCAGCACATTTGGAAGCACCGACAACGAAAAGGCAGCACATTTGGAAGCACCGACAACGAAAAGGCAGCACATTTGGAAGCATCATCATCGAAAAGGCAGCACATTTGGAAGCTCCATCAACAAAAAAAAAAGGCAAAAAGGAAGCACAAGTTACGAGATCTAAGTCTTAGTTAGAAATCAGAATACAAGAAATAAAAACATTAAATTCTTATAATTTAAATTATTTATTTTATTGCTTTACATTATACAAATGCAAGTAAAACAAGCCACTATTGTATGTAGCCAGCATTCCTCAGTTCTTTGAGTATGAAGGATATTTCTTTAATGTTCGAATATTTTCCTGCACAAAGCGAACCATGTAGAAGTCTTAGCCGGTCAACCAATATGTTTGGATCTTTCCATGATGTGTAATCAATCTCTTCTGCAGCGTTCATCCTTGGATGTTTATAATAAATATTATCTCTGGTATCTTCCGTTTTACCACCAACCTCAAGGTAACTTTCGTGTTTGAGACGGTGATCATCACAAGCTTGATCAGATTTATTTAATATATCACGTCGTCTCCATCGTTTCGGTCTCAGGACACCGCCACATTCTTCGATCTTGGCAGCTTTAGGTGCTTCTTCATAGTCTATGTCTTTGTCAACAGCCTCAGAGTCACTGTAACAATCACCGTAGAAGGAATCGTCTTCACCCAATTCACCGTAATAATTCGATGTTGATGATGTTGAAGTGTCTTCATCGTCTTCATGCTTCCTTTTTAGGAGTCCATCATTTTTACAAAGTAGGAACAATCTACTTGAATTCGGCTGGAATATATTCTCACTTTTCACGTTAAGGATTCTTCCATTGTCTTCATTCTTTCGTAAATCATCAACCTCCTTCAATTTAAGTTCTTTGTCGAGATCGGAAGAGCCAAGAAAATTATTGTCGTAATGCAGATCACTCTTCCTTAGGCTAGTAGATTCATCGTTGTCCTCTAGCTTGTACGCAGGCTTGGTGCTACAAGTTCTGCCATGTCTTTTTAGGCTCTCTCTCCGCGTAAACGACTTGCTACATCGAACACAACTTATCATATTGCGCAGTGGTTTTTTAACACAGTCATTCTTCTCATGTTGTCTTTTATTCTTTCTCAAGATAAACTCTTTACTGCAAAACTTACACATATGTTCTTTCGATACAGCGTCAGATCCCAAATCGGAATTCATATTAGTTACTGAGACTAATGCCAGATACCAATCGAGTGTTTTAAATTAGATCCAATACTTAAATATAATTTTTTTCATATTTCATCAGCGAGAATTAATATATCTCATGCAAAAGTTGATTATGCACGTAGTTCTGCTTTTCAACAACAGATGTCGCCACATGTTGCTTGCAGGTGAATAATATTTAGTTCTTTTATGTGGGATGCGGGATGCTCACTAACGATCGCAAAAGAAGGATGGCTTCGCTAGACTCCAAGGAAAAGGAAGTTCGTCTTGTATGTTGGTGCTCCACAGATGTCTCATGGCGTAATATTAATTTGACTGAGTAACAATATTTGTTAATTCCACCTGATAAAAATATTGCAAGTTTTGATTTAGTAGCAGAAATTATCTAATTAAATGTAACTCCAAATAAAATGATATGTCTCATTAGACCAAAAAAATCCATGCAGAGAGCGGTTTCTCAGAATAGTCAGAAACACTTGAAGAAACCACAGGAATGATTGCAAGAACACGGGAAAAACCATCAAAATATTGACAAGAATAATCAGGAGCACACGGAGAAAACCATCAAAATATTGACAAGAATAACCAGGAGCACACGGAGAAAACCATCATAATATTGGCAAGAATAATCAGGAGCACACGGAGAAAACCATCATTATATTGATCAGATTAATCAGAAGTACTCGGAGAAAACCACCACACGTTTTCTTTGATATCATAAAATTATAGGAAAAAATATTTAAAAATAAGAATAAATTAATAAAGAAGTAAAAAAAAATGCATAAACAGTTTCTGCTAGCTTGTAAACTTATCATTGTTGAGCAAAGATAGAGTTAAGTTTACAAGCTAGCAGAAACTGTTTATGCATTTTTTTTACTTTTTTATTTATTTATTTTTATTTTTAAATATTTTTTTCTATAATTTTATGATATCAAAGAAAACGTGTGGTGGTTTTCTCCGAGTACTTCTGATTAATCTGGTCAATATTATGATGGTTTTCTCCGTGTGCTCCTGATTATTCTTGCCAATATTATGATGGTTTTCTCCGTGTGCTCCTGGTTATTCTTGTCAATATTTTGATGGTTTTCTCCGTGTGCTCCTGATTATTCTTGTCAATATTTTGATGGTTTTTCCCGTGTTCTTGCAATCATTCCTGTGGTTTCTTCAAGTGTTTCTGACTATTCTGAGAAACCGCTCTCTGCATGGATTTTTTTTTGGTCTAATGAGACATGTCATTTTATTTGGAGTTACATTTAATTCGATAATTTCTGCTACTAAATCAAAACTTGCAATATTTTTATCAGGTGGAATTAACAAATATTGTTACTCAGTCAAATTAATATTACGCCATGAGACATCTGTGGAGCACCAACATACAAGACGAACTTCCTTTTCCTTGGAGTCTAGCGAAGCCATCCTTCTTTTGCGATCGTTAGTGAGCATCCCGCATCCCACATAAAAGAACTAAATATTATTCACCTGCAAGCAACATGTGGCGACATCTGTTGTTGAAAAGCAGAACTACATGCATAAAGTACTTTTGCATGAGATATATTAATTCTCGCTGATGAAATATGAAAAAAATTATATTTAAGTATTGGATCTAATTTAAAACACTCGATTGGTATCTGGCATTAGTCTCAGTAACTAATATGAATTCCGATTTGGGATCTGACGCTGTATCGAAAGAACATATGTGTAAGTTTTGCAGTAAAGAGTTTATCTTGAGAAAGAATAAAAGACAACATGAGAAGAATGACTGTGTTAAAAATCCACTGCGTAATATGATAAGTTGTGTTCGATGTAGCAAGTCGTTTACGCGGAGAGAGAGCCTAAAAAGACATGGCAGAACTTGTAGCACCAAGCCTGCGTACAAGCTAGAGGACAACGATGAATCTACTAGCCTAAGGAAGAGTGATCTGCATTACGACAATAATTTTCTTGGCTCTTCCGATCTCGACAAAGAACTTAAATTGAAGGAGGTTGATGATTTACGAAAGAATGAAGACAATGGAAGAATCCTTAACGTGAAAAGTGAGAATATATTCCAGCCGAATTCAAGTAGATTGTTCCTACTTTGTAAAAATGATGGACTCCTAAAAAGGAAGCATGAAGACGATGAAGACACTTCAACATCATCAACATCGAATTATTACGGTGAATTGGGTGAAGACGATTCCTTCTACGGTGATTGTTACAGTGACTCTGAGGCTGTTGACAAAGACATAGACTATGAAGAAGCACCTAAAGCTGCCAAGATCGAAGAATGTGGCGGTGTCCTGAGACCGAAACGATGGAGACGACGTGATATATTAAATAAATCTGATCAAGCTTGTGATGATCACCGTCTCAAACACGAAAGTTACCTTGAGGTTGGTGGTAAAACGGAAGATACCAGAGATAATATTTATTATAAACATGCAAGGATGAACGCTGCAGAAGAAATTGATTACACATCATGGAAAGATCCAAACATATTGGTTGACCGGCTAAGACTTCTACATGGTTCGCTTTGTGCAGGAAAATATTCGAACATTAAAGAAATATCCTTCATACTCAAAGAACTGAGGAATGCTGGCTACATACAATAGTGGCTTGTTTTACTTGCATTTGTATAATGTAAAGCAATAAAATAAATAATTTAAATTATAAGAATTTAATGTTTTTATTTCTTGTATTCTGATTTCTAACTAAGACTTAGATCTCGTAACTCGTGCTTCCTTTTTGCCTTTTTTTTTTTGTTGATGGAGCTTCCAAATGTGCTGCCTTTTCGATGATGATGCTTCCAAATGTGCTGCCTTTTCGTTGTCGGTGCTTCCAAATGTGCTGCCTTTTCGTTGTCGGTGCTTCCAAATGTGCTGCCTTTTCGTAGTCGGTGCTGCCAAATGTGCTGCCTTTTTGTTATCGGTGCTTCCAAATGTGCTGCCTTTTCGTTGTCGGTGCTGCCAAATGTGCTGTCTTTTCGTTGTCGGTGCTTCCAAATGTGCTGCCTTTTCGTAGTCGGTGCTTCCAAATGTGCTGCCTTTTCGTAGTCGGTGCTTCCAAATGTGCTGCCTTTTCGTTGTCGGTGCTTCCAAATGTGCTGCCTTTTCGTAGTCGGTGCTTCCAAATGTTCTGCCTTTTCGTAGTCGGTGCTTCCAAATGTTCTGCCTTTTCGTTGTCGGTGCTTCCAAATGTGCTGCCTTTTCGTTGTCGGTGCTTCCAAATGTGCTGCCTTTTCGTTGTCGGTGCTTCCAAATGTGCTGCCTTTTCGTTGTCGGTGCTTCCAAATGTGCTGCCTTTTCGTAGTCGGTGCTTCCAAATGTGCTGCCTTTTCGTTGTCGGTGCTTCCAAATGTGCTGCCTTTTCGTAGTCGGTGCTTCCAAATGTGCTGCCTTTGCGTTGTCGGTGCTTCCAAATGTGCTGTCTTTTCGTAGTCGGTGCTTCCTATTGTTTTTCCTTTTTTGAAGGTGCTTCCAAGTGTGCTTCCTTTTTTTTTGATGGTGCTTCTATTTTTTTAATGTTGTTTTGACTCTAGTATTTTAGCAAAGTGTTCTTGATTTGACTAGCGTATTATTCCAACCGGTGCATGTATATAAACGAGTCCTAGACAGCAGGTCACTGGCCCAGAGTCATCCAGGTGAGTTGTGAGCCAATAGCAGAGGCAGCACTGAGGTGTAACTATTTGAATTTTAGGCCGTCGTGAAATGAATCCACGAATTTTTCCGGTCTCTGCAACTTGCACCAATGTTCATCGTGGACGGTGATGTATTAAGGACCTACGAATACATATTCAAACCGCCATGTGACTGGTCTGAACTAGACAGGCTGTCGCAAAGCGAGAATCGTAAACTGACTTATGAAGTGCATGGACTCTCGTGGAACGAAGGTGAAGTGAGCTATGACCAAATCTCATCAGTGTTATGTGACATCATCAACCCTGAAGAAGGATATTTAGTGTACGTTCTAGGAGACAAACAAAAATTTATCTTGAGTGAACTGTGCAGTGCCAACATTGTTGATTTACATAATGAAAGAAACTGTCCTAGCTTGAACAAACTTTTAAAAGACTTATGGAAACCGCCTGGATAAATGTATAAAAATGTATGGAAAATTCCATTTCGCCCATTGTAATGTTCAGCTACTTAAAATTCTGGCTATTCGACCATCCATACTACTATGTATAATTGGGTCTCGAGTTAATGTTGCCTTTGTCACTATGATGTGTAGTGTGTGAATATTATGTGATTTTATTACTCGTTATTTACTTCTTTTAAATCATCGATTGTTCTTACCCCTTGCTGTTTGTAATAAGATTTAAATAAATATGTGTTTAACATTTTACGTTGTTTGCTTTAATTTCAAAACATTTAATTGCCGCTATTATTGAATTGTAACTATAAGTTATTAGTCTCCTCAGCTAGAGTGATTGCTTTAATACATAAATTGTAACACCGGCTTCGAGAAGTCTTCCGCCACTACGAGAAGTAGAGAGAGTCTCTACACAACACCAATATTTTGTAAATACTCTATCATATTTAATAAACATACATTTTTAATTAATAATAATATGGCTACAGGTTCCAAACTTATCCCGACTTGTCTAGACTGACTACATAACACTTGGCGCCATCCGACAGTAACTTTAAGAATTAAAGATGGCGACGGTGGCACACTCTGGTAGCAACACTAGGAACTAAAGATGGCGACGGTGGCGTCATCTGGTATCGATTATATTAATTAAAATATGGCGACGGTGGCGCCATATACCAACCAACTTGAGAACCATGATGGCGGCGCCTCTGGCAACTAATTTTGAATTTGGCGCGCGATACTAGCGACATCTACCAGCCAACTTGAGAACCAAGATGGCGGCGCCTCTGGCAACTAATTTTGAATTTTGGCGCGCGATACTAGCGACATCTACCAGCCAACTTGAGAACCAAGATGGTGGCACCTCTGGCAACTAATTTTGAATTTGGCGCGCGATACTAGCGACATCTACCAGCCAACTTGAGAACCAAGATGGCGGCGCCTCTGGTAACTAATTTTTTGAATTTAGCGCCATCTGGTAGTCTGTGCTGGAATTAAAGATGGCGGCTGTATAATTATTTTAATTTCTAATGTGGCGCCTTAGGTATGCATTAAGGAAGGCAAAAACACCCTCCTCCCCCATTTATCATAAACTTGACATCAGTACGTGGCATATATAGATTATTTATTCCACCATATCCCAATTGGTCTCGTGGTCTAGTGGTCAAGGTGTCCGCCTCGTAACCACGACATCCTGGACGTTTTCACGTCCCATGGATCGAATCCCAGCCTCGGCACTGAAGTTATTTTAGTTAAAGAAAAAAAAAATAATCCCTGCTGCTATCTGGTGGCGACCAACAGAACTATATGACGTCGCAAGATGGCTGCCTCCAGCAGACGAAAACAAGATGGCGGCCACCAGCAGACGAAAACAAGATGGCGGTCACCAGCAGACGAAACAAGATGGCGGCTGATGATTACATCGAATTTCAAAAGTTCGAAAAAAAATTCGAATCCAAGATGGCGGCCGTGACGAAAAGTGCAACGGTGACGTCACGATTCGAAGTTGGTGGAAATTTCTAGAAATATAAAATGGCGGATGGATTAGCATGGATTAGCATGGATTAACATATGGATTAGCATGGATTAACATATGGATTAGAATAGATTGGCATACGAATTGGCATAGATTGGCATACGAATTGGCATAGATTGGCATACGAATTGGCATAGATTGGCATACGGATTGGCATAGATTGGCATGGATTAGCACAGATTGGCATGGATTAGCATAGATTAGCATAGATTAGCATACGGATTAGCATGGATTAGCATACGGATTAGATGACGTCATCCAAGATGGCCGCCGGATCCTCGATCCTCCGCCTGTGCTTGAACCCCCCATTTCCAACTACTAATTATATAAATTGATTGACATGTATATAATTATATTACATTGACATTGATTTTAAATTACATTATTAAAAGAATGGGCTGGCCCTCATTAGAAAATAGCTCTTAATTATACAATTAAAAAATAATTTGTCACAATAAACAGGTTGATTCGCGGGCAATCCCAGTACACGTGGAGCAATTAAAGTCGAAAAGAAACATTTCTGGTTGTCGGATCTATTCAATGTCGTGATTCAATACTATTCCGAAGATATAAATAACCGAAGGACCGGCAGTGTGACTATTGTTGGGCGAAGTGGAACTGCTAACTGGACATCAGAAGGCCCTAGTCATCCGGCCTTTGGAACCTCATCTGGTCCTTGGAATCTCATCCGGCCCTTGGAACCTGTCCGGTCCTTGGACCCTGTCTGTGAATAGATCAGAAACACACATGTTCAGGACTGGTTCACAGACAGTTGGAAAAATAGGCAACAAATGCCTTCTAGCCACGATGATGGTTGAGGAATAAAGGTTGTCAAAACTCACCATACAGGGAGATGGCTTCCAGGATCAGCCCAGGTGCTGAGCTCGCAAACCCACGGTTGTGGCGGACATTTCCATGATTTAAATAAATACATGATTATTAACAAAACATGACTACTCCTACGAGGTACACAGACTGAATAATGCTAATCACTGAAGTTGTGGGAATCATATCCCTTGCCTAGCTGATTACATCTTTAAAAAAACAAGTGATGTCTTCATGCCGGAGATACGGTGTGGTCAGTCCGGAGTCGCGGCGCGCAGTAAATTTTGGGGCGGCAGCGACTCGTAATTAAATGGCTAAGTCAATCAAAAGAAAGGGGTGATGGTTCGGCTTCCGGACCGAAAGGTTCCGAAGATTACCAAGGGGCTTGTCGAGAAATACTGACTTCGATATCTCAAAGTTGGTGGTACTGACCGGTGTCAGCGCGACCTATTAAGGTGAGTCTGAACCAAGTAGAGGTCGACTCACATGAGGCGACTGCTAAATCATTGTGCTTATTAACGGGTCTAGGCCCGCGCTCTGGCGGCCTGGGAAAGTACTACAGAGTACTGGTTGCTGCGGGAGATGCCAGGGGGCAGGTGTTTAGCAGGCGTTCAAAAACCCAGGGGAAATAATCTGCAACACTGCCACTAGGGAGCATAAGCGTGTACTTTCCAAGACTATTGTCGAGACCTTGAGGCAGGCCGACCCTGGCCGGGGTTAATGGCCGGTCAGTTCTCTGAGCAGTGTTTCCAGAAAAATTTTGAGAAAGGGAGGGGGTGGAAACTGCGATGACAGTGGGAATGAGGCTCTACTGAGCCCGGAGGCATGACTGGACGTTGGTGAAAATGACTCGAGATCATGGCATGGAGTGCTCACGTCAGGCGAGGTCTTAGAAACAGCCTGCTATGATAGCTTGAATGACATAGCATTTCTTGTCATGGCTCGGAGGCGAATTTCAGGCGATGTAAGGTACGTGCACAGAGGCGGGGATTAAACGATAGTCTTGCTGGGTTATTAAATAGAAGGCAAAATTATTGCTGGGAAGGATTGGGGAGACAGGTCTGACAAAGATAAACTGGAGTGCACAGGATGAGGAACAAGTTTAAGTTCTTACAGCAATAAAATAAAAAGACTGGCGACAAAATTTAAAAAAAAAATTCAAATTTTGAATTGTGCCATTAAATACTAATTGGCGGCACACTACTTGCTTTCCAGGAATTTCAAATTGGTCGGAGTTAACATGCCACCTCTTCATCGTTAAAATGCAATGCCTGTCATTCCATGTCAATAACGATTGTGTTCAGATTCATGATGTCCACTCCTAGAATTACCTCATCGGTTACAGTGGCTGACCTAGACTCTGCGGGGCCCTGGACAATTTATTTCAGCGGGGCCCTTGTATCTAGGAGGCGGGGGGGTGATATCAGACTGGAGTATGGAATAGCACTGGGGAAAGGGGGATTTGTGGACACTCTCCCGGAAAATTAGAAAATTAAACTTTTGAGCCTATATGAAACCTAAATTTCGACGACGGTAAAAAAATTTTCTTTCGTGGTAAATTGTAATTGGGTTAGTTTTATTAATGCATACAATTTAATTCTGGTGAAATCTGGTCATTTTATAAGTCTATAAAAGCTGTCAATATTTTTAAAAGTGAAATCATAAAACAATATAAAAAATCAAAAGCAAAAACAAAAATCAATATTTCCTTTTTTTATTTATGTACATACGATATTTTTTCACATAAAATAAAATTATACAAAGAAGAAAAATAAAAACACGAAAGTAAATTTGAATTGTTTTTGTACAAATACTCAAATATATGCCACATGTAAATGAGAGTTTATTTATATACGTAGCTGTTTAGGCTATATAATTATGTAAATTAATCGTAAAATAATTTGGTACAAAAATCACATGGGTGAATTTTTTTCCCTCACGTATGAAACAAAAAGTGGTTTTAGGGGGGAAAAAACCAACTACAACATTTCAAGGCAAAATATTACACCAACTCATCTCACAGTACAAGCTCTTGTGACTTTTTGCTTTTACTGCACTTCATTAAAATGTAACCCTGCGACATTTTTTTCCGGCTGAAGTCTTCTATGAGATCAGTGTAATCTAGACTGTTCGCCAACTCGTTTTCTATGGAGAGGAGGGCTAAAGATGACAGTCGATCTTGTGTCATGGTTTTTCTTATATAAGTCTTAATAAGCCTAACTCCTCCAATTTGTTTATTATGTAATTGGCCAGCTTTTCACCAGTAGTTTTTCTACAGCTACAAATTCTACTAAATTTTCCTCAATTTCTGCAGTGTCTTGGTTTGTTATTCTTAGAATTATTGACAATTGTTCAATCCGAGCTATATCTCGAGTGCAGTCCAAAATGATCGCAAAGTACTTATTCCTTAATACTTTATTATTTAAGCTCTAACATGATTGGCCATTATGTCGATAAATTCATTCTGAATAGTTTTACTCAGGCAAATGTCTTGTTTATAGTTTGATGCAAGTGCTCTCTCAATGTTGGTTTAAATCGTGCAATAAAATTAACCAAATCCAAAACAATTTCCACTGTTAATCGAATTGGACAACCTCTCTTCATGCCTCTGAAAGCCAAGTTAAGATTAGCCAAAAACTGTACGATGGCTAATAGCCTTTCTAAAATGTCTCTCCGGCGTTGTTGTTCACCTCGAATCTGGGCCTGGGTTTGTGAATCAATATTTTTTTTTTTTCCACAAGAAAGGCCGTTTTTTAAACTAAGCCATTTTACCATGCATTATTTGTGACACTCGCTCTTTTCGTGAGACTTGAGCACCTCGGATAGATGCTTCCAGTCACTCATACCTTCATTAGATACAAGGGCACTGTTGGGATTAGGTCTTAGGGCCGGTTTCACCAAGCAGGTTTAATTTTGTTACAAAACGAGATTTACAAAACTAGATATAATCGTAAGTTTAATCCCGACGTGTGTTTCACCATCGTTACATAAGTTTAAATTAATCGAGATTTCCAAAACTCGATTTATAAATGCCTTCCACATAAAAACACCCATTACCCAGCGAATATACCCTAATATCTGTCGGAGATACGTTCCCGAATATGTATTTTTTCCCCTCTTGCAGATGTAGCTTTTGGCCGAGCGTAATTTATGGTGGCCGCATCAACCTAAAAAAAAAACTTGTTTTTATTTTTTTTGAAATTTAGTAATACCGTGGAAATTGTCATATCGCATATAAACATGATTGGCAATGGTGCAGTTGCAGCTGTAATTAAAGAAAAGCGACAAAGAAGACGAAATCTTTCGCCACATGAGAAGACAGTTTTATTAGATCAGGTAACGGAACACTTCTCTGTGATTGAAAATCGTCGTACAGATGCTGTCACACAAAGCAGAAGGCGAAAGAATGGGAGATTATTGCGGCCGAATTCAATTCGATTTGCAATCAATACCACCGAATGCCAGACCAGCTGAAATCGTCGTGGGAGAAACTGACGAGAAAGCTACATGCCGACAACCGAATTGAAACGTTATGCACAGGTAAGTTATTTTATGGCATTCATGCTGATTGTTTTGGTTGCAGTGGCCTTTTTTTTCTCCATCCGAATCTTCTTCTTCTTCATATATAACATTGTAAGCTGCTCGAGCCATTTGTTTACATACGTTAAGCGAGATTAGCTGCGCAAACTGGAAGAACTTGGCCAGTTAATATAAAATCTCGCTTTACTCTGGAAAATCGAGATTACGCTCGTGGTGAAACGCACAATCGACTAAACGAGTTTATATTGAAACTAATCGAGATTAATTTGCTTAAACTACGTTGGTGAAACCGGCCCTTAGAGAGAATAAACGACATGCAAAACAATAAACAGCATCAGACTCGGAATAAACTAACCATCGCCTATCTTGTTCTTCACCATTTATAAGTGTTTTTATATAATGTGTGTCTGAAAAATGTCGACCACTTTCATTTTTGGGGTAAGATTTATTGTATACCCTCACAGGGCCGTTTTGAACTATACTAGTTATTTTTAAGACACTTAATTGTTTAGGCCATAATAAAGGGTCACTCACAGTTACATTGGTAGGTAAGGTATCAATTTCTTCACGGATGTCGAAGACCGCATCGTTATCCTCTAATGGCACATGTGCAGATGATGATGACGTCGACTCAGGATACATCACCTCGTTGCTTCCGAAAGGTGTATCACTGTGGCTAGTGAGTCCTACCTCTGCAGCGACAGTAACTTCTTCCTCTGCCATCGTTGAATCTCGCACGCATAGATGTTCAGATGACGCAGACATACACTCGGAACACAACACTTCATTGTTTTTCAGGGGAGATTCACTTTGGCTACTGGGTATTTTTATGTCTTGGTATTGAATCTTGAACGCACAACTGTTCCTTATCTACAGTAATTTTATCAGTCTTTAAATATTTTGTTAAAGAACCACTTAATTTTTTTTCAAGTTCTTTGCGTTTTTCAATTTTTTTTTTCCGTTTGGAACTGCCAGAATCGTATTTCCTACCAAAGTCACGATCACGAGAGGTCATTGTAAATTAATCTGACTGAAAATAACATAAAAATTTTAGCCTTGATTATGAAACTGTCTAATTAAAAATAACTAGCCCTATTAATAAATATCAATGAAAGTAGTTACAACAAAATAACAGGACGAACGAATATTTCCACTGATCTGGCGACACTGCAGTAACAACATCTGTCTGTTATGCGTACGTTCACACCCCCTTCACTTTTGAATATCTTAAAAAGGAAGGGGAGGCTAACTATCAGCCGCTGACTACGTAAATTGAGAATGTTGAGAGGACGTTTAGGGTATACGTAGCATCCTATACTTCCAATTCCTTTGATAACTGGCAGCAGTAATATAAACATGTAACAAAAAAAGCACAACTGTATGTACTTTTCACCGCCCTTCCCCAAAGATATATCAGAGGAAAACGACACTCAGAGCAAATGCCCTTGTTGTCGCCGTATCTGTGATAACTGTAACCTGAAACAAACACTAATCAGCATTGCCGGCTGGCAAGTGTCCCATATTGCCAACCCGATTATCTGACACTCGTCCCCTGCATGTTGCGGGTAATACATATAAAAGAGGTTCTAATAAACAACTTAATTTCGAACACCTTACATGACAGGTGCCAGGGTGAGGGCAGACGTGGGGCCCCACTAGGCGCGGGGCCCTGGGCGATTGCCCGGGTCGCCGGCCCTGGATCCGCCCCTGATCGGTTATATCAACAACAAGAAAGGTCTGTGTTAATGTCCAAGCTCCAATCATTATTTTCAAATCCAGCTATCTATTCATAGGTGAAATTTCTTTGGTAGCTTTTTTGAGTCTGTATGGGATGGGTGTTTTTGCAGCTTTTCCTTTCTTACAATGTCTGTGCGAACTAAAGATGCCGATGCCCCTGTGTCAACAGTAAATAAACACTGTCTGCCATTGATCCATACAATGAGAAAAAACTGTCATGTCCTCTGCAAATTACGGATACAGGAATATCCCTAGGAGCTATCATTTCCTGTAGAGATGACATGCACCCCCTCACACCAGCAAGTGATTGTTTCCCTGTTGATCTTCCTGTTTCTCTTCCTGTTGCGATGTCTTTCTGCATGTCGGACAGTCCCACTGGATGTGTCCTGGTTCATTACAGACGAAGCACGGCGGCTGTGCTCCTCCTGGTTTTCGGGTCTGGTTACCTGGATTGTCATTCAGCAGCTTCTTCAATACCCTGAGAATATATATTTCATGAGTGGCGTTTCTGACATTTGGTCCATTCTACGACTCCAGTTCAGCTCTCCTTGTCCTGATGCTTGTGTTTCTGAGGCACTACATGTTGCCTCAATTTCCAGGTCATGAACCAAGGCCTTGCAGCTCTTCTTGGTTCGAGCAAACAAAGAGTTTGTTTAACCTCCGCATCTCTGAGTCCATCTTTAAAAGGACTGGTGGCTAGCTGCTGGCAGAACTCTGATGGTGCTTCTGGGTAGACGAAGTGCATGACTCACTCAATGTCAGCTTCCAATTCTTGGAGGGTTTCTGAAGATAACTTTTGATGTGTTTTCAGGGCTGTTCGATACACCTCGCCCATGTATTGGTCGCCATACCTCAGCTCAAAGGCCTCTACCAATACTTCAGAATCTTTCTGGTCTCTAACTGGTATGGTCTACAGCTGGTCTAGTAGAGATCCATGCCGGGTCAAAACGAGTGCCGAGGCCTTTTCTTCCTAGTATTTACCATTCATTTCAGCAGCTGCTTTGAATTGTTACCTGTAGACAGCCCACGAAAATTGTCCATCAAAAGTGGCTGGTTTGAATTTTGGGTGACCAGTCACGCCTTCCACCTTCATGTTTCCAGAAGAACTACTCCATTTCGTTTTATATGTAACTTCCTTGATCATCCAACAGCATTCTTCAGTTACAGCTGCTACTCGCTGTTCGGTGGCCTGCTCGAGTTGAGCTAGCTTTTGTGCCATCAGTTATTCATGTTCCTCTAGATATTGCTCCAAATACTGCACATTCCCTTCCAAATGAATACTGATTTCGTCCGTTTTCTTAAGCAACCACTAGTTTATTACAAATAACTTCCTGACATCTCTTCATATCCTCTTGGTTCTTCTTAATTTATTTGATCACATTGATCATGGCATTTTTCATCCCTTTTTGGAAGTTATTCATTTCACTCTTCATTTCGCTCTTCATCTCTTCTTGGCTATTATTAATTTTATCCTTCATCTCTTCTTGGCCATTCTTCATTTCATTATTTATTTCCTGAACCTTTTTCGTTTCCTCCATTTTATTTTCCATTTCCGTCAAGAAAGCCAGTATGTTTTTTAAGTTCGTCAGCCACCATATTTTGTGTACACACACACTTAAAGTATATCATTACTGTCTTATTACTACACTGTAATGTCCCCTACGAGATAACCTAAACCTCTACTGAAAAACTAACTCTATCTTTAATACTACTACGTAGAGTAACTATAATCAAACTAACTACAGTTCCTGAACTAACTCAGTTCTCCAATTACTAGTAGTATAGAAAAGGGTCTCCGGGCACTGGGTTCTGGGTGTGGTGTTTTGGTGTTGTCCGCCATATTGGATTGTGATGTCACGGGGCCATCTTGGATGACCTTGACCTTGAACTTTGACCTTCAACTTTGTCTTACACCTTGACCTTCGACCTTAAAAATTAGCCAACATTTAGCCAAAAATCACCCAAATTAGCCAAAAATCGCCAAAATTTCTATTTTTTGGAGAAATAATCCCGCGAAAAATTCTCGAAAAATTCCATAAATCAAAATTAGGGTTTCGAAAAACCCCAAAATACTTTTTGCCTTAGAAAGAACACAATGATCTAAAAGTGGCTTAGGCATCCATGTCTAAAGCCTCCGAAAAGCCATTTCTAGGAATAAGGATACCATGACCGCCATCTTGGATTATGACATCACCATTGCAATTTCTGTTACGGTCGCCATCGTGGTAATCAATAATTTTTATGTTAGAAAATCGGGAAATAATTTAAAATTTATAAAAAAAATTAAATAATCGAATATAATAATGAAATTTTAATAAAAAAATTATTTCAAAAAATTAAATTTACTCTTACGTCATGGAGCTCGGAGTCCTCGGTTCGAAACCGGCAAGGTCAAAAAAGATAATGACAGGTCCTTCCTCCACAGAAGCCACCGGCAGACTGACCTCCCACCACTTATGTCAAGGTTTTGAAATCGTCAGCTAGTATGTCATCATGTCCGCCATCTTGGAAATCTTTATTTATTATACGATTTTAATGAAAAAGTTTTAAAGTATATGAAATAAATTATTTTTTAATAAAAATCTTTAAAAAATCGTTGCATGTTTCGTTACGACCGCCATCTTGAAAATCCGAAATTTCAATACGAGAAATTCCGTAAAAATTCCAATAATTATATAAAAAATTGTCTACTTCAAATGTTTAATTATTTAAACGATATCGGTCCATGGTTTGATTCCCAGCGAGAGTAAACCAGTAATTAATTGATGTATTAAAAATTCTCAACAAAAAGTAATAAAAATGTTTTACGGCACACCCGACATTTTGAATTATGTCACCACTGTATCATTATCGTTACGGACGCCATTATGAAAATCTTTATTTATCATCCGATTTTAATGAAAAAAGTTCAAAATTAATCAAATAATTAACTTATTAGAATACTGATTGATTAAATCGATTCCCATCCTTGGTTCGAAACCAGTAAGAGCAAAAAAATAAAAAAAAGACAGATCCTTCCTCCACAGAAGCAACCTACAGACTGACCTACCACCACCAATAACAAGGTATATATTGTCAGCTGGTATAATGTCGTGTCCGCCATCTTGCCTTCGTCTCCTGGAGGCCAACATCTTGTTTTCGTCGTCTAGAGTGTGCTGATGTCATGTTAGTATGATTTTCTGTTCACCATACCTTTGACCTCGACTGTTGGCATAACTTTGACCTTGACTTTGAATTTTGACAATGATCTTGAAATTTGACCTTGACTTTGAAAATTGATCCTGAATTTCGACATTGATCTTGAAATTTGACCATGACCTTTAAATTTAACCTACACCTTGAAATTTGACCTTGACCTTGAAATTTGCTTTGTTCTTGACGACCATCATGGATCCGACATTTTGTGTTTAGTACATGCTACCAGTAGCTACCACCTGCTAGAGGACATTGCCACCATCTATTTTTCGTCTGCTGGAGGACATTCTTGTGTGTGTACTCGTCTTATAGAGTGCATTACCATCATGGTAGTTTTATTCTAACCCGCTAGAGTGCAGTAATCATTTATTATTATTGAGGTGCCCACCATCTTGAAATTTGGGCGCCATCTTGGAATCGTGTAATTATTTAGCTAGAAATTCGGGAAAGATTCCAAATTTCACCAAAAAAAATCACTTATTTATTTACATATTAAATCAATGGATTCCTGTCCTTGGTTCGATTTTTGACCAGTTAAAGGTGTAACTAAATATCAAATATATTTAAAATACTGTTTTCCAATACCTTTCGTGGAATTTTTTAATCATTCACTCTACAAAAAACTACTTAGAACAATATACCTGTCCGACGAATTAAATACTTTGTCGCATTACCTAAGATGTAAGTCTAGTTTTTCGATAGTCTGAATAACCTCTAAACCGTTCATGTACAAAGCCATACATACAGGCCAAGCATCTCCGAACCACGAGACAGGGCCATTAACAATGTCAGACTAATAGGCTAGTCATTTCCGGACCTAATGACCTTCTTCGTCGTTAGCTAATTACAGTCAATTATATCATCGTCAAATGTTTTATATATACTAAAGGACCAAGAGACCTTTAAAAATATTTTAGCAACACCAAGAGGTTTTGAACCAGTAAATATTCAGTCACTACAGATTTTACTACGCATAATCAACAAAAAGGAAGCACATTCGACATAGAGGGAGCACATTCAACAGGACACACATTCAACGAAAAAGGAAGCACATTTATAGAAAAGGACGCACAATTGGAAGCACAATCAACAAAAAGGAAGCACAATCAACAAAAAGGAAGCACATTTGGAAGCACAATCATAGAAAAGGACGCAAAATCGGAAGTATAATCAACAAAAGAATGCGCATTTGGAAGAACATTCATAGAAAAGGACGCACAATCGGAAGCACAATCAACAAAAAGGAAGCACATTTGGAAGCACAATTGGAACCACAATCAACAAAAAGGAAGCACATTTGGAAGCACATTCAATGAAAAAGGAAGAACAATCATAGAAAAGGACGCACAATCGGAAGCACATTCAACAAAAGGAAGCACATTTTGAAGCACATTCAACAAAAAGGAAGCACAATCGACGCACATTCAACGAAAAAGGAAGCACATTCTTAAAAAAAAGGGCGCACAATCGGAAGTACAATCATAGGAAAGGACTCACAATCGGAAGCACATTTAATGAAGAGGAAGCACAATTGGAAGCTTTATAAACGAAGAGGTAGCAGTATTACGATATCTCAGTCTTAGTTTGAATTCAGTTTACAAGAAATAAAACATACTTTTTTAAAATCTTAATAATTCATTTATTTTTCAATAGTACATACATGACAGTTAAACAAATGATTATTGTATGTAGCCAGCTTTCCGCCGTTCTTTAAGTATGTACGATACTTTGTCGATATGCGAGTAGTTTCCTCCACGAACAGATGCTACCAACAGTCTCAGGCGATCAACTAATATGTTAGGATCTTCACATGACATATAATCAATCTCTTCTGCTAAGTTCATCTTCCCTGCATGTTTATAATAAATATTATTATCTCTGGTGTCTTCCATTTTAATACCAACCTCAAAGTAACTTTCGTCATTGAGCCAGTGTTCATCAATAGCTTGATCAGGATAATTTATTTTATTATGTCGTTTCCATCGTTTCGGTCTCAGGACATCGTCACAGTCCTCTTTCGTGTCAGCTTTAGGTGCTTCATCACAATATTTGCCTTTGTCATCAGCCTCAGAGTCACTGTCGCAATCACCGTAGAAGGCATCGTCTTCACCCAGATTACTGTAAGAATTCTGTATCGTTGATGTCGAAGCTTCCTTTTTAGGAGTCCACCATTTTTTAAAGTAGGAAATATCTACTTGAATTCGGCTTGAATGTATTCACACTTTTCACGTTAGGGATTATTCCATTGTCTTCATTCTTCCATAAATCATCAACGTCCTTCAATTTAAGTTCTTTGTCGAGATGGGAAGAGCCATTAACACATTCTCTTTCAAGGCAAGGAAACTTATTGTCGTAATGCAGATCACTCTTCTTTAGACTAGTAGATCCATCGTTGACCTCTTGCTTGTACGCAGGCTTAGCGATACAAGTTCTATCATGTCTTTTTAAGCTCTCTCTTCGCGTAAATGACTTGCTACATCGAGCACAACTTATAATTCATAGTGTATTCTTAACACAATCATTCTTCTCGTGTTATCTTCCATTCTTTCTCAAGATTAATTATTTGCTGCAATAATTACACCTGTGTCCTTTCGATTCGATAAAACGACAGATACCGAATCAGGATCCATATTAGTTACTGAGACTGAAAGTTATAAATTAGATCCTTTACTAAAATAGAATATTTTTAATATTTCATCAGCGAGAGTCAAGTTATCTCAAGCAAAAGAACTTGTTACAAGTAGTTCTGCTATTCAACAACAGATGATGCCACATTTTGCTTGCAGGTAAATAATATTTATTTATGCGGGATGCGGGATGCTCACAAACGATCTCAAAAGGAGGATGGATTCGCTAGAAACCTAGGAAGAGGAAGTTTATCCTTCCTGTTAGTGTTTCTCAGATTTCCCAGAGCTTATTATTATTTGACTGAGTAATGATATATTTTTTTAAATTCTATCTGATATAAATATTGCAAGTGTTGATTTAGTAGCAGAAATTCACTAATTAAATGTATTCTTGAATAAAATTACATGTCTCATTAAGAGTAAAACTCCATGGAGAGATCGGTTTCTCAGAAATAACCAGAAGCACTTGGAGAAACCACAGGAATAATCGCAAGCACACGGAAAAAACCATCAAAATATTGACAAGAATAATCGGGAGCACACGAAGAAAACCATCATAATATTGACAATAACAATTGGGAGCACATAGAGAAAAACCATCATAATATTGAGAAGAATAATCGGAAGCACACGGAGAAACCCGCCACACGTTTTCTTTGATATCATAAAATTACAAAAAAATAATAATTTAAAAATAAAAAATTTAAAAATTTAAAATAAAAACAAAAAAATTACAACAAATACAAAAACAGATTATGCTAGCTTGTGAACTTCTCATTGTTGAGCAAAGATAGAGTTCTAGTCCAAGCCATTTGTCGGCACAGGGAGAAGCTCCGGGCACGTGGGAGGAACAAGACTTTATTAAGGGGTCTAGAACTCCCATTTGGTAATTTTTATAATCGCGGGATAAACTGTAAACATTTTTAGTGCTTATAAAATGATAGTCCTTGGGAATTCAGTTGTGAAAGATATCAATAGCAAAATCGCAAGGCAGATATTTGTACCATTTACAGTTTTACAAATCTCTGCCTTGTAGGTCTACAAGTGATATAGTTGGCCACTGAGTTTCCAAGGATTGTAAGAGTACAAAAACATTTTACAGTGTAGGTTTCTTTCTCCCTGCCTAATGGGGGGAGAGGCGATAGGAGATGCAGATCCATCCAGTTGCGAAGGTTTCCCTTAAAACGGGTGTGCTGCAGAAAAACAAAAAGCAGAACGGAGGTTTTTTTTTTTTGGTGATACACAGTCTGGAAGGCAGTAAAGTCTTTGCCCCCGCGCTCATTGGTTGTTGGGGGTAAGGGCCTGGCTAATTGCGGTGCCGTCCAGTTGCGACAGCAGTGAAATACAAACGACTCCCAATTGTCATTACAGAGAGAATCCCTCTGTGCGAGGGAGGTACAAGCTTTTTCAGGGTCACCTGTCCTTACATTGGTCAGCATGTGCAGTTTAATGAGCAGGTGCAGGCCCCTTCCTCTCCCTGTCTTTAGCAGTTAAGCTGCACTCACAACTATCCATCGCATCCGTCCGTCCGTCACAGGTCCGTCCTTCCACAAGCCGAGCGATTCACAATAACCAGCAAGTCCGTCAGAACACTACTCCATTTCTATGCTGCCAACACACAAGAAGGCTTAAATAGTGTTGAAATTTTTTTCTTTTATAGGTATATTAGATTGGTTATTATAAGGCTAAAAACATAATATACTATTAAAGTCAATTTACTTTTGCTCTGATATTTATTAAATTATCTTCATTTATTAAAAAAAGTTCAAACGTAATATAAAAAAAAGCATTTCATAAAAGTAGCTAAACTAACAAGCACAGTTAAAAACCTTTTACAATAGTAAACGTGTGCCAGCAATATGTATCTTCCTAACATTTTTGAGGTTAATTCATCCGTCCATCGAAAGTTAAAGCTTGGTAAGGTTTTGACGGACGGAGGGATGGAATTGTTCCGGGCCATCTGATTGGCTGCAGGTCACGTGATTGACGGACTGATGGAACGAAGCGCTGTGAGTCCATCTTTACTCCCGGGCAGGGCCCCGCAGTTGGTTTGAGAGGAAATATGATTACCACAGACTCACCTTCCTCTCAATTTTCCTTAGTTTAATGAACCGAAAGTGTAAGATATTTAATGATTCGGTCTGTTTTGGCGGCGTCCAAAATCACGAGAAAGTGTTTAAGACCAAGCAGAAAGCAAACAGTGCGTGTAGTTAGAAATTGTGCAGTCATCAGGGTATCGAAGGCGGTGCTTCGCTCTCGGTGGCTAGGGTGTTTGGTTCTGCCCAATTATGAAGTGGGGGGGAGTAGTACGCATGCTAGTGCCTTCGAGCATATAATTTAGATTGTTGAGTTTTAAGTAGTTTGGCGGACTATTTGGTTGAAATTGATACCTAAATTAGTATTGGTCGGTAGTGATTCATTTATTTGTAATTAACTTGAGAAGATGGTCGTCGTCCCTTGGAATGCCTGCGGGAGTTGTAACCCGCGCATGCGCAGGACTCGTCCAGCGAGCCGGGAGGGAGGGGATGCCTGCCAGGGCAATAGGCCTCTGAACAAAGGGGCAGGATCACACCGAGGAGGAAAATGACTCGTTCCTAGGGGTTCACGTCAATCGCAGGGCGCCACTGTCCATGCTGAAATCGGGCGGCTAGGTTCAAACTGTTAGCCCTGACAATAAAGTTCGTAAATAAATGCAGTATTCTTACAAGTTGAACCACAGCCTGAGAACGGGGTTCAATCGTAATTTAGAAACACATAACTTCGAAACACGTAGGATATAATTTTCTAGGTTATGCCTGTTCTAAGTTATGTCGTTCTAACTTGTGATAGTTCTAAGTCATGTAGTTCGACGTTTTACGTTTATAAGCTACGTGTTTATAAGTTATGGCAGTTATAAGTTGTGTATTTTTGTATTGATAAGATTCTCATTTGTGTAGTTTGGTGCTGTGTATTGCCAAGTTACGTGTTTTTAAGTTACGACGATACTAGGTTTTGTGCTTCTAACTAAAGAACGTTCTAACTTATGACAGTTCTAATTTATGTTGATTTTTTCAGGAATTCTAAGCTATGACTGTTCTCAGTTATGTGTGGATCCTCGTGAGAACGATTATTCAGTAAGATCTCAATTACAAGAAATAGTCCTGTTCATCTGGTGTCGCTCAGGAACACACTTCGATGACTACTATCCGCGCCTGATGGACAGCAACTGGACGCGCAGCAGAGATCAGCGGGAAGCGCACCCAGAGATACACACATAGGCCTAACTTAGAAAAACAAAACTTAGAACCATAATAGCTTAGAATCCTCGAAAATTCCACATAACGTAGAACTGTCATAAGTTAGAACGATCAACCGAGAAACATGTAAATTAAGAAAAGACACAACTTAGTAAATCATAACTTATAACTATCATAACTCATAAACATGCAACTGATCTTATTGCGCATTTTTCTTTAGTAAATGTAATTTGAATGTCATCTGGAGTTCTTATTGTGTTTTTAATTCAAATACCAGTAAAGTTTTTTTTTGTAATATCTTAGAAACCAGTAAGTGGATATTAATTAGAATATTTTTTTGAGCAATTATTTTACTCTGGTTTTTTTACTTAATCCTAAGCCGATGGCTCGGTTTTTGATGTGTGCCCTGCAATGTGAAAAATATATACCACATTTTCATTTTGAAATTTGTTTCCTTTGAATAGAGTGTTCACTCAAAAAAAGATATTAAAACACGGTTTCTGCAAGCACTAATAGTTCATGAATTTTATCAAGTAGGGAAAAAGATGTATTAAGGTTATTAGGTGTGGTGCCAAATTTTGTTCATTTGGCTGACAGAACTATGAATGAGTTTCATTTTCGTCTTAGATTAATCTTTATATATTCCATATCAGTGTTAAAATTTCACTTCAGTATAAGCCTTTAAAATAAAGGACTAAGGGCCGGAACTATAGTCGGCTTTCGGTTATCAGCCAGTCTCCGAAAGCCTCTTCCGTGAGAAACTCCCAATATAGAACTCTTTCGGTAGCTGGATAATTTCTAGGTACGGATGACTCCCCACTATAAAGCGAATGTGGTCTGAAGCTCTATCGAAAGTCTGTTCGGTGTATTTCATAAAGTTTTGTTGACAATGGCGGTGGAGTTGTATAAGTTAAAGAATAAAATAAGTGAAGTTTTTGAACTTTATAAAGAATTGAAAGAAGTTTGGCTTCCTAAAAGTTGTTTAAGAAATACGCCAGACCCCTTTGAAGTTTCGTTTTTCCAAAGATGTGGTTAGAAATTTGGTGTGCCCATTTGTTCGTCATTTGTAAAAATCTGCTAATCATGGATTGCCGATTACCGTAAAGAGGCAGTTATTGTTAGCCTTGCGGTTTTATGCAACTGGAGTTTTCACGTAAATATGACTGTATTGATGTCATGAAATTATAGATTCTAACCTGCATAGTAATCTAAAAAAGTAAATAAATAGCTGCTCTTGTATATACACATACAAATAGTCATGTGAATGTGTTTTAATTTTGACTTTGTAATGTTCGTGTATCTTGTAGCATTAACGTGAATTTGATTTTTTTATCATAAACTAAATTTGTTGAAACAAGTCACAATGCTATACAACCTATCCATTGTACCATGTAAATTCCCAATGCAAATAGAAATTAATGGTGTAACGAGAATATATGTTATGATTTATTTTAACACACATACTGATAACTAGCTGCCCGACCCGGCTTCGCACGGCTATACTAATGGGAAAAAATTAAGCCACATCTCCCATTTACAGTAATGGTAAATAAAAAAAATTCAGTGAAAATTTATTACAATGCTGTATAATGTACCGGAGATAAAATGAATAGCACCGATGGTTTCCCGACTCGTGCACGCAACGTACAACTGATGTACCCGTACTTCGCTACGGCAGTCTACAGGCAGATCACTCTTGCGCCGCTCATTATACATGCCCCTCCTTGTGGGTACGCCACTGCCGCGCAATGCCCGTTGCCATGGAGACGCAGAAGGCATGAACAATGCAAAATCCTGTTCCCATGCAGACAAAGTACCCACTGGTGCCTGGTTTGAACCACCCATGGGATCTAATTTTCGGAAAATGTCATCCTGCGTAACACAAGGAACATTACTGTGAAGTTTCAAGTCTGTAAAATATATATACTTGAAAAAAAGGGAAATAAAAAAGAAATTAAACACAGAGAGAGAGAAAAAAACAAAAGTTTAGGTTTGCGATTTAAAGTGATAAAAATTATTTAAATACTAATTGAACTCTTATGAGGGTACTGATTTATTCGTTGTTAATATCACACGGTTTTTTTTTAAATCGTATTTACTTACTCTGGTGCATGTACACTTGTAGACATAACAAATTCTTTGTCGAAATCAGGAGAGCTGTGAACATTCATGCCAAGAAATAATAACAATCTTATTTTTGTATTGAAGCTCCATCATTGTAATTTATCTTGTAAGTGACCATAGCTTTAAAGTCTTGCAATGTCTTTTTAAGCTCTATCTTAGGGCAAAATACCTGTCACACCTATTACAACTTAATATTTTATGAAGTTGTCTTCTGAAATGATCATTCATTCTCAAGGTTAAACCCTTTAACTATACAGGTGACCTTTTAATAATGTTTTTTTTTTTTTTTCGAATTTATAACTAAATTGTTACGAATTACTTAGATGGCGTCCAAATTTAAAGATGGCGTGTGCCACAATAATTATAAATGATTACTACACTAGCAGGAAAAATTAAACCTTCATGACGGTAGCGCACTTTAGCAGCAGAAAACAAGATTGCGGAAATGATATATTAGCTGGCGATTTATATACCTTGTCATTATTGGTGGGAGGAAAAATCTGTTAGCGCACGGCTTCCGTTGAGAAAGGATCCGTCGTCATTTGTTTTGCCCTCACCGGGTTCTAACTGAGGACTCATAGGTCCTTGACGAAAGTGCGTTTTTAAATTAATATTTTATTAAAATTTGTTTCATAATTTTTTGTATCAAATTTAAATTTTTTCTAAATATTTTTGATAATTATGACGGGCATAACGAAACATGCAACGTTTCTAGAATCCAAGATTTTGACCGCAAGGATATCAGAAACGGTGATTAATTCAAGATGGCGGAATTTTTTAAATTTCAATAAAATTTTATAATTTTTTTAATATTTCAATATTATCTTGCATAAAAAATATGGTTTTTCAAACTGGCGACTATAACGATAATTGCAGTGCTTACGTCATAATCCAAGATGACGGGTGTGAAGCAATACATTTTTATAATGGTTTAGATTTTAAGAATTTTTTTTAATTTTTTGATTAATAAAATGCATGTTTACTCTCGGCTGGAATTGAACAGAGGTCCTAAATCGATTAAGTAACTAAAAGTTTTAAGTAGGAGTTTTTTTTATATTTGTTGAAATTTTTCGGAATTTTTTTGTCAAAATTTAAAGAATTTCAATTTTACCGTTAAGGTCAAGGTCAAGGTAATCCAAGATGGCCGCCAGAGGCATAGGAGCGGCTTGAAGAAGCTTACTTTAAGCATATTGGCGAAATTCTGGTTCTTCATAAGGCAAAAGTCTTTTGAGGTTTTTCGTATTTCAATTTTTAAATTTTTGAGCAAGAAAACGGGAAATTTTCTCTCAAAACAGAAATTTTTTCCCTCGAAATAAAGTAATATTTTTTTTAAATTTGTTTAGATTTTTTGGTGTAATCTGTTTTTCCAAAAAAAAAAATGGAAATTGTGGTGAATTTTATTGAATTTTTGGCAAATTAGGGCAAATTTTGAAGGTTAAGGGCGCGGTTGAGATATTTGGGCGTTTTAGGGTCCTGAAAATTACATTTTATAAATACCTTACATATCGCAGGTGTTTGTGAATTTTTTCATGTAAAGAATAAACCTTGTTCTAGCCGCAAATGCGTACTTAACTGCGATATAAATGTATTTAACAAAAGAAAACTCATGCATATTATACATAATAATTTTTTCTTGCACCATTTGTATTTATGCTACAAATTTTATGAAAGTATAATTAGCGAACATATTTTGCTGTTTTTTCATTCCTAAGGGCTTTCTCTTGAGCCTAGAATAGATAGAAATTAGTGTGGTGCAATAAATAATAAATTAAAATTATTTACTTGGCTATTGTAAATTTTATGGAATTATAAATCGATCTTATTAAATCGTAGTGATTAATTTGCAAAAAATCATGTATGTAAACTGGTAAAGCTATAGTTAGGGCCCATTCGTACGTTTACTGCGTTCGAAAAAGGTAATTGGTTTGTGCAGAAGTCAAAAAACAAACTATTCTGTACACCGCGTGGGTAAACGTTGCTTCCAAAGAGCCCGTTAGAATGCGTGGAGTGCTCTGCTGGGAGGTGCTTGGCGCGGCCAGTGGGCTAAGGAAACCGCGCTGTTGTCACTTACTCGTCTGTTCTTTTCCAAGTGAAAGAAGAGCGCCGGAAAGTCCAGAACACAAAACGTGATAACTTTGTAGTCGACAATGTGAATATTTATGTGAACTCAATATATGTATGTTCAATTCGAAAGCGTAGTTCAGATATTCTATAGGGTTTGCCATAAATATACGTTGCCGTGATGCAGTAGGCACTGTGCGTATGATTAAAAATCGTTACGTTTTTCTAGTAAGATGAACTATTAAGACTTAAAAGGAAAAAAGGAAGGAAATACTGTACAATGAAATATCATTGGTGTCGATTTTTCACACGAATTTTTTCCTTTCCTTTTATATTTTTGCACGTATGTCATCAGGTAATATTTTACAGCATTGCGGGCCATTGCCTTTGGTGTTGCGAGAGAGGAGGCGAGGGGGGATAATAAATCAGCCTATGGTGATATTGTTTCTTAAAGTAAGTAATTAATTATTTTATTCCTGTTAAAGTAACAGTAATCTTTTGTTTTGGAATAGTTTTTTTAAGTCTTTTTTTGTTAAAAATTGTGTTTATTTTTTTATTTTTAGTGAATCCGAAGTACACTAACTAATTTGTCTGAATATGGGTAGACCTACTAAACGTATTGCTCATATGAGACAGTGCCGTTTAAATGAAACAAATGAAGTCAGGGAGAAACGCCTATCTCAACAGGACAATTTCAAAAGAGACTTGCGAAGAGCGCAAAAATAGACTTTCGAAAATGCGGCTTTACATGAAAAAGTTTTGAACAGGGAAAATATCGAAAAACGTAGTCACCGTCTCAGCTTGATCAACGATCGTCTATCGAATGAGACGGAGGAGCAACGTGCCCACCGACTCAGCGTGATACACGATCGTCTATCCAAAGAGACAGAAGAGCAAAGTACAAACCGTCTCAGCTTGATCCACGTTACGGTAGGTGACAAAAATATTCGGATAGCCTATAAAAGATTCGGCCGAGTATCGTTAATTTTCTCCTAAGAATTGAAGAGTTCCGTTACTTTCTCATGGATCCCATAATCAGAACCTAACCAAACTTTCATTAAACTACCCTTGAAATACATCCTTTCCATTAATAAAAGAATCATCGAAATCGGTTGGCGTGATATTGAGTTATTCGTCCATTTGTCATGCACATACTTAATGCAAATTTAAGACATTTTAATGGTTTTCTCATGGATACCAATGTCAGGACTGGACCAAATTGAAATTGGACCACACGGGTAGCACCAGCTTTCAAATAAAAAAAAATGATTCATCAAAATCGGTTCACCCAGTCGAAAGTTCTGAGGTAACAAACATTTATATATATATATATATATATATATATATATATATATATATATATATATAGACACACACACACACAGGGACCGGAAAGTTACTTTTAAAAAGTAACTCAGTTACAGTTACAAATACTCCATTGGAAATGAAACCCTGTTACAACTACAAGTTTCACTACTGAAAATAAACCAGTTACAGTTACAGTTCTGAGAAAAGTAACTGTAAGTTACTTTAACAGTTACTTTGTGAAAAACTTAAAATGTGATACGTAATATTGTTATAATTAAAAGCTAATAAAACATATTGTGTTTAGTAAAGATATATGTTTATTTAAACTGAAATTTTTTAAATAGGTCTTAAATTACATCGAGTAATTAGTTCACACTACAAAATTGTTTGCAGAACCACATAAGCACTTCACAATAAGGTTATTTTTATCACTCGACCGAACTACGAAAAAATTAGAATATGAAGGCCACGGCAACGAAAATTCTGGACTGCTTTCTCGGCTTCTCGCTTCATTAAATTCTGTCATTGCTTTCGTGCATGTGCACAGGTAGGTTAATTAATTAAACAGCACAGCAGTAAATCCGCATGTCGCAAATATTAAATAAATGACATTTAAAATACGAGTGCAGGCTAGCCAACAGCAGTTTTACAAGTACAAGCAATACCATCGCAAATAATATGCTTGTCGGGATTTTCGTTCTGGGTTTGAAAAAATTAACAAATCGTTGTTCGTTCAATAAGAAATACATTTAAAAAATGTAATGCAAGAAGTAACGACAATTATTGTTACTTTAAAGCAGAAAAATGTAATTCAGTTACAGTTACAGTTATTGAAAACTTAATATATTGCGTTACCACGATCGTTACCATAAAAAGTAGCTGTTACAAATAACGTCGTTACTAGTAGCGCGTTACTTCCAGTCCCTGTACGTATACAGACGAATTGAGAACCACCTCCTTTTTTGAAGTCGGTTAAAAAGGCATGTTTTTTAAACATTGAAGCTAGCGTCTTTGGACCAAAAACATGCGAATATTAAATAAATTAGTTTACTGACATATGCCTAATAAATATAAACGGTAAACGTTTTCGTTTCGTGCACTTTAATAACATCGTCTAATTATCTTTATTATAGATTTCTGATGTAATGTTATTTGATAATATAGTTTGTGTTTTGTAACCAAAGTAGGTATGTTGGTATTTATTTTGTAACTTGATTTTGTTATGACAATGGAACGAGTCAAATAAAAATACAAATTTAGGGCAAATATATATAGAATATTTCGTCTCTATTTTCCGTTGCATATGCATTTTAACTTCTTAACCTTTTCACCACTAAACCAAACTGTATTGACGATCGTCGGCGATATTTGGTCGCTCTATTGTATATTGACTTTTTCAAGCGCTGGCGCCCTTCGCGAAGCTTTATTGTGAATTCCGTTGTAGTCTCAGTTTTGAATACATAATGATAAGTTCGTAGTGGAGGCCACAGCTTTTGACAATGCTATAAATATTTGTGTCTGAAGTGCTATTTTAAGTATACATGCAAAATTTATTCTTGTTATTTTTAGGGTCTACGTAAACATGTCACAGCCAACAGGACTTCTTTTTGCTTTGATATTTACATTATTTTTGTACTCACTACTGAAATCTATCGCCACATTGTTGTTCATTAATTTTGATATTTTACTTTTTATGGTCGTCTGAAATTGTTTCATATGGCATAGTTTCTTTGCATCGTTGTTCTTAAGCCTCAATACTTCCTTGTGTTGAAATAAAATAATGTTCTATCATATAGGATTAGTTTTTACATTCCAGTCCAGCTGCAGTATTATTTGTACCCTCTGTGTTAGGTATTTTTTTATTAAGTTATAATGGTGTTATCTAAAAGAACAGGGGCACAAAGATGTTCCCTACTAAGTCAAATTATTATATTCATCTGAGCTGAAAAAAAGTAATATAAAAACATTTTTGTCTCTTCACTTTTTTTATAATTAGTCAAATGCTTTACAAATAGTTTAACACTTTTGATCTTGGACCAAAGCACTTGGTTTAAAATTGCGTACAGTAGTGCTTATTAGTAAGCCGAGAAGATATATAGAACTGTTTTGATAAACGGCCCACGTAAAAATTCTTCTTGCTTATGTGATGACCACTAAAATCTTTCTAGAATATAAGGGTATTTTGCTGAGAACGACTACACGGAGAAACGATGCAATAGCCATCCAGGACTTTGTAAAATGTTTTGAAAATTACTGTTCGTATTTTACCGGTAGATCATAACATCGCAACTTCAAATTTTGATATGTTCCTTGCAATGGCCTCAGGATGAGGAGTTTACATGAGACTGAAGCCAATTCGATTGTGTACGTGTATTCGTTTGACGTCATGATTTGATTTTCGAAACGTGATAAGTTTTATATATGTTATAGTGTGTGAGGTAAAAATTTAAACAAAATAATATAATATTGAAAAGTAATTATAGTAATTCCGAATGGAATGTAGTTGCCTTTAGTTTTAGTATCGTTATCATTGTATGTTATGCATATTGACTTAGAACCTTGAAACAAAAAAAATGACTCGAATACGAATCGGTTCTAATTGCAGAAATAACTCATTTATAGAATATGCGAACCCAAAGAAAATGAAATCTAATGAATAACTCTGAATAAGTCTCCTACTCCCGTCCTCAAACGAATCGACAGTATATTAGTATTTTTTTTTTCGCTACAGTGTAGTTAGTGGTGTGTCATTTCTTTTAATTGTTGCGATTTTATTTTATTTCTCGTATCAGTAGTCTAAGGCAATTCTAGTGCTACTAAAACCCCACTGCAAATCATCTTCACCATTGCCATCAAACTTAACAAGTAGTGGATGTGTTAATTACCATTAGTTTATTATTAGACCACGTGGTTAGTTTTGTGTGTGTGCAGGAACACATTCATGTGACGATTTAAGTATCTTCGAATAACTAAGTATATTTCAGTGAAGCGTAAAATATCCATTTTTTATTACGTTGGAAATCTGCTAAATATTGCCGAAGTCCGTACATTGAGCACACAGTAAACAAGTTCTGTTGAGAACGAGTATACATTTAGAATGACACGTTTCATCGAACAATCCAAGGATAATGTTGGTGCTGGGATGATGGTTTCTTACCAGAGTCCACGGCCGTCTTGAGGTGAGGCGGTAACTCACAGGGCCACGATTTTTTTCGCGTAAAGTGTTTCACTCCAGTTTCTTTCAACGACTGATGCGTGTACATGTCGTACGCGTCTTATCGTTCTGCCCGCAAATTACAGATGTGTAGTGTCGTAGTAGCGACTGGCACAAGCATACAACATACGTCACTTCATTAATACACGGTTAATTACTATGAAGCAGACCTGCATAAGTGCGCGTAAGGCACTGAAACACACTGGGGCAAAATTCTTTTCGCGAAAAAATCGTAGACCTACTCGTGTATAAAGAATGCCTACTTTTCAAGAAATCTAGAAATCTTACACCCCCGTATGAAATAGTGTGTGGTAGGTAATAAAGGTAAATTTTTTTTTTTGTGTGTTTGACGACTTGCGTAGAATACTATGTTGTCTTCATACATGTATACAAACTAGGCTTACTTGAAACCTTGGTAATGGGCTACTGTATAAATGAAGCTGTGAGAGATATATGTATACCTGTATCGGAACTGAGCGGACTCGTGTAGAGCGTGTACCGAACAAGGGAAGAACGAGCCAAGCCGCCGCACCGTTCCATGGGACACTTGTCCGGCGGCTGGGAGTTCATTCTCAGCTGCTCTCCCAGGGTGACTAAGTTCCCGGAAAATGTGGCAACACTGTAAGCGGGTAGCGGGGTGATGAGGAAGAGGGGAGAGGGGAAACAACCAACCACTCGCGAGCGCACGATTCAAGGTCAAAGAACAAAGCGATACACCCTCCACGTTTGACTCTCTCTCCTCGAATGACCGCTTCTAGCAATTTTTTTTTCCTAACCTAAATTAAAACTAAGTGTGTTTGGGAGGGGTCTGGATTAGGGACAGACTCTAAGTGCGTCTCAGGCCGAAGCCTATACGCTCTAATCATGCAGGGGTTAGCCATGCGGGAGAGGGTGCATGCATCGTGTGCTAGGAGGGGATTGGCTAGCCATGGCAGCAATTGGCGCCATGACTAACTCCCCTCACTGACTATTCTAGACTAAAACTAGATAAGTTGGGCCCAGGTAAAACCTGCATAGACACAGGGAAAACCCTGGGCACTTACATGCGGGATGCAAAATTTCATGCATTAATTACATGCGGATTGGCTACGGGAATAGAAGGATGGCTCAGGAAGAAGAGTTGGAAGAGTAGAAAATATCTACTAAGCAATGGCGGGCACTTGGACATTTTTGTCCGCATTTGGGTGTTTGGTCATGACTGGTTTTTAGGGGGCGACTTCGTCGTTTCCCGCCAGGCTGCCAGCCAGCCAGGTGAGCTGAAAGAAAAGAAAGGTACATCTTACAACTATAATTTATATGGCCGCAGCACCCAGGTTGCCCCAGTTACCACGGCCATGTATGCCCGACACATTGTGCTGCCAGCCTGGGCATGTCAATCATGCTTCTAGCAGCTACCCCCGTTCATATACAAGCTAGCGGAGTGGCTAGGAACATCACTTCGGCCCCCACTATCGTCCTGTAACAGTAGAATTAAAATTTGATAGAGTGATGATTTTTCATACATGAACCGCGCCCTTAAAGTCAAAAGTCAATGTTTAGGTCATGCAATATTGCTGCCGTGTCGTCACAATACAATTAGGTGAACACCGACACCTCACGAGTATCTCTGCGCTCGGAGGAACTATGAGAATCCCAATCCACAGCCTGAAGTCTGGCGCAAGAAATACTTTCCTATTCTACTCATATCAAATTTAATTTTTATATAAAAAAAGTTTATTTAATGCTCTGTCTTACACGCCTTTCCATCGCAACAATTAAATGTTTTTCTTGTACCTTTATCGCCATATCTCACCTTCTTTTTTTTGTTGTTGTTGAAAATGTTGTCACCAGTTATTTTCTTAGCGTTATCTGCAAGCTGTGAAAGGTCATGCAAGTGAAAACAAGTACTTACACTAGAGTGACTTCTTATCGCTACCAGATAACAATTTGAACCTATCTGATTGAAAAATTTGTAAACAAACAACACAGTCAAGAAAGCTATTGTAATAAATGTACACCAATAGCTCTTGAATAATAGTAATGACAAGAAATCGAAATAACCAACATCATGTGTAAGACTGAGACTTATACTAACATTATTGATATGTAACAAATTCACAAATCCAAATTGAAACTTTACAGTATTAACTGGTAAATAAATTTTAACAAAATCGGCAGTATTTGATAAAATTTATTGCCAAAAATCAGATCAAACCCGGAATTTAGACTTTTTTTTTTAGTCTTTTTTGATTTCATCGGAACCGTTTCTTTATGTAGTTTAAAATTTCGGTTTTCTAATCAAATGATCGATAATCAACGTAGCTGCTCCGGCAGCGAATTCCAGTGGTGGGTGCGAAAACTACGTGTGATTCGCCCCAAGAAATGTAGTTGAAAACACAAGTGTGTTTGCAACATTAAAACACACGAATCTGCTAGTTACCGAGGTTAGATGTTACACATCTTTGGCGAGTACTAAAAGACTCCCTCAATTTTGTTTTAACAACCTAGGTGTAATTCCTCGTTATACTCTAAGGTTTGTTAACGATTCGTTGCTGGAGATGGCTTCCATAAAAAAAAAAAGAGTGAGTGTGCACCGAATCAACACTTTCATTCCGTCTTCCTATCGCCTTCGTCACTTCAAATTAGGCAGCACACAGCTCAATGTGTGACGTCAGGAGAGTGTGTGTGAGGGAGAGAAAGAGAGAGATTACGTTTTCAACGCATTAGGATACAGTCTTAGACCAATCGTGACGTTTTTCCCTACAGCCATCTTGGATTTTTTCCAGTACTTATGGTATTTTTGTTTTGAGTTATGTATACGAATTTTTGGCATTGTACGACATGACCTAGCCTTGTCATGTCGTACCATACCAAAAATTATATTTCCTAATTTTTATATATTCCTGCAAAGTAACAATTATAGGATGCCAGGGAAATAAAAAGATAATAAATCAAGTTTTTAATTGTACTTGTTTTTCGGTATAGGGATTTGAGTTAAACCCCATTATTGTTTCGTAAAATCTCTTTATTGCTGACTTATATGTACTACTAAGACCTCTCAAGCAGTCTCTTCCTGTACGCATGAGGTAGACTTATTCCCATTTTGGACAATTAGATACTTATCCTGCTTTTCACTAGCAGCCGAGAATTATAAAACAGACTTTAACTTGAAAATGTCCGATGGAAACAACAATTTATAACACACGGGTAACTACAATTATAATATTAACTGTTCTTAAATTAGTCTACAAGAGCGTAATAATACTCTATAATGCTTAAACCGTAATAGAACGACCGGCATGACGTGAAGAATGGGATGTGGTACCAAAAATATCGCATTATTGTGAACACGCTATTTTTTTAACGCACGACAAACCAAAACAAATAGCCAGATATAAAATAATTGTTGCCGTTACATACGCAATCCATATAGTTTACATCTTTGTTCAACCTGAATAGTTTCTTTGATGCACATTTAATATTTATTCCGTAAAGTCATTGTACGCGAACATATTTAACATACATCCCAAAAGAGCTCTGTAAAAAAACTAAAGAAAAATACAAATAATAATTTTACTTACAAACATACCAGTTAAAAAAGTTCGAAAACGAAAATATCATGCTCATTTTGGTAAAATAGCGCCCTAAATTTATTTCGCATGTGCCATTTTTGACCCGCTGACTTCACAAACGTGTCGAACGTGATAGGTTGGCAAAATGTTGGTATTCATTGTGTTATGCGCTATAGTGATTCTAGCATTTTGGATTTTTTTTTTTGTATTTTTTTGTTGGTAAGAATTATTTCTGAAGAAATATTTGGAACATCGGACTGTTGAATTAAAGTTGCACAGATGTGACGCAATCAAATTAAATAATTTCCTGAGGCATGGAAATGGGACAGGTGCTCTCCGTACATCACCCGCAATCAAATTTTGCCAAATATTTTCAATGTACAGACACGACGGTTCTACAGTTTCATTATAGTATAAATATATTGTGTTCCGACTCCCACAATGTTTCGACTGGAATATTTTCTGTCATATTCTCCTGTTTTTGAAATAAGTGTTTATTGATGTGTATCATTTCAGCTCTCGGTTTACTGAAATTTGTGGGAGTAATTTCGTGAATGTAATGTAAATGTGTAAACACGGTGTTGCCATCTTTTGCAGATGCTGTAAAACGAAGTTCACAAAGCCAAATGGAAACTTTATATTTACAATTGTTTGATGAATTATAACAAAATGGTTAGTATTATAATAAATTAATTGTCAAATATCAGGTAAAAGATTTAGTATAATTCTTTACCGCTTTAATCGGATCCGATTCATTATATAGTTAAAAATTTCGCTCAATAGTCGACATAGATGCTCCACGTAACAACTTCTAGCGGCGGTTGCTGAAACTACGTGTATTTACATCAAGAAATGTAACTGAATACACAATTTACGAATATATTCATCACGCAAGACATTATTTTTAAAACATTCTGCGTTAAATTTTGTTTACCAGTTTGGTGTTGTAAGTGTATTTGCAACATGAGAACACATGAATTTGCTCGTTACGAGTTAAATGTTGCATATCACTGGCGAGTAAGTACTTGAAAGAATCACTAATTTTTTTCTTTTATTATTTACCACATTTTATTTTTAAAAAATGTTCATTTACTTATAATCAAAAAATACTCTTAATGTTGTCATATCATTACTATAACAATCGAATAATAATGTAAATATGAATACAAAATTAGAAAATATAAATGACTTTCAGTAGTAGCCTCTTGCAAACGGTTCTGATGCTCCTGTAGTTAGGTAGAAGGAACCTTGTGACCTGAAACAAATTAAACATAGTTCTATTATTTCTTCAGATACATGGTGAATTGAGAAAATAAACAAAGTAACACCGGATTAGTATATATTGGCTGGTCCTGCGCCTGTAGTCGGAAAGTGGCGCTAAAGCCGATGTCCACCATCTTGGATTACTTATGACGTCATGGCGGCCATTTCGATGTGAAATAATCTGAAAGAGACACAGATTTTATAGAAATTTCCTTATTTTGAGAGAAAAATTCCCGTTTTGGAGGAAAATTTCCTAATTTTTTCCTTAAAAAATTTAACATTTGGAATTCTAAACACCTCAAAGACATTTGCCTTAGAAAAAATAACAAATTTCCCGTTGATGGTTAAATTCCCCATTTACTAGCCTCCACTAAGCCACTGGTGGGAAGCTTTGACCTTGACCTTGGCCGTAAAATTGAAATTATTTAATTGTTAATCCAACAAAACTAATAAATTCCAATAAAATATTTAAAAAGTTGTTTACATTAAACGTTTATCTTTTCGTTACTCTCGGCATCTTGGATTCTAGAACATTACATTTTACGTTCCGTCCACCATCTTATATTCTAGAATGCTGCACTTTTCGTTACACACGCCATCTTGGTTGCGTATGACACCATCGTTGTACTTTTCGTTATGGCCTCCATCTTGTATTCTAAAAACGTTGCAGTTTCGTTACAGCCGCCATATTGAAAATCCATAATTATTTAGCTAAAAATTTAGGGATAATTTTTAAAATTATAAAAACATTTAATTTATAAAATTTTAATCATCACGATTTTAGCCCGGCGAGGTCGTTCGATTAAAATTGGCCACGGATTACTACTCCATGGAAGCCACCGGCAGACTTATCTCCCGCCACTAATGCCAATGTAGATATTACATAAGCCAGTATGACGATATGGTGGCCATCTTGTTTTCGTTTGCTGGAGGCGGCCATATTGTTTTCGTCTGTTAGATTGCGCTGCCGCCATAGTTGTTTAGTTTTTTCTCGCTAGAGTGCATTATTTATTTATTACTAAGGCGTCCGACATCATTAGATCTGGCCGCAATCTTGGAAAACTGTAATTTTGAAGCTATAAATTTGGAAAATGTCTACAAATTATTTAAAAATCACTCATTAAAATAATGATTGATTATATTACCTTGGTTCAATTCCTGACTAATGTAAAAAATATATAATTCAAAATACTATAAAAATTTCAGATTCGAGAAATAAAGAACATTTTAAAATAAAATAATTATTACATAATGTCTACTTTACTACAAGAACACATGCGGAAATTATTAATCTTATAAACATTAAGATCTGTAATGGCATGAGTTGACTGATCCTCAGTTCCAATCAGTTTATTGAAGGCAGAGACAAGCCAGATCCTTTATTGACAGTCTTCCTCTTCCCGACAGAGTTTCTCGATACCCTGCATTACATCTTCATAAGTGTAAATTTTAGCAGCCGATGTTTTGAAAGCGCACTTCTCTTTGTACTCGAACGGATACGGTTTACCATAGACGTAGTCCAGCAACAAGTTACATTTTTAAGGTACGTATGTAGGCCTAGCTACTTCATCAGTAAGCTAATTGATAATGTCAAGAAAAGTACAGATGTCTTTCGACTCACTAAACGTATTTAGATAATAGTAGTCTTCCAAATACCACAAAATGCTGATTTCACCAAGTGGATCAATTCTGATTTACCTGTAATGTACCCAGCACAGTCTTGGGTTTAGTTTCATGTCCAGGCGTCATCGCAATCGGTTGCTGCCCATCTGCTTGTGTGCTAGTATGCATACGAGTCTTCAGCCAAAACCGAGTAGTTGAATGTCTGCTAGTAATTCCACAGTAGACGCATGGACAGTTTTTCGAGTGATTAGTAATGTATGTCCTGCGCCAGACATCAGGCTGTATATTGTGTATTGTGTCGACGCCATCTTGAATTGTGACGTTGCGGTGGCCATCGAAGATTACCTTGACCTTGGACCTTGACCTTGATCACGGTGGCCATCTTAAATCAGCAAACATAGATCCACCATCGAGAACTTTTCGCAATTTTGAATTTTGCCATTTAGTTTTCTAGAAATTTCTGCCATTTTTATTATAACGTCACCATTGTAATTTTCGTTACGGCCACCCACTTGAAAAAAATGTAATTATTATCAGAAATATTATAAAAATTGTAAAAATTTATTGTTAATTTTTAATTAAATATTTCTAAAAACGCACTTTAGTCATGGAGCTCGGAGTCCTCGGTTCGAACCTGGTGAGGGAAAAATAAAAATGAAATCAGATCCTTCGCCCATGGTGGCTGCTGGCAGACTGACCCCCACCACTAGTACCATTGCATCCATGAACACCCCCACCCCCTTCTAAAACCACCCCTCCTACCCCTTCCCACTCTCCATATCCTAAAATTTATTTTTTCTTGGAATCATCCCATTCACCTCTTACCCCTCCCAACTTCATTTTTTTCTCTCGCAATAACTCCCTCCACTATTCCCACTTTTTTCTCCAAGAAATTGTCTCCCTCCCCTTCCATCTCACAAACCGATATTACAAACCATTTTTCTGACCCCCCTGCCCCCCTCACACTCATATTAGGCTATAAATACCAAACCCATGTCCCGGGAACCTTCAGTTACCTGCAGTTCCTCGCCCGCAAAATTCCTCTACCGAAGAGTCAATGAAGGTCACCATCTTGGATTATGACATCACAGTCGCGATCATGTTTTCGTCTTCTGGATGCCACATCTGATTTTGTTTGCTGTAGATCGCCATCTTGGAATATGACACCAAAACCGCCATATTGTTTTCATCTACTGGAGTCCGTCATCTTAGATGACAAAACATCAGCCGTCTTTATTGTTAGTTCTGCTGGATGCAAGGGCGGATCCAGAGTAGTGTTCAGGGGGGGGGCCAAGTAATTTTTTCTATGACATTTTTAGTACATTTATAATTTAAATACAGACCAGTTAGTTTAATTAGCTTATTGTTGTATTTGACAGTGGAATATAAATAATTATTTTGTAGTTCTTATTTCACTTTCTTTTTGTAGTTCTTTTACACCATGAAACAATTAGGTAGGTACATATACACACACATATATATATATATATATATATATATATATATATATATATATATATATATACTACAATTTTTACAAACAAAGAAGAATTTTTGACAGTTATTTACATTTTGATGACAAGTAGTCAAAGTTAAATGCATAATTTAAATATTTCACTTGAAATGTACAATTTTTCCACTTAGATTTTATAGCAAAAAGACATAATTTTATTTACAATCTCAGTAATAAGGTAACATTTAATGGTTAATTTCTTACTCAATGATAGAGTTTTATGCTAAAAAAAAGTAACTTTAACTTCAAAAACATGTTTTCTTTAATAGTTATACTCATGCTACTTGCATGTAAACTATATCAAAAAAGGAATTCTTCGGTTTCCTGTTTTCGCAAATCTGTCAATAACACTGTCTACATTCACTGGAATGTCTCGATGCACATGTAAAAGAGCAAGGCCTGTGAGCCGATCTTCTGACATTCGTGACCGCAGCCAAGTTTTCAGTCTTCGAAGGGCTGAAAAACTCCTCTCAGAACTGGCGTTGCTGATTGGAAGAGTAGCAAGGATATGAAGCAGCTTATGAATCAAGGGATATACATCCTTGTCACAGGCATTCAAAGCTTTCATCACACTCTGTGGAACCTCAGTTGATTCAGAAACCACACTCCATTTCCTTTTCCACAGAAAAAATTCGCCCTTAAGAAGGATAGGTGCAGCGTCCTTGTCTACCTCCATAAAAGGTAGAAAAAGCTTAGTAATGGCATGAATATTTCCGTCGTGGAATTCGGTCTTTACTTGACTGTTAATTGCACTTGGTGTCAGGAAAGATAAATGAAAAACATCAAGGGTGGCAGGTGGAAACCTTCCTTGAAGATCATTTAGAATATAGTCCAATAATGGCACATATATAGCAAGCCTGAAATAACTTTCTTTGCTTGTATCTCCTGTCTGATAATTTGAACGATTTTTCTGGCGACCACAAAAACGGGGAAGAACTATTTCGGTGCCGAGATCATTTACAAGGGCCTCAATTCTAGACCACACTTGATGGAAATGATGCTCTGCTTCTTCTCTACGAGATGACAAAATACTAATTGTGTTTGAAATTGCTTCTGACGCACCAACCAGATCGAATGACGGTTTTTGCAGCAGCCTGCTGAGTGGAAGTGTAATGGATAATATGTCGCTCAGAGAAGACATAGATACTATGAACTGGCTGTCACAAAGTGCTGTTGAAAGTGCATATGCTTTTCCAGCAGTAGCAGGGTCACGCCATTCGCAAATGGTGTCCAACGCAGATATTATTTTAGGCAGATCAACAGAGAACTGCACTACCCCGTCATGACGTTCCACCCATCTTGTTTCACAAAGACCGGATAACTGACCCCCTAACTTCCGTAGAATGACAATGTTTCTTTTCCCAGAAGAAGAAAAAAACGAAATTGTTTCTTTCATAGTTCCAATCGAATTTCTTATGGCAGGCACCTCACTGCATTTTGAAATAGAGTTGTTGAGAGCATGATTAAAGCATGGGGTTCTTAAAGCATTTTTAGCTTCTTTCTGTATTTCAGCGACTGCCCCTCTTGTTTCTGATAGCATTACTGAGCATCCATCTGTGCCAATACCAACACACTGTTGTAGAGAAAGACCCATACCTTTCAACAGCCGCACAACTATACCTCCCAAATCTTTTCCTGTGAGTGAAAGCTCTTTATTGCCAGTCATATGTGTTTTTATTTGTGTGATTTGATGTGATTTATCCTCCACTGTTTTGCTTTCGCTGCATAAGTCTCCACTATCTTTAACTTGAACTCTTTCAAGATCTTGGAAAGCATCTACAAAACCAATAAAGTCTTCTCTTAACTCACCCTTGTGTACATACCGCAAAACCAGACTAAGCTGAGATTTGTGTGATAAGTCTGTAGTTTCGTCAAATATAATAGAATAAATTCCTGCCTGCAATACATTTTTCAGAATTTGGCTTGAAATCTCTTTACCACAACAGTCAATTAGATTGTTTTGAGTGGTTTTGCTAATGTATGTAGCTCTGGAGGAAGTATGTTTGAAATGATGTTCAAGCATTGTATCTCCTGCAGCTACTCGAAAACGCAAGAGCTCCCTGAAATTACCTTCATTGCAAATGCTTTCATTTGTCTCTGACTCTGACATCATGAGCTGACCATCATCTCGATGTCCACGAAATGGAATATTTTGTCGTCCCAAAAAAAAAAGTGGACTCCACAATGGGCTTCAGTCTCAGCCTGTTATCCTGAATTTCTTGTAGGTGCTGCTTGTTCACTTTATTGAGAATATTGTCTTCAGGCGAATGGTAGTTTTTGAGAAAATATTTACCTGCTTGCACAGCTTCCTTGTGGTATCTAGTATTATTGTGTTCCTCTAAATCACCTTTTTGCCCTAGCAACTTAGAAAATGTTGTTAGAGGTTTCGTAACAAGTTTTTGCAGTTTTACTGTTTTTTGGCCTCCTGCAACATTCCCTACAGTAAACCATGGACAGTACTTGCAATAAAGTCCCTGTTTAGATGGGGAGAAAACTAGCCAGTTATATTTACTGATGTGGTTGTGGCCCAGAAATCTTCTCACTTCTTTCCCATTCTTGTTGTGTGTCGAATGTGGAAATTTGTAATTTGGAGGAGCTTGCCAAGGATTGGCTAATAACTCCCTCTTTTGAATGTCATCTATAGTCTGCCCAATGAAAATTCCAATGTCATTGACAGCTGTTTCTGATAAAAATGTATCAGCTTTGGTATTTTCATTAGAGGTTGAAGATCCAAGATCTTGTACTGAAGAACTTTCAGAATTCACTAAGGTAGGGTCTGCTATTGAAAGTTTACAGGTATCTGTGAAATCGCCCGTCACTAATGGTGTCAGTTCCATCGAAAGTAGTGGAAGATTGTTTGAAATAATGCTAGAAGAAGTAGGGTCATCCTTTAAACAATTCACTCCTAATGGCACTGATAAATCCACTTCAGAATATGATGATGGCTTAAGAGGTGGTGCCGCCAAAGAAGTTTGCACTAATGAATCCGCAACAGAAGACTTAGGAAGTGTTGGCAAGAAAAATGAATTAATTGTTTTCCTCCGTTTCTTCGCCGATCCTTGTCTTTCCTCGAATGCCTGTAAAACCAAGCAAAGAAGTAAAATAAAGTCTTAAATTGGGTGAAATGAAATGGTTCCTTAGTATTAGTTAGACTTGTGTAAGCTAGTCACATCCAAATTAATTTAATATTAACTTTTATCATTACGACAAAGGCTTTATCCACAATAATGCTATAAGCTTAATGAGACTGGGCAATCAGTTTTTGTAGCAACCTTGATTTAAGCTTGTCACAGTAATAGCAAGCTTGCAGCAATCGGTATGCGCGGAGATGTGCAAGCCTGAGTCAAGTATAGCCAGGCTGCTGCAAGCTTAATATGCTATCAGAGATTATTAAAAACGTTATTTCATAATATTACAGTGTAAACTAATATTAAACTTCAGCTGTAAATAAGCAAACTTTTTTTATTTGTATGAGCATTAGTGTTATTAGAGATGAATTAATTCAACACAGTTCAAGGAAATTGTGAATGGACTCAGCCATGACCTGTAGCAATAAAAGTTTTTAGCATTTGCCTGGAGTGATTTAGGCAAAACATAAAAAGTATTAAGATGCCCCTAACGGGGTACTGAACCCGGGTACTCCAAAATACAAGTTCAGAATCTTACTTCCCCTTATTTGTTGCCAGTATTACCAAAATTATATAGAAGTCTGAGATCTGAGTTGGGTTTAATATCGTATAATCCTTATCTTTTTTTTGTTGCATAATTGTACTATCCAGGTACAAATCCGTGATCGCAAGAAATTATATTCATCACAATTTTAGAAACTGGTGTAATAATTCCAAGTTTTGATACAAATATATAATTTTAATGTAGAATATTCTATTAAGAAGCTAAATTATAAAGTGTCATTTCCTGATTCATTCTAGAACTATGCACGGGAACAACAGTTTAAAAAAGTAAATTATACAGTTTTTAGTTTGAACACAATTATCGTGGTCAGGGCGGTCAGGCTGTGTTTAAATTCTTACATTTAATTTTCCCAGCAGTCATAAGATTCTATTTCGCATAAAAATATGAGTATATATTTTAATGTATTATATGATCTAGGTACGTAACAAATTTTACCAAAACTGACGAATTCGCATAACAAAGAAAATTATTTTTGTTGTAATTAACTACAATTTAGTGTGTTGGTAATAAACAGCACTGAAATTAATATATGTATATAGGTACCACGTCTCTAGAGGTGCATCAAAATAGTTCCCAAGTATTGCCCCTTCTCGTGCGTATTTTTCGAAAATAAAAATTTGAACATGGCATATAGGATGATACTGTAATTATTTTTAGGTGAATTACGGACGTTCTTTATAATGTTAGCTGATTTTTATTGAACCAATCCACTAAAAAGTGTGCTTCAATCGCAAACCATAGCCAATAAAATAAATCACTATCTTTATCCCTAACAAAAAAAAATATAAAGTAGGCATTTGAAACACGAACACATTTGCATATTATATACATTTTTATATATTCTGTACTCACCATTGTTCGCCCTTTATAAGAATTCACTAACAATGCACATCTGCAAACAATAACTACGAGAAATCCATTGGTTTACATTCATTTTACGAATTATCAACAGCCCACAGCGCTCTCAAAATGTAAACACGATAGCCATAGTAGGTAGTACTATCATATGCCAGAGGAACGCTGGCATTGCTGTTTTTGTAAGGTGGTGCTTTCGTCCGCCGCTAGATGGCTATAGTACCATATTTTCTTCGACGGGCTTTACAGCGTGTTCATTTTGCAATACACTTACAACACTGACACTTTGGCTAACTAACTAATTACAATTAAGTTGTTACTAACACATTTGTTGTGCGTTATTTCTGATTCATAAATGTAATATTATTTAGAGCATGCAGTAAAACAATACTTTTGTAAGTTTGTAAAACTATGATTAGGAATTAAGAGAAAAAACAGAAAATTATTCAGAGTTCAGGAGGGGGGGGGCATGCCGCCATGGCTGGATGCCTTCTTCTTGAATGACATAATGTCAGCCAACAATATTTTTTTGATCTGTTGGAGGCCACCATCTTGGATACCTCCATCTTTGTTTGTTCTTAAAGTTCTTCAGCATCGCTCTGTCTCATGAACGTAAGGTTAATGAACCATTGACTTCCAATTACGTCATGGTCCTTATCAGCAAATAAAAATTTAATTCTTACCATAGAAGCTCGACGTTGTAAAACGTATCCCTTTAACTGATTAATTAGATAGATTTCCGTAATTGGTTCGAAATAGGCTTGATCCAAAAAAGCAGTTTAGGTTCTAAAAAAATTATTTCATTAAAAATCTTCTCTTCAAACAAGGAATCTATATAAGAAAACAACCCAACGGAAGACATATATATTACTCATCATTACACCTACAACTGAGTCAGTATTCATTGCACCTTATGATTGCCATAATTTTAACCACAAATTCATAAACCAAATATCTCCGAATCAGGAGGCCTTCTTTTTCGATTGCTAAGAATTCCTTTCAACCAAATCATATCTAAAAATCAGACTTACATACCAAGCGTATCCGAATCACGAGGCATTATTTTTCGATACTTGTCATACCCTTCCACCAGATCATGTCAAATGTCAGGCGTACAAACCAAACATAGCCAAACCATAAGACCTACTGTGCAGATATATCCAACATGCTTTATGCTTACAAAATACATTTTTTCAAAAATATACGTTAAAAGCTCTGTACTGTCAGACTTACATTATAAGCTAAATCTAAAGTACTTGATGATTAACATAAAATATATTTCAAGCATTTACATCTAATATTTACGAAATACAGAAAAATTATAATTACAATCCAATCATATTCAACAGAAGAGTTTTATAGTGACCAAACTAATCATGACTGATCTTAATAACACATGTATTAAAAACCTAACAAGAATCCACCTAAATATAAGTGATTATAGGCCCACTATTCAACATAAACATACTACAAATAATTTATTATTCTTACCAAAATAACCTAAGCTAACCTACCAACTGTATCCGGACAATCATAACCTACATTTCATATCACATCGATACTTTTCTCATTATATCATATTAGGCCTACAAATCATAATACTCCACTGTCCCATTTTTCGTTCTTACCTACTGAGACCAATCAAGATGAATATCTCTTTGTTCAATTTTTTCGATGTATTCTACTGAGCTCAACTAAGCAACTTTTATTTCATTCAAGCGGAGTATCAAAATAATGTCGTATAATAATATCCTATCGGTCATACTATCGTCAAAAACTTACAGTCTTTTAAATCACAACACTTACAGGAAGGCTAATTTTTGATAACACGCATCATTTCAGCCATTGACGTTTAAATTATCAAATTTAAAATGCAAAATATGTATGTTAAATCAAAGAACCATGATTGCTAATATTTTATATACTTCATGAACACTCTAGACACCAAAAACTTGAAGCACATAAGTAAGAATTACATTAAATAAAATTCATATTAATTTCATATTAAATTGTATATTTTATATATTTAGTTTATTTTAGTTTTTATTTTATAATATCAGCCCTTCTTAACACATTTTTCTATGGTGATGTATACATTTTTAGTATTTTGCGAACTAAGTAGACGTTTGAGCCTCTTCTCCATTCATTTGGATTGTTTCTCGATCTACAATATGCCATCTTCTTTAAATATTTGTTATTAATATTCTTAAAATCTCCGAGTTCATGTCACTATCACAGTCTCAAAAATCATCATCATCGTAGCTATTAGCAATATTACCATATGCTGTATCAATATCACTCATTTTATCATATCGTTTCCATACAACTGTTGTCAGAGTTTACCACAATATTTCATCTTGTGAGTTTCACATTTTTCTATATTGTTTTCAAGTTCATGGCTTGCTTCTGCAAAAGCTATTGTTTCAAGTATTATTATTTAATCTTTCAACCTAGCATCCCATAACATAATTAGCTAATTATATAGGAATAACAACAAAGTACTATTCTTTTAATCAGGGCCAGCGCGTCCATATAGGCGAACTAGGCAACCGCCTAGGGCGCCAAGTAGCTGGGGGCGGCGCAGCACGACACATAACAGCTGATATAATATGTTTAACGATTATTGAAACTAGATGAAAATGGATTTTTGTAACAGTTTGGAATGTTTATATTGATACAAGTAATTATTTAAAGTCCACGGTGACCTGTTTATGATTTGTAATAAGTAAAAAAGTAAAAAAAAAAAAACACAAGCCTGCTTACATTTGATTGTTGACAAAATCTTAGGTTTACGTGATGTATTTTGAGGCAATGAAAAATTTTTTTGGGGTGTCCGGCAGGAGGGGGGGACATTAAGGTTTTTCGCCTAGGGCGCCAATTTACCTTGCACCGTCCCTGCTTTTAATCTTAGGAACCTTATCATTCTTTCCTCCTATAGTACAGTTCCTTGAGCGCAAAAGTCTTTCATTGTAGACCATGTTGTGTTCTTCAAGTGAGGTGGTATACTTCCAGTTCCACACTCAAATCCATCCTATCAATGAATTTGTTTAACACTAGAAACAAACAAACAATAAAACCTTCACGTTTCTTTAAGTGTTTTATGAAATTATCACTTCGACTAAAATTACTACCACACTGAGTATTCTCTATAAAGGGCTCTTTGCCCAAGACATTTTCACCATCATTTCTGAAAACAAACATGCCCCATCTATATCACAAAATAAAAGTTGGTCAGAGGTGAGAGCACACATGACAAGCGCTAGTCACCCATGTGGCATGCAGGAAAATAACTTACAACAAATATGAAGTTAAGAGTTTTCACATAGGACTAGACAAAGTACCAAAATTAAAGCTCGATAACCTCAGAGAAAATAAAAATTCTCGTGGTTAAAGGCAGAGGCTGTCGAACGAGTCACGCCTACAGGCACATGCAAATTAACATTGAACTTTTACGTGCGGGGAGAGACTCACAAGCTAGCAGAATGCCACGACAGTCAGATGATCGCCCCTAGCCATCACGCCATTACGTATAGAAAAACCTGTCTGAAATCATAATTAAGCTAATGTAACGTACTTCACGGAATCATTTCAAAGTACGAAACGCGGAACAAGAGCAGAAAACCAGCCTACGAATGTATAACAACTAGCAACAAGATTGCGATTTTTACTAGCTTCGGAAGATTGTCAAAAATGTATTCGTTATCAAAGAAATATGAACAATACATGATAATCTAATAAATTCCGGATATTTAAAATAAGGTATTGATGTGTTGGCTGACGAAGTTTTATACTTGTGTATTTTTGAATTTAATATAATTTTAAAAATTGATTTTAAAAATGTGTCGTTATTCATTCTCCAATGAAGTTCATTTCTGTAAATTGTTTTTTCAAATTTAAAGAATTGAGTTTTTTATGAATACTTTAGTGTAAATCTGTGTGTGTGTGTGTGTGTGTTGATTCTATGATAAAAATGAGTGTGGATAATGAAAAATGAAAGTCGAATTGAGTGTCTAAGATCGAAAATTAGCATCAAATTGAATGTCGAAGATGAAAAGGTATGTCGAATTGAGTGTCGATGGTGGAAAAGGAGTGTCGAATTGAGTGTCAGTGGTATAAAATGAGTGTCAATAATAAGTTTCGAGGGTGAAAAATGAGTGACGAATTGATTGTTGATGATAGAAAATGAGTTTCGAATTAAATGTCAGTGAGAAATGAGTGTCGAATTGAGTGCAATAATTGAACATGAGCGTCGAATTGAGTGTCAATGGTGGAAAATGAGTGGCAAATTGAGTGTTAATGATGGAAAATAAGTGTCTATGATGTAAAATGACCGTCGAATTGAGTATTAATGATGGAAATGAGCGTCGAATTACTTGTATCGAGCATCATGTATATCTAGCTAGGTTCTGAAGGTTAGATGGTTCATAGACTCCTGGTCCTATATAATTGAAAACTTTGCTAAATATTATCACCCTCAGGCCCGTCCAACCAGCAGTCATAATGCAGTTTAATGTCCGAATGTAAAAAAAAAATGATAGTTTGCTAGTTGAATTATTCTAGTGGTTGTGTGTTGATTGTAGCCGAGTAGACTGATGAATGTAAGTTCGGAGCTGAATGTAAAATGGTCTTCATTCAGTTGGTGGCCTACTGTATGTGCATAAATCGAATGATAGAGACCTGAAAATATTTTGGGATATTAACGAAAATCCTTATCGATGTGTGTTATGACAATCATAAAAATGTCTAGTAAACACATATAGTAGGTCTCTTGTTTTGGAGACTTATGTCGTCAGGCATAGTAAGGATCGAGACTGAGAACTTCGGGTTTCGCAGATGCTAGGTAGGAAGCATATTCAGGTTTCCTGAACTGTTGATGAGAGGTAAAAATAATTGACTTTGGTCCTAGCTTGAAATAGGATCAAATATTGTATTCGTGTGTTGTATTCATTTAAAGTCAGTTGGGGATTATAAATAGCTGTGCATAATCAAATTTATATTTGAGTAGTCTAAATTATGTATGGATTCTGAAGGTTCCATTGTTCGGAGACTCTTAGTCCTCTAGTAAGTTTAAATGCACCGGGTATGTCCGCTGTGCGATTAGTTGTTTAAATATTTAATTAGAACTTATCTATCCATAGCATTTAAAAAAATATATATTTTTTAAAAAAAAAGGTAATACTATTGATGTTCAAGCGGCCACTGTTTTTTTTTAAAGGAGGCCCAGACAACAAGACCCTCAGTCCACCTCTGGTTGTGGTACAGTGCAGATGGGTTAGTTTTACTTGTCTGCATATTGTCTGGTATATGAATATTTTTGTGTATTCGATGGCATCTTTAACATCTTTAACGACGATCTCGAAGGCAACGACGTTGACATCGGCGCAGATCCCGATGGTGGCAGGGTCAATAGCTTCTGAGATCTTGGTGGAATGGTTAGTGCCGTCACCGGGGACCCTGACAACGCCGACGGTGGCGACGATGACGAAGCAGATCCCGATAACAACGATGAGGACAGCTCCAGAGATTCCGATGGTAACATAGCTACCATCTCCAGAAATCCTGATGTTGGCTGCATCTAATGTCTTCACTGCAAGAGACTTCAATTTGTGCATTATTGTCAGCACAGGAGACCTCGATACTTTAACTACACCAAATTCGGTAAATAAAACATTTTGTGAGCAATTTCCAGCTTCTGAATCAGTTGTGGCTACTTCAACTTTTTTGTCATCCAATACAGATATTCTGTCAATGCTGACTGGGAAATCTCCAGCTCACGCAACATTCGGGGCTTTGTTGCCTACAACATCAGAGTGCATTGGAAGTACCATACTTTCCGAGCCTTTGATGATTCAGGAACTATCGACGAGACATCTGTGTAGGTACTGTGACAAAAGTTTTAAATACAGTCAACATGCAAGAAGACATGAAAATCATGTCTGCAGAAGGAACACTCAAAATGTGACATTTCCATGTGACCCGTGTGGTGTACATTTCACGAAAAAAAAGTAAGTTGATTAGGCACTGTAAAAGCAATGTTCAGTTTTGTAAGTTGTACAGCGGGGAAGCGATGGTTGCTACTGTGGTAAACGTTTTGAACGACGACGAGGTACACGAACCCATGAAAATCATGGCTGCAGAAGCAATATTGACTGTGTAAAATGCACTAGGGTCAATCAACAGATCCTCTGTTATTATAAAAACCCACCATCTAGTCGTCCAACACACACACAGACAGACATACAAAACGAGACACCAGACTATGTAGTACAAATCGAACAGGAAGCATAGTATAAATTTAAGGAATTTTTTCTGTTATGACAATCTATGAAGTGGGTGCAGCTACCATCCAGTCTTCAGTAGTTGTCACCATCGCTGCAACCCAGGACTTCGCCAACGATGGTACGCCTTCCATTGAGTTCTACATGGTCATTGCCATCGCTGTCACCTGGGTCTTCGACGATGATGGTACCCCTTCCATTGATTTCTGCATGTTCATTGCCCTAACTGTCACCCGGGTCTTCGATGGTTCACTTTCCATTGAGTTCTGCATGGTCACTGTATTCGCTGCCACCCGGGTCTTCACCGACAATGTAAAACCTTACATAGAATTCTGCATGTAAGTTTATGTCACTACCATTTAAGTCTCTGCTGATGATGGTACAGATACCGTCGAGGTCTACATGTAAAATTTACAAACACAAACTAAATTCTAGGTTATGAAGCGAAGATAGTTGATCTACACTCTCTCATAACAACAGGTGAACTGGAAGTCACATTTCCTGACCTCATGAATATATTCACATTAATACTTATAATATTATGCGATTTATAGCAACAATTCTTTTCATTTGTTTCAATAACTAAAATATAATTTTTCATGTTTGCATTTTTTTAAGTAGGCATAATTCAAACATTTCCAAACAAGCCCAGCAGAAAACCAGTCCAACTGTACATCAATGCCAAGTTGTAGACACTGCTAGTATGGAAAAACATGACATTATACTTATTATACCTTGATTTTGTGTCCGAACACTGTGTGACTGCAGGTTGGTAATTATATAGTGGTAAGTGATCGCCTTTTTCAGTATAGAGATGAAGGAACAACAAAACATGCAGTCCTGGAACCAGTAAGAACATTTTTCACTTGTAAAAAAACTCGCTATTCTGCTGGAAATATAACAGGACATTTGGCTTACAGACCAATAGCTCCAACATTTATTTTTATGTTTTAGTTGGTAATTTTTCATCGCCAACAAGCTAAACTTCCTTATTTATATACTTTTATTTTTAACATTTATACATTTTGTTTAATAGTTTTTTGTTGCCATTGAAATATTTGAGACCAGGTTTTAGACGATAAAATGTAAACCCATAACTTACTCGAGACAGGAACCCAGAACCTCTCACACACCGAGAGCAGGCATGTGTCCAATTGCGCTATGCAGGTCAGCAAGGCACATCAGTTTTAAACGGGTCTTCTTTGTCAAATCATTTATTGATTAGTATAAATCGATTTGACTCTGAATAACTCGAGTGTACTTAGACCCATTCTAATGGATTTATAGAATAAAAGCAAAAGAACGAATCAGTTAATATTAATATGTGGGCGCCAACAACTTCTAAGAAGTTGTAATTATAAGTCAACAATAAAAGTGTGTTAATACGTAGACTTGAATATGAATGACACAATATACGTATCGTGATCGAAAAATAACAGTTATCAATTTTCAGTGACATTCAATTACTACCAACTGATATTCATAATTTGTTTCATACCAGTAAAATAGCATCAACCTCATTGAACATGTTTTATTGCAAGTCTCCAATCAGTGAATGTTTACTATACAAAATGAATTATTTTTTTTTATCCTGACTACTCAGTAGGTAGAGCTGGGTATGTCGTGGTAAAATTCGCTAGTTCGTTAGATTAGATGACATACAACATTTAAACATTAACTCAAGTTGTCATCGACTTAAGCATTCTGGTATTGGCGAAAGGGGTATTTACTGATTTTACGTGATTTTAACTATTATGGTGTGTTAGTTTTGCAAAACTAGTAAGTTTTACTAGATTCCTTTATAAATATATGACCGACCTGTAGGAATAGTTCATTGTACTAGAACTATACATTACGGTTTCTGTCTTCTTCATACGGGAACTCAGCAACGAATATTCCACATCTTCATCCTTGAAACGCCTCTCCGCTGTTCCGTGTCTTCGTCCTGGAAACGCCTCTACGCCTTTCTACGACTTCGTCCAGGGAACACCTCTTAGCAATTCCTCGTCTTCGTCCTGGGAACGCCTCTCGTTGATTCCAAGTCTTCGTCCTGGAAACGCCTCTCGTTGTTCGTCTTCGTCCTGGGAACGCCTCTCGTTGTTTTCAGATGGTCTCGTACTGTCGATTATTCAGTATATTTCTTTCTTCGTCCTGGGAACGCCTCAATATTTCTTCCAATCTTCGTAGCTGTGATTCATATTCTTCATCCTGGGAACGCCTCAATGTTTCTTTATAATCTTCATATAAATCGTAATTATTATCATGTCAATAAATATTTCCAAATTATCAATATTATCAATTTCTTCTATTATTTCATGCTATTTTCAAAGTATTAAAATGTCTTAATTTTCAATTTCTTCAGTAATGTAATTTCACGTCTTGCTTATACTAAGGTTCCTATATCAATTACCATTTTCGTTTTCTCACTTAAAAATTCCAAACAAACTTTTATTTTCCAGCAATAGTTTTTGTTCTACCGTCTTCGACCAATACCAGATTGTTTTACAAACTTTTAGTCATATAATATTATTCATGAAACTTGAAAATACCCTCCTTTTTGGTTAAACAAAATATCTCATTCCTTGAGCAAAAACGTTTTACATTAAAAAGATATACCTACAAAATTATTGACTTATGGTTCATAGAGAAATAAAGACATGTACTCTGAAGTGAAATTATAAAATATGACACGTTAATTTTGTTCCTCCATCTTGTTATATAAAGTTTCCAAGACCAACCTTTATTGTTTGGACACAATAAATTTACTTCTGGGTGAATAGCTATGATGCAAGACTCTAATCCCAAAGCTGGTGTCACACTATGCATTTCTGCCGCTGCGGCAAACACTTCTGCCACATAATTTAGCTAAATGATCTTTTGGCCACTTTTCTTAGAATGCACAATTCATGTATTTTAAGAAGTCACTAAATCAATTTTATCAAAATTGATCACATAAACAATTGGCCTAGAAGAAATCGCCGAGTAGAAACTGGCAACCGCTCCGGTTCAACTGCATAGTGTGACACTGGCCTAAAATTCCTTTCTGCGGCATGGACGACTCTGAGGGCAAAGGCCTCACCTGTGGTCAGGCCGCGAGCCCATAAGGGCCCTCTCGTTGTCGTGGCAGCGGCCGCGTCGGTAGTCATCCCAGCTGGCGCACCTGACGCCCCAGAAGCCGACTGGCGAGTTCACCGACTCGGCGAAGAACCAGTGCGCGCGGGAGTGACTGCACGTGCCTGCAACATGGCAACGTGTCTTTCTCCTCAAATACAGTTAGCAGCTCGTTCATGTGCGGAGGCTAGGGTACGATTTATTACTTAAGAACTAATAAATAATTCAGCAACAACATCACTAAACACTTGTTACATGCATGTACCTGATACACATAAGAGTTCAAAATGCATGATCTCCCACGAGATACGAAGGCAGGTATGTCCTACCTAACCAGGGTAGACAGAGAAAATAACCAAGTACTCAGCCACAATGCCGCTAAACATTTGTTACATGCATGTACCTAGCACCCATTAGGGTTCAAAATGCGTAGCTTCTCACGAGGCATAGAGGCTATTATAGCTTACCCAAACACAGGGGACTGCAATCTAATACCACAGTCAACTGTATCGAGGCCCTGTCTGTTATTTTGACGCATCACGCCCTCCTTTTTTGCCAGAGATCATACACTCAGACAGTACTTGTTCTGGCCAGATTGCTCTTCCCACCTCTTGTGTTTTCTTGTTAGTGCCATCGGAAGGTATCATCCACCACAAACGGCAGTTCCTTTAGGGAAGGCGACTGTCCCTCGGGGCCTACACCAACACATGGGATTTTTCCACTGCCAACCACGAAACTAACGACTGTTCCGATCCATGGCCAGTCAAGGAAACTTCAGCGGAGATTCCAGCATCTTCGAGGCAATATGCATGTTCTTCCGGGCCTTGTGTGTCAGACTGTCAACACGTTTTCACCCGACCATGCCACATAGGTACCCTTGAACTGACAAGCACTCAGTATCCCACCGACCCTTATGCCCGAATACAAATGGATTATACTTATTTTAGCCCGGTTTCGATACAAACAAGAGCTTCTAATTTACAAGGCTCAACACTGATATTCGCAAAGGCACTTTGATTTCACATAATATCTTTCCCGAGCTCTAAACAGTTCCCAGGATCTTACTTTATCTTAGTCATCGCAGGGGCGCAAATCCTGCATCACCACTGTGGCCAGTGGCATCTTCACGGAAATGTGCTATTATTATTTAATTATAAAATTCTTAATATTTTCAATCAATAATGTATTTTGACTGTACATGTATTTAAATTTATTTAGGCTATCTAACTTTAGGTAGGTACAAATATAATCTACTGTAAATTATAGCAACCTTTTTGGTATTTATGTTTAGGTTGATTGCTTTTCAAAATTCATGTTTTAGTTGTTGATTAAATAAAATAATTATAGTTTTGTTCAAGCAGTATATTAAAACCAGTGAGCCATCAAGTTTTACACGCCACGTGCTAGTGCGCGCAAAGTTGAACTCGGTTACTTAATTGTGTGGCAGATCACGCCTGAGGCAATGATGTCGGAAAAAAGACGACTGCCAGGTCTTTAAGTGTAAAGTGCGCCCTTTTGCGACGGGTGACAGGGAAGTGTATAAATGATCGCCGGGGGAAAAGGTGTGTTTTGAGCACGGTGGTTCGTGCGAGATGTTCCGCGAAGTATATTTCAGCGAGACTGCAATTTTGGGCCACCATTAAATATTAACGGCCATTTATACAATAAACTGGCCAGACATAAAATTTACAAGTTGTTCTTACTCAAGCCATTATTTAATTTGGCTTGTACAATATCGTCAATGGCGCGTCTACAAACTGTAACACAGCTCCGATTTATTAATATGATGATGGTTTATGGGTTCATAGTACAGTAGAACCCCTCATATCCGACCTTCCCACAACCGACTCCTCCGGATATCCGACCTAGTCTCCGTGGTTGGCGAGCCTGTTCAGACTTGAAAATGTGATGCATCTACATGTTTTCGTGTCGCAAACTGTCAGTTCAGCCGTAATTGTTGGTGTAGATTGTTCTCGTACTCTAATCTTGTACTGTTCTATGTTTTTTTTTAACGTCAATACTGTTTGTGTATTTTCACGACTACGCATAGCTTTATTGTGGGGTTACTTGTGTGACAATGGCAAAAACGTAAACATGTTTGTGTTTCTCTGTAACAAAAACTTTATGTGTTACAAAGATTGGACCAAGGTGAGTCTGTTATTAAGCTAGCTTCTGAGTTGGGTGTAGGAGTGACTATGGTAAAAGATTGGAGAAAGAACCGTAAAGATTTTGAAGCGTACTCAATGACAGTTGAGACATATCATGCGTTAAAAGTAGAAAAATGTTGAAAAACCAAATTTTTTAGTTCATGGATGAAGCATTATGGGTTTTGTTTTGTCAGGAAAGGCGCAAGGGAACGCCTTTGTCAGGCCCCATCGTAAAGGAAAAAGCCATAAAATTATATGAAAAGTTGGGAGGTGATCTAAAAAAAAATTTCCGCTAGCGAAGGGTGGCTTCATAAATGAAAGTTGCGTCATGGCATACGACATGCTATAATTGCGGGGGAAAACTATCAGCTGATTATTATGCTGCTGAAGAATTTGAACAAAAATAATTTGAGCAGTTGGTTACAGAACAGAATCTTGTACCTGAGCAAGTCTACAATGTAGACGAAATGGGCCTAAATTACAAAATGCTTCCAAAAACCACTATTGCTGCTCAAAATGAACCTGTGTTAGGAACAAAGCTTGCTAAAGACAGACCCAAAATTGCAACTTGTAGCAATTCCAACGGATATCACAAAATGCTGTTATTCATCATAAGAAAATCCAAGAAGCCAAGAGAATTTAAAAATCTAAACATAGCCACACTTCCAGTTTACTATCGGAATCAATCATTTGCTTGGATGGATGCTGCATTGTTTAAGGAGTGGTTTTTCGATGAATTTGTACCTGCAATAAAAAACATTTAAAGTCTATAAACTTACCTGCTCATGCTGTTTTGCTCTTAGATAATGCTCTCAGTCACCTCTCTGAATGTGAACTAAAGTAGGAAACATCAAGGCTATATTTTTACCGCCCCAGGTGACACCTTTAATACAACCCATGGATCAGGGCGTCAATGAGTGGTTAAAGAGAAGATACAGAAGAAAATATGTCGGCTCTCTGTTGGACAAAACAGAAGAAGGATGTAACCTTTTTGAGGCAATGAAAAGTTTAAACATCAAAGACGCTATCTACACCGTTGCTGCAGCTTGGAACGCAATTAATCAAAACACCCTTCAGAAGGCTTGAAAACATATTTGGCCATTATTGAAACACGAAGAACCTGAGATTGATCATGAGCCGACCTCCACAGAAAGAGAAGTTGAGACAGGCACAACAGAAACATTACAAAATCTACAAGTGTTTCAGCGTGATCTCCAGATGACAGATGTAGAAGAGTGGCTTGTAGATGCAGATGTTTCGGAAGTTACCAATGAAGATCTCAACGACGACCAAATCATTGATGTTGTGCAGAACAAAGCCGAGAAAGAAATTGACTCGGATGAAGACGAAACAACCAGTGACAACGTAGTGAGTAATTCTGCTGCTAAGGACCCTTTTGAAATTGCGCTGAAATACATCGAGCAACATCCAGAAGCAACCCCAATGGATGTATTGTGGGCAAAAATGTGGAGGGACACTTCCGCAAAATCAAGATTGACAAAACCACAACAAAAATCCATTACTGAATTCCTTAAATAAGGTATGCTTAAATTGCATTCATCTTCTCATTTATAATTTAACAATAAATGTTTTAAATCTATACAGCAACATTTTTACACATAAAGTTGTATTTCTGTTCATACTGTATAGCTGGGAAAGACGTTTTTTTGCTCCTACGGATATCCGACCTTTTTGCCGTTCCGACCATGGCCCGGTCCCGTCATGGTCGTATATGAGAGGTTCTACTATATCGAGGATTGGTAATGGTGCTTAGAACATAGACTAAAGCTCGCAGTACAATATATTGCGATGATATCACATATTTTTATGCCGCAACCTCTTTGCAACTTTAAACCAACTACGAATGGTAAGGTGGGACTGAATGACGATAGCCAAGGAACATATTTTTTAATGGAACTGCATATGAAAGATTGTTCAGGAAAATTTGTCTTTTAAGAGATTTTAATTTTTTTATTTTGTTTTGAAAACGTATTGCACTTATTAATATTAGGTTTCTGGGCACATGGTAAATTTTATGTATTACATCATTTTCATGGTTGTGATAGACTGATGCCTAATTTAAACAAACTGTGATAATAGATACAGTGAAATAAATTAAATGTTTGGATAGGAATGTTTAATGAAACTTCTTTCTGGATTCTTGCCATAACTTTTAAAAGTTTATATATTTGCATTTTGACCGGGTACCTACATATTTAATATTTAATTTTAGGTTTCTGTAAATGTTTGGCTGCCATATTTTTATATTAGGTACTGCACTAGTTTTTTAAAGTAATATTAGTGAAAATTATATATTTCGTATATTTTCTAGTCATACTGCTAAATAGGGATAAATTATTTATTGACAGATCAGGTCACAGCCATGTAGTTAATAATGATAGTAAAGCATATATTTTGAGGCCACTTATAAAAATAATAATTTTAAGGCATTTAAAAATTTTTAATATAGATATTCTCAATGGTATTTTTGTTGATATTTCTTCATTCCATGCTCCCGTAAATTTAACGTTACTCTGCTTTTGGATTTAGTTACTATACCGTCGTTCTCGAGTGTTACTTTGTTTAATTTTATAGATTCGCATACTTTCTAATGTACCTATTTTATGTGAAACACTCATCAGTGAACGACGATGGTGTACACTAATGTTGGTAATGATGAGCGAAAAGCAGACATCTCCCAGGTCAGCCTCAAACCAGCCCAAGTCCAGAAGTCTAATCCGGCTGGAGATACCCAGTCCCAATGCTATCCCATAGATATCAAAGGGACATCTTCGGAAGGACACAAAATATTCTGGGGTTTACATTTAGGAGAGCCGGTTCGTAACGAAAGGTAGCCGAACCAGCATCCGAGCTTCTTCCTCACTACTCCCCAATAGAGTCCATCTGTATTCACATAGAGAGCCCAGGACAGACCAGCTGACCAGTCTTATATAGGTTAATATTCCTTTCACAATGGTTACAAACCTTTGGGTCATGGTGACCAGAGGGCCCAAGAGTCCAACCCTCCACCAAAGTAAACAGTTGCAGTTCTTATTTTACTGCTCTCTAAAGTAGATAATTCTTGGCAACCTGAGGGGAAGGTGGGTTGCAGGCATATCCCAAAAAGTCTCAAAATCAGAGGTGGTTCGAGAACCCTTTGGGTCGCCATTTGGTGAGAGAGGTTATAGAGTGCGAACACCATCACTTCATCAACTTTGGGAGTTCAGTACTGACTGCAGCAGGTACAGCCCAAATTGAGCACTCAGAGGGCTGGAAGTCCCAATCAGAACAAATGTTAGCACAAGCCATACTGATCTCTCTCCTTAAAGAGTAATATTTGATTATGTATTTTAAAAACGTCTGTGTCCATTGAAACCATAATAGTTCTTAATGGGTCATTTAATCAAACCATAAAGTTATGTGTCTAATGTTTGCAATTATTTTGAGACATTTAAGCCGAGCCTTTACCGACGATGTCCATGCCACAGCCGGGCTGCTTCTTGCCACCATTCGGGTAGAAGTCCAAGTGTCCCAGCGGCGAGGACCAGCCAAGAAGACCGGCATTGGTGTGAAGCACCTGCACTTGGTCGGCATCGGAGGCATCCAGTCGGTTCTCCAGGGCTTCTCCTCCGTACCCGGGCGCCGCCGGGTCCAGACCTGCGTTCGTATGGTCCATGTCATGTAACATATCTCATGTTTGACAGTTCTCAAAAAAGTACCACCCGCAAACATTCCCCAACTGATGCCTGCAAAACAACACATTAGTTTTTTTTTTCTAATGCTGACAAACACATGTAGTTAATCAGTGCTGTTGATAAATAAAAACAATGGCGGTATTATATTTAGAACATTAGCACTACTTTTTATAACCATTAGATTTTGAAAAAAAAAATATTCATTACACAGGCTGTGAGTATTGTAGAGTTTTATATACACATTTAGCAGTGAATTAACTGAGGCTTGACATCTTGTCGACTTTGAGGTCATTAGAGGCGACAAGAGGTAAAGCGAAAGAGTGCATTGGTCACTGCTGCAACTTCTGTCACGTTTCTCACTTGCGATAAATCTGGGTTTGACCCGGGAAGTGATTCGGTATCGCTTTGGTGGGTGGAAAGTGTTCTGAACACTTTTCCACTGTGGTCCCAGCACCAATTTGCCAATATTAATAACAGCTGTATTACTTTCAGGAAAACAGTCTTCCATATTATATCAAGAACATTTATTTCCCTGTTGAATTCATAATAATTAGCTATAAAATACTAAGTTTTAGAGATGAAGAAACAAAGTCAAGTATGCCACAACCAAGCTTGATTGAAAAGTAATACCTCCATGGCCATAACTTTGTTTCACCTCAGTTCAAAATTTTTGTTGTAACTCAAAACCACATGATCGTGTACTCTAAGAATTAAGATTCTATTCTGCAGCACGACAATGCCCACCCACGCACGATTCAAGAAACACAAGAGGGGTTGCAAGATATGAAATTCAAGGAGATTCTATCGCGCCTGCCATACAGCCCAGAGCCTTGCGCCTTGCAAGTTTTATCTCTTCACAAAAATGAAAGAGCACTTTCATTCGAAAAGTGAATAGTGCATTACACAGAGGACCTGTGTAGCTTTTTAGGTACGACACAAATTGTAAAAATCAGGTAAATATTATAAATATATGGAAATGTAGCCATTAATTTTCAATCAACCCTCGTTTCAAGGATATACAACTATACTGCTCTTCAGATACTATTTTAAATTGTATTATATATTTTAGAAACATTAGTATATAATCAATCAATATTAACAAAAATATTTCCTCAATTGATAAGTATTAGTTTTTAGTGTTTAAAAACTTGTGCAGACGGACACAGGTGAAGGTTTGAGTTGATAATAAACATTTGGAAGAAAATCAAAATAAGAGAGATTGAAAAATGACAGCAAAATTCTGCATGAGGTGTTAAAAAATCAAATTACCTTGTATCCACAGATTAACATAATAACAGGGCTGCATGACATTACTGTTCAAGTCATCTTGTACCATTTTTGGCTCTGCATGTGAAGCTTTCCATAGAGCACTGAAAGTCATAGGCTAATACAAAATTTATCCACTCAGTCAAAATAATTGGTATTTCATTAAGCCTGAAGTTCGCTTTTGGGCAGAGAAAAGAAAAGCTAAAACAGATGCTAACATATGTCCATTCAGCCTGGGGCGGATCCAGGGATGAGTCTTGGAGGGAGGGGGAACCTGTGCCCTTCAGCTAATCACAAAAAAACAGTACTAGATATGGAAGTCAAGGACTTATTTCCTAAAACATGGAACAATATTATACAAACCCAGGCATAGAATAAACATATTGATGATACCAACCTGATAAACATAATTCAAAATTATTATCCTAAAAAATAAAATATAATTATAAATCTAAATTCTTTATTTTTAAAGTAATTCATATCAAGTATAATGCAGTACTTGTGGCATTAAAAAGGTCTTAAGAAAATAAACTGAAAGTAATGTCTACTTATTCAACAAAAAAAATATTCACCTGGATTGCATTCCAATTTTTTTCAAGGTTCGGCTCTTAGGGGTTGTGCCGCAAATTAGTGATTTTTTTTGGCACCATCTCTTGTTTTAATTTATTCTTACTTTTTATCAGTGTACAGGTGCTTACATTTAAACATTTTATTTTTTTAATCCAATGGTGCCCTTATTATTTAAGCATTATAAAGTTGGTCAGCCCACTCCTAGCACTACGGTGGTATGCTGCCAGTAGTGCCACGTTAGCAGCAAGTGGGCTTTACCCCACCTGCCATCATGTACGACTACAAGCGTCCGGCGCAGGCGCAGAGTCTTTCGTTACATCCGGGCTCCCATTCCAGTCGCGCCAGCCATGCATGGCGTGGTTGCTCATCCAGCCTACCGTAAGCATGGTTCTCATCATACGCCCACCTTATCTTTTCTCGCCACGACGTCGCTATCATTTCCCTCTCCTCTCCCTCCATCCTACTCTTGCCCGCCAACTGGACGCCAACCCCCTTTTTTCTTACTAACAGGACTTAACGACCACTACCCATGCCATGGATTCCATGCAACACCTGTCGGACTGTTCTCGAAATAAATTAAGGCCTCTGGTAGTCCTTGATTTTTCCACCAGGGAGCACCACCTCACGGTACCTCCTCTAACTCTAATCTAACTACCCCCCCCCCCCCCCCCCCCCCGCGGGTTTTCTTATTGAAAGTCACATTGCGCCGCTCTCTAGCGCAACGCCCTCTCTGTTGGCCGAAGTTGAAACTATTAAGCTTCACCTCCCCCTTCCTGGCTCTGAGATCGTATTTAACCTTACAGGTAGACTTTCGGTAACTTCACGGAAGGTCGGATGTACTTTGCTTGTTTGCGTTTTTGCTGCATCGAAAGCCGCTCTGAAGAGAACAAGGGATGTAGTCCCGAAAGAAAAGGGGAGCTTATTCCCCTTTTGATTTTATTTAATATCATGATTTTAATGTTTTAGATCAATATTATTTTCTGTGATATTATCTTTCACATTGTTTCCTATGATACAGTGCTTTCTCGGCCTACCAGGAATGTAGCTTCTGGATTTTCCCCAAATTGGTAAGTGAAACTTTACTCTCGATGCTAAACCCTAGATTTCTATCATGTTTTACCCTTTTTGCAGCTCTTGTTTATTCGTTAATTTCCTTGCTTTCTTTCTACCTCTGCTCGATTTGGTTTTTGGTAGTAGGTTTTACCCAGTATTGGAGATGACAGCCTCTTTTCGCATCAGCTTTCTCCCCTTCTGTTCTGCTTTCCCGTGTCTCCTTCGCGGACTCCTGAGATGCACCCCTTCGCTACTGGCCGCAGTTGCCTTGCACTGCCCTGAGGTCCCGCTGAGGACACCCTCGCACCAGCTGGCGCGTAGCAGATAAGTCCCAGAGGAATGTGATTTGTGTGTGATCTTAAAGAACATTTAAAATCGTTTATAACTCTCTTTTTTACAAAATTATTGTCAAAGGATATTAAGCAAGTAATTCGTTAAGTGCATTTTAAAATTTAATATTTACTGTAACTGGCCATAATTGATAGTTATTAAGTACTAGAATACATTATCATTATTCAATGAAATTTTATTAAATAATTGACCTAACTACAAAGATATTGTGATCCCTCAAAGTAACTAGCTAAACAACAAATGTTTCAAAAACTAACTTATTAAAAGATAACAGATAAACCATCAGATACCTGGTGGTTATTTACTATTGATTCTTTCCTCCTCCTAGATTTACAATCCACAAGTTGATGACCTGATTAACAGTCAGTAGCCGTAAATTTTACTTTGTTTTTTTTTTTTACTTCCACCTCTGAAGTGTTCTACATAATGTATAGTTTTATTTGTGGATTATAAAGAGCATGTACTTCCAGCTATTTTATGAAAATGATGTATATATTTATGTATATAAGAGTAGTGGGTCACAAGGGGGATAGGGGGGAATTTCCCACTTTCCACCCCTTTAAATCCGCCCCTGAGAGGAGCGACTGTTTTCATTTCTCAGACTCTATGTTATGATTTCAAAACAAAATTGGTGTAAGACAACAAAGTGGATGGACTTGTATTTTATAGAACATAGGTTTAAAAGATGGTTGGCCATTAGGTTATCAATGTTTTTCCGAAATCACTCCAGGGAAATGCTGGGATGGTTTCTTACAATAGTTCAGGGCGGATATATTTCCTAAGGTCCTTGTTAAAAAGTAAATAACCACAACATAAAATCCACTAGGGTGATTGATTTCTGTTTATTACTCCCCACTGATGAATGGTGTGAACTACTCGATAAGTGACTTATAAACTTGGCTGATCATGCTTAAAGCCCACCACTGACATGTGATGTTGCATTTGCCTTTGTAATTTGCAATGGAGATCGCAGTGACCAACATTGACCCCCCGACATTACCCATGGGCCCTTGAGCAGAAGCAAGCTGACTGCTAGCTAAGTTGAATTTACTACCTGCTGCCTGAGCGTAAGTACATAGTACCATCTACCAGTCCAGCCAGATAACTCCTCCTAACAATGATGAAGTCAACCATAATCTTAAATATTTAAGTTGTTTTTTTATGTTTTGTATGGTTTAATGTAACATGGTAACCTCTATGCGAAGGTATCTAAAGACTATTATGGGCTTCCGACAACATGGTGGTCAGAAATTCCAGTCATGCTGGAATGTTGGCGACGAACACACGACCTTCGCCACACGAGTTTGGTGTAATTCTGCCACTGTAGACACTTATATTCTGGTTGGAGGGGGAGAGGAAACGAGAGAAGGAGCAGTTCGGATTGTCAGGGGTCAGGGGATGCCATCATCCATATATTCCTTCAATGCAGTTATCATTGACATCATACAATGCATGTTACCTTCTTGTTGGAGTGTTTCAGTAGTTATCATTCCGATCCACGCTGCGGTGACTCGAAACCCCCACCTCACACATTCCGTTATGGAGACCGGCCTCACCCGTGATCCTGGCGACGCGGCCCGCGGAGACCCTGTGGCCGGCGATGCCCGCCACGTGCGCGCCCAGGCTGTGCCCCACCAGGTGCACCTTGGCCAGGTCCACCCCGGACCGCGACAGGAAGTCGAGGAAGCGCGCGACGTAGGCGCCCACCTGGCGGGTGGCGCGGCGCGAGGACGAGTACAAGCCCGAGGCGGGGCGCGACCAGTCCACCACGACCACGTTCTCCTCGCCCAGCTCCACGTACGCTGCGGGCACAATGGGTGGATCCATCGAGGGAGTGGTCAGGGGGACAATATCCCCGAGGCCCAGGCACCATGGGTGCCCGGTTAAGAATCGTGATATGTTTTAACACATGAGTTCACACTGAAAGAATAGGACATTAAAAGTATATCGCCAATACAATTCATTGGAAACCTTAGAAATTATGCGCTACATCTACAGATATAGCCAATGTAACAATTGAAGTTTTTAGGGTGTGGTTCACAATTTTTGCGACTCGGCGTGTTATATAATCAAAAACTGGGTTAGCATGACTCAAGCTATAGATGTATCGAATTATATCTGTTAAAGAGGTAAGTCCAACTTATTTTTAGAGATATTGATGAATATAATTAAATTTTTACAAAATTAAATAAAAAATGTTTGAAATCTGTTTTTTTTTTAAGACTGAGCTTCTTCAGTAATAACAGGTATCTGTGTTAAATTAAAATAAAATAAAAAATATAAAATTTTATTTCTAAAATATTTTTAGAAATTTGGCCACCGAAAAGTCTATTTACACTCATGATAACGTTGATAGCTTCTTTTTAATTTAAATTTTTAATATTTAACATTTTAATTTAGTAGTGAAATTATTTTTTTTAAAGATGTTTTGATGGACATATTGGGCTAATTCTGTATCTTACCTAAGGGATAATGTCATCTCTTGACTTCAGTCTCTAAAACAATTTAAATCAGACCAATAGACGCGCTAAATAAGCGAAAGTAAATGTGTCCGCGTATACTACAAGGTTAACGGATAGTTGTTACTAGCGCTAACAGAACGCAGTGCGATGATCGCTAGCCGCGTCGCTCACCCGCGCGCGCAGTTACAACGATGCCACGTTGTCGATATTTTGTAGTTTTAAATCGCTGTAAGTGGTGTCACAGTGTGCGAAAATTTTACGATTATTCGCGATGGGCTTACCGCATCGGTAAGCGGAAAAAGATCTTTGTCGATTTCTTCGTACTGGATAAGACAGAAAACGCATGACATTTCTGCAAATCTAACAATAACAGAAAACAAACCAAGTTCACAAGAAACCTCTACATGGAATTTCATCACAGTCAGTACTTCTTTTAAAGTAAATGGGCTTAGTTTTATAATGACTAACACATTAATTAATTTGCTTTAAATATTTTTATTTAGCGTGCTCTGGTTTCCCATCCAACGCTTGAATACTGGTTGGGAAAAGCCCTAGTTTCGGGTTGGAAGGAAATACTGGCCATAAGTATTTACGATTTTTTGGCAGGTTAGCCGACTTTCCCTGTGCGCACTGTCGCACTTGTACTGGCCTGCCCTGGAGTGCTATCTGGATCGGAAGAGACACTCCACGGCAGGTGACAGGGTTCACCCCCCCCCCCCAGGCCATTTGCGGGGGGAACCTTTCAAACGAAGTCCTTTAGTTTTTGTGCTTTAATATAGGTATCTACCTTCAGCATTGTGCTGGTTCTTCGGGACTCCGACTCCAAGAACCATACTTTCCGACCAGTTCTCTGAACATCATACCTCATAGATCACGAACATCTCTGTCCCGCCAAGGTTTCTCGAGGATCTCTGCTCTTCGGACCAGCCTTGCTGGTTCGGCAATAGTGGAGGGTCTTCGTCATGATGCCTGGTCGGCCTTCTGGTGTGGCCTCCTCCTCACGATACTCGGTGGTTTCGAGCACCACCCGCCCTCGCCAACCCCCTGACGACTCTGCACATGCTCCCCCGAGGGGCAAGGCTCGCTCCTCGAGGAGTAGCATCACGTCTTCCGATCCTGCTTTACAGAATGTGCTGCAGCGGCGTGCTCAACGCACATAGTCTCCGCTTTCTACTCCGATGCCCTCGGGATCTTCTATGCCTTCACTTCTAGACCTCGCTACTGCTTCTACTTCAACAGTTCCGACGATGGACCCCGACGGATTCCAGCGACCTACCAAGACTGCGAAACGACTCCGAATGTACCCAGGCCCCTCCGCTGACCCCACACAACTGACAAACAGGCATGACTCGCTCTCGAGCCACCCTGACGCCGATGCCGACGACGCCGACATTGCTGCCTCCCTAGCTTCCACTCCTGGACGATCCAAGCGATACAAGGCTCACCAACCATCCGACGCCTACCACCTTACACCGCTCCCAGTCCTTCCACTGCCCCACCCGCTCGCAAACCCACCCGAATGTCTCTCATTGGTACCTGCCTCCGTCCAAATGACCACCCCTTCTGCAGTGCCTGGGTTTACCAGTCCATGCTCACCGGTAAATCTCCCATATCAATGTACGGACCAGTTTTTACACTGCCAACGCCACAGACCACCAGTACTTTTCCAGGAACTAGACCAGATGGGGGCTCAGTCCTTCACCTATCGCAGACCTGACGAAAATACCGACCATGTCGTCTTGAAACGCATCCCTCTTACTGCTACCGCCGATGAAGTTATGGACGAATTGATCCAACTGAGCGTTTCTGTGTCCTCCGTCACCAAGATGAGGGTTTCCGAATCCGCCACCAAACAACCCTTCCTCATCTGCACCAACAAACTCGGTGGTGCAGCTCCTCTCTACCGCCTACGATCCCTCGGATGCTGGGTGGTCAAGGTCAAGCCCTACTGGGGTTCTGGCCATGTCCCCCAGTGTTACAACGGCCAAACTCCTGAACACCCCTCCACCTGCTGTTGACGTGACCCGGTGTGCTACAAGTGCGCTGGCACCACCGATCCCGCGACTGCACCTCCCAGACAAAATCCTGCTCCACAAATCGAAGATAGTGCTCGGGGGAACTATTATATACTACTGACGCGATTCTAACGAAAATTTGGTCATTATTATTTGTAAAACTGACCTGAGGATAATCAATCTGGAAAGAATATAAAAATATCCGAAGGAAAAACTAGCAAAACCATCGTCGAAATTTCAGTTACATATTGGTTTAATAATGTTGTTTGAAATAGTAAATATTTTCAAATTTTTCGGGGTGTTTCTCAATAGACGTAAATAGTCAGGGGCCCCGCAAAGTCTAGGGCCACTACTGATTCGGTTACACTTATTTCCTCTACGGTAAAAAAAAGTATGAGATCATCAAAGTCCTTAGATTTATACTATTAAATATAAATATACTTACAGAAGCATGGATGTATTAGACTCATTTCTACAGCACCGCTTCATTGGCGAAGCAACATTCACCAAGAGTGACATGGGTGGGAAGTGAAGAAGAGGAAATGTGATCATAGGGCATTTTAGATTACCATAAGTTATATGGTAGTGAGGTAGGAAAAGAAGAACGGGCCAAATTTAAGTTTAGGGACTTTGAGAGCAATTGTGAATCAAGTGAAATAGTTTTCAAAAGGAATGTTCTTTATCTTCTGTAGAAAATAAAGTTTCAAATATTTATGCATCTAGTCGCTGTGAGATAACTGATAATCGACACAAACAAAAACACAAACTCGTGCAGAATAAAACATAGTTTGCCAAGGGACATCACGTTATAATTTACCTCGCTTGACGTGTCGCATGGACTGTCCTTTCGAATTCCATCCATGGATCAGCAATTTCGTCTCCTGCTTCAGGTCCATATTACTGAGCGCCGTGCGATTTCCGATGAGAATATTCACTGGGTTTGTAGGGTTGATGCTGAAAAATTACAACTGAGGTGAGTTTTTCACATATAGAAGTTAAGAAAATTACTGTAAATAAACTGACACTAACGCAGCACAAAGTTTAAGACTTAGGTTAGAAAAAGAATTATATTTAACAAAAAAAAATTATGTCTTGTCCTAAATTATAGCATTATATTAATTTGTATTGCAATTTTTAGAATAACTCTTTACATGAAAAATCGAAAATTTCTTTATATAAATTTAATTATAAATTTATTGTTTCAAACTTATTTTATTCGTATTTAAAATTTGTATTTGTATATTTTTCAGGGGTTTCAATTGAAAATGTTGACAGAATGGTGCTTGAAAAATTGGAGAGTAAAATTACGATATCTAAAAACTAGAAAAAATATTTTACAATTATTGACTTTCTTCAAGAGAAAAATAGAGATTTCTACAGACAGTTATGCTGTGTTAATCCATTAAAAAAGGTTAATTTTGTTATTTATTTGTTATGGACATAAATGTTTAAGGAAAATAGTTTTGAACAGCAACTAAAACCAAAAGAATGGAAGATTAAGAAGAAAAAGACTAATTAAACTAGCTCAATTTGCAAATAAGAAGTATCTGAAATTAACTCATTTTCATTTTGGGTGGATTTCAAAGAAATACTACCTATTGTAGCCATTAATATGGTGCGAATTCCGGAAAAAGTTTATACAATTTTTCGTTTCGCGATCCATAGACCCCAAATTCATTAACTTAAAAATTTATATAGGTATATCGCAATTTTATGGACACTATAACTGCTACGATGTTTCCAAATCAATTACAAACTTACACATAAAACCCAGAAAAAAATATCTCGTTCAAGTTCGTTAATGGACAATATCCAACTATAGAGTAGAAATGGGGAAGGTTTGCTAACAAACTGAAAAATCGCTGTTAACTCCAATAATATGGAAAATATTACATCCGTTGATCCGTTTGAATGTGTTATAACTCTTAGGATTAATATCAAAATCTGTTGTCTGAATAAATTTGTGTTACGACCAACCGTAACTGCAAGGAATTTAAAAGCAAGGGTTGGAGGCACAACATTGAATTCGTACGAATTGATTTTTAATCTTATAATTTTTGTCTAAATATTTTGTCGGAAAATTTGTCTAATTAGATCAATCATTGCTTCAAGGTGCTGAAAAAAAGGATAAATTAAATTAAATTATAACTCCCTTGGTAGGAACACTATCAAATCCGTTCAAATTGATTGCAAGTCTTATAATTTTTATCTAAAACTTTGGCAGAAACAATTTTTGTTAATACGAGCGCGTTTTTTTCAGGGGGTTGAAAAAATTAAGGGTTTAATAAAAAAAATCATACATTCCGTACCATGTGCACTATTAAACCTTTTCTTTTTTTAATATAAAAATCTTAAATTATTATCTACAACTTTCACTAAAATATTTTTTTATATGACCAACCATAATTGAAAGGGGTAGAATAAACGACAAAAAAAATTCGAAATAGTATTCACACTATCAAATCCATTTAAATTTTTTGTAAACCCTATAAATATCATGAATGTTTTTGTCTAAAATAATTTGTTGTACAGCCAACCATTGCTGCAGGAGGTGGATAAAGATGAGTTAAAATACAAAAAGAAATTAATCATTATCTTAGTAGGCATATCATCAAATCCATTCGCGTTGTTTTCTATATCTTATAATATTTATATAAAACTTTTGTCTGAAACAATTTTTGATAGTACTAACTATTACTGAAAGTGGTTGAAAAACCAGGGGTTGAAATAAGAACGTAAATTTAATTTCCTTATCTTGCACTCTACAGAATTAATGTTTATTTTTGTTTAGCTTTTAAAATATTGTTTAAAACTTTTGTCTCGAGTCAATTTTATGTAACAAACCATTACTGCAAAGGGTGAAAATAACAAGGGTAGTAAGACAAAAAAAGTATTTACTTTTTTTAATACTTAGATATTTATACTATCAAATCCATCGTAAATTACCTAAACTTTATACCAAATCTTCGGCTGAAACCATTTTTGATGAAACGTACTATTACCGTAAAAACAGGGGATTGAAATTATATATATATATATATATACATACATATATATTTAAACCTCCTTAGTATCAAATTCATGAAAATTAATTTTTTTAAATATTATAACCTTAAACATTGATCCAAAAACTTTTTATACGACTACGTATTAGAGCAAAAGATGCAAAATCGCGTTGAATGTAAAATATAATTGCATATCTACCTTAGTAGGCATAATAAGAAATTCGTTAAAACATCCAATGCGGGATGCACTGCGTTAAAATCATTCAAATTATTTTCGCAGCATGGAATGTGAGAAAACGTTTAATCGACTTTTTTAATATTGGCGAACGATGTTACGTACATTGAGTTCTTTCAAATGTTCCAGGAGTTTATAGAAGTTTCCAAAACATTTACAGAAGAAATACGTTCTTCGAAATCTAACTACGCCTCTAGGTGTTTTTTGTAATAGCAATCTTTTTTAATACTTGCAATTAAATTAAGTTCTTGAAACTTTATGATAACGTTTAATATACTTGTACTTTTTTATAAATAATATTTTAATAAAAATTTTAATTTGCTAAATAAACAATTTTTTATCCCCCAAAAATTAACATTGCACATTAGAGAGTCTTCTTGTAAGCAGTGCAAGCCATTAACTATAGTGAAAAAAATCTCAGCATTTGCCTGGAGTGATTTTAAAAAACCACGTAAAACCAAAATCAGAACGTTTCTTGTTACTATGCTAACTCGACCCAAAAATCGTATAAATAATCTCATTTTTGTTGGTAGTAGTTGTAAAAAATAAAAACCAAAATAAATTAGCAAAAATATTTCATAGCTACCCGAAAATATTTTGCACAATATTTCCTTTTGATGATATTTGCACAATGCAATTTTATATAATAGATATATATGTATAATTTGTAATATTTGTATAATTTGCACAATGTGTCAGACTGGACATTTTGCAAAGGAGAGTATATTTATTTTCTTAATTCATTAAGAATATATCTTTAGCGGGCGATATAAAGGCATCAACTCTTATTACTTTATTGACTTTATTGTCTTGTGTCTTCTGTATTATATATTTTGTGCTGAGCCCCTCGCGCACAGCAATTGTGTTGGCCTAAGCCCTTGATCAAGGAATACTTGTCCTATCCCTTGTCATTTTATTGCCAAAGTTCTGAGATTGTTAAAAAAAAAAAGTTCGTCATGTTTGTTCAATGGTCAGAGATTCCGGCCGGTGGTTCATAGGTGCCGGATTCATTTCCAGAAGCCAGTTTGGGGATTTTTCTCTCGCTGAAATTTTTTTCGGATATAAGACTGGGTATCGTGTTTGTCTCTTCACTTTCTTACTGCGGAAAACAATGACAACCCACTGCAGTATCACCGCACTGTGGTGATTTCTCCACAGACATAGAGATGGGCTTATCACCCCATTGTGTAGGGAAGGAATTTGAGGTAAGTTCAACACTTGGCCTGATAAAATTTTATATAATTTCCTGCTGCAGACATCTAATCTTCAAGACCCCCTTCTTAAAGCATGCTTAGCCCATTTTAGTGGTTAGGATTAGCGAAACTATTTTTAACAAAGTGAAATTAATTAATGAACATTTGGGGGGGTGACTGTCAAGTTAGAAAAACTAATTTATTACTGTCTAAGTTGTACCAGCTATAAGTTACCTATGTGGTTCTGTTTTAGGATATTTATAAGTTGTGAGTTTCAAAGTTGTGACAATTATAGGTTCTTACTTCAGATGCTATGCCTTCTTAGTTCTGTGGTCCATTGTTGTGTGTTTTTAAGTTAAGTGTTCATAGCTTATGATAGTTCTAAGTCATTATTTTATTAGTTACTGTGTTTCTAAGTTATGATATTTTTGTATTTCTAATTTATGATCGTTCTGACTTACGACAGTTTTAAGTTGCGACTGTATACACACAAAAACAAATTCTGTACTTTTACAATATATTCCTTTGGAAATAGTTGCCAATAGTTTATAATACAAGAAATTAATTATAAATTTGTACAATACATGGCTATGTTTTTTGCATATATGGAACACATTTTTTGGTATAATACTGACAATTTCTTCCAAAAATGGCGCATAATATTATAGTTTATTTGATGTTTCATCTAAGCATAATTTTTTTCAGTGGAAAATATAATCAAATATTTAATAATTGGACTTCATAATGTTCTAAAATGCCCGATCAAGAATCCAATCCAAACCCAGCATTACTGTGAACACTATTTTGTAGTGATACAATTGTTTTCGTGTAAATATACAAATTTACAAATAGGCAATCTGTAATTCTACGAGAATATTATTGTTTCATTTACAAAAAAAAATAGAAATTTTAAGTGTAAATGTATCAGTGGGTTGCATGAATAATAACAATGGTAGTGCTCGTTCTACAAGGACCTGGAAACGGAGACAAAACACGTAAATGGAGAAGCGTCTATTGGAACATTTCACTATCGCTTTCACATTGCACGGAAATATGACAATTGGCAACCAATGAGATTGCATTTCAAGGATACGAAATTGGATATTATTTAGTTGCATATGATTCTAGATCACAGCACGGGCTTAATTTGCATATCTAATGAAAATAAACCACAAAGTAATAATTATAGAACACTAGATATCATTGTATTTAGAACAAGTTTTAACGTATTTGGAACATAAACAACGCAGCCTTCTCGCTCGGCTTCTATTGGTCGCACGGAGCAACGTAAACGGAAGAGCTGGGCGTTGCCGGGCGAGGTCGACAAAGGCAAACCCAAGAGGACGCAGTCGTTAATGGCGCCTCCAAATGCGCGCGGGGCAGGCAGGCGCGGCCGAGAAGCCTAAGATGCACATAAAGTTCTGTCCCTGCCCAAAGACGCCCGAATATTCACCTTCGGCCAACCTCGGGTTTATTTATATATTTATATTTCTATGTTTATTTTAATGTAGCTATACTAACCTAACTAACCGTCCATAGTGTTTTAAAGTGTTTTAATGTAGCCAACCTAACCGAGAGCACTTTTAATATTGAATTCATTTTTACTGCGCAAAAATAAAACAAATCCCGAGGTTGGCCGAAGGTGAATATTCGGGCGTGTTCGGGCAGGGACAGAACTTGATGTACATCTTAGGCTTCTCGGCGCGGCCGTACTGGCGCCTGCACGCGCCCGCAGTGCGACAGCCGCAACTTCTCTCGGGGGCTCAAAGCCGGCAGTTCAAGGCGAGACGGGAACAGCTGGGGTCACACAACGAGTGCAGGCTGAGGCGGGACAGTGGTGCCGGCTCTCCCTCATGTACCGGGAGACCCGACCGCGTGGCTGTGCGCCAGAGCACTGGCTGTGCCGTCTCTTGCAGCGCTCGAGTAACGGCCTCTTGCGGGGGGAGCTCCCAGGGACCTGTGCAGTGTGACATCTCACTCATCTCCACAAGTAATTACTACATCGGTTGCGGACGGTTTCAGAAAAAGGAGTGTTTCTATCCCTGGCTGAGGTAAAAATAAATAATTAAATAAATCTCATTGTCACTTCGAAGCGGTGGCTGGACCTCTCACTCCCGCGCGCCGCAACAATTATCATCATCATCATCATCATCATCATCATCACCATCATCACATTTTGCAAGCCCAGTAATTACGACTTCGAAAACCAAATTCAAAATGAAAATATTTCCCAATGTCGATGCACACTCTCTACGTAATAAATCTACAAACGCTGGCAATTAGAGCACCGGGTAGGCAGTAAGACTGAAACTGTTCACACTGATATTCAAAACCTCTATTTTTTCAAATCTCACTTATTATTTCCTCCCACTTCTTTATACATCGCATTGCCCTCAGCAGCACGTGGGTTCGAGTCCCTACCGCGATCCTGCCAAAGAAACAAATTTTATCAACGCTTTAGAAGTAACTCAGTATCATCTTCTTAACAGACATCTACACATAAACTCTATTTCACAACGAGAGGTAGTGAGCGGCACTCCGCAGACTGTAACTCTTCACGGGCCCTTTGTTCGATTCTCGGTTCTGGCACACGGACCACGAGGCCCGCAATAGCTATTATGATGCGAATACATTTTGCGGCACATTGTGTCACAGTGTTGTCTGATTAAGCGAACGGTCTGAGCAAGACATTGCCGGGCTAATCCGTACGGGTCCGTCTCCCGTCTGCGTGCTATTTAAGAAATTGTGTTCCGTGAGATCCGTCTCCGTTTACGTGACCCGTGTCATTGTATAACGGATCCCAGTCCAACTACCTGGTGTAAAGATGAAAGCTGACGTCGCGCTCGCCGTTCACGAAGATGTCCGGGCCCTGCTGGCTCAGGTCCACCAGGTGCGGGCGTCCTTCGCCGTCGGGGACGTACATCAGCGCGTCGTGGGGCAGCGAGAAGACGGACTCGTTCAGCGACGACCCCGCAGCTGGAACATACACCATCCTTGCTAACATCACAAGTGCGTCCTTTCACGCAGCAACGGAGATACGGATCGACGTGATTGTTTTTCGAAGTGAAAACTTATATGGGAAGGTTTGGATAGGGAATAAATTAATGTAAGTCGTCATCGACATGGTCACGTGACGTGTTAACGATAACACTATATCTGTTCCTATTAGTTTAACTTATTGCGCATTTAAAATTTAAGTATACGTTTACTGTGCAGTAAAAAGTGAGTAGTATAAAATGTATTATTATTCCCATATAAATATAAAGTTTGAAGAACGAAGACAACAGAGTCTTTGTAGCAATATAACCTAAAAATTAAGAACATCATTATTAATTTTTTAAATACCTACATTTACTATGCATTGCGTATTTTATAGTAATTTAGGAGTTATTTTACTAACGTTATGAAACAAATTAGTTGTGTGATAATATTTTTTTCGTAAAAATTGCGAAAAAGTCTCTGATCTTTATCAAAAATTAATTTGGTTATCCAAAAATAACAACTGTTTGTTTATAGTTATAAGTTTTCACTTCTGTCGGCAGTCCTCATGACTGCTTAGTTTTGTTTTTATATAGGCCGGAGAGTGACATAGACTACATATAATTACGAAATTCCAACCATATTCCAAACATGAGAGAATGAAAAAGGCGTCAATTCATTTTTATAATAGAAAATCATAGAAGTAAGTCATAGACACACAAACAGTGAGTTTGTGTCATTTCTCTATGACTGCCACACGGACACGTAGCAAGGTCTGGTAACTTCCTATCCTTCTCCTTAGCGAAACCCATCCGCTTAGTAAAGCTCGCGGCTGCTAGCGAACTAAAGGTGCGTATAATAGTTTAGTTTATAACGTCGTCAATAGATGGCGTTGCCTTGAATTTGTAACATGCTATCGTCTGGTGCGTCTGTCACGTCTTGCCTAGTGGTTACCTGCCTTCCCACAAAATGAAGCTGAAAAATGACGTCACTGCTTTCTAGCCTTTTTGCACCGACATATTGCAATCAATGGAACTTTAAAATTAAAATTTCCCGTTTTTTTATAAATTGTATGTCCTATCTACTTGAAACTTGGTAGTGATATTCCTTGTATTATAATGTGTTTAGCCCGGGCAACGCCGGGTACTTCAGCTATGACACTATATAAAAGGGATGTTTATGATATGCTAACATCTTAGGTCTCGAGATACGGAATTTGGTAGGAGTAATTTCATGAAAATAGAAAGGATGTTGACAAACGGAAATGTGTCACAAATATGGCAGACCCACCCACGTGTAGCAACATAAAACCGAATATAGTGACTTTCGTAAATATAAGGGGACACACCAAACGTGTTGGTGTGCCAAATAAAAACTTTATGGTATTGAAACTACCCTAGAATATATTTGGTGAACTAAAATAGTTATAGCAAAACACAATCACAAGTTTTAAAATATTTCAGAAAACTGGCATTATAATGGATATAATACATATTATCCTATTAAATTCTCAATATACAGAGTAACAGTGGTAGAGCTAAAACTTGGTAATTTCAAGGGGCGTGGTTAAAATATATTTACTGAATTTTTATTTACTGTTTTTAAATAATGTTCAATATAAAAATATTTTTGAATCAGTTAAAAATTGTTAAGTTTTGTTGTAGGAAGTCTATGTACAGGATGATTTCAGTCATTTAAGCAAAAACAAATATACAAACATATACGTAGTGTAATCATAGTAGTATATAATAGGGACTCCGAGCCCAGGCTTCAGGAAAATGCTGTGAGTCACAATCCAAGATGGCGTCTCGGCAACAGCAACTCGACCCTTGACACTGTGCCCGGAGCCCCTATTATATACTTATTTTATTAACCATTCTATCTGAGTAAAACGACTCTATACAAAATAACTGTCCGGTGAAATAAATATTTTGCCGCATTGCCTACCACGGAAGTCTAATTTTTTCGAAACTTGGTCTTCCAACCATGTCTAGTACTATGTTAGGCGTATAGTCCAAGTGTTTTCTGACCTTAATATGGGTCATGTACAATGTTAGGCATATAGTCCAGACGTCTCCAGACCAAAATGCCTTCCTCGTCGGTAACAAATTTAACATTTTTCAAGTAGTCAAGACAAAGTCTCCGAATTGTCAGACCTAAAGTATCGATAAAATTAATTACAATAAATTTGAACAAATGAACAGGTTTTATGCTTACGAAAGGACCACGAATCCCGGAAAAATGTTTTATCAAAACAAAGAGGTTTTGAACCAGTAAGTATTCAGAGCTACTGCAGATTCAACAACGCACATTTAACGAAACGACACACATTCAACTAAATAAAATAACACACAATACACACACAATACATTGCACACAGTACACACAATGTAAATTTATTTTTTGCATCCATCAAGTATCGAACCTATGACAGGAACTATCGAATCAATGAATATATTGATTGTAGATTTTTTTAATGACTTTTGAATTTTTTTTCCCGAAATTATAGCTAAATAATTACGAATTTCCAAAATGATATCCAAATTTCAAGATGGTGGTCACCACAATAATAAATGATAACCGCACTCTAGAGTGTAAAAATTAAACTGTTATGGCAGTAGCATCCTCTAGCAAACGAAAACAATATGGCAGCCTCCAACCGAGGAATAAAAGATGTGCAGCCTCCAGCAGACGAAAACAAGATAAAGGTCTCCAGCAGACCTGAACAAGATGGTCAATTTGACATCTTACTAGCCAGCGATATATATAATGTGTGTGTGTATACACACACACACCTTGGCATTAGTGGTGCAAGGTCAATCTGCTGGTGGCTTCCGTGGAGAAAGGATCGTGCGCTATTTTTATTTTTGCCTTCTCCGGGGTCTACACAAAGACTCTGACGTAAGTTCACTTTTTAATTAATATTTTAATTAAATTGCTTTATAATAATTATTTATAAATTTTAATATTACGTTAATTTTTTCTGATAGTTACGGATTTTCAAGATGGTGACGTAACGTCAATATCCAATAAGGCAGAGAGTTTTTAATTTAAATTTTTATTTATTAAAATTTTTATAATTTTAATTTGTTCCCCGATTTTCTAGCATATAAATTGCAACGTTATAGAATCCAAGATGGCTGATGTGACCAAAGCCAAATTTTTTTTTTTTTAAATCGTAATAAATAAGATTTTTTAATGTTTTATACATAAATTACATGTTTACTCTCGCAGGTAATCAAGCCGAGGACTGGGATGTTTTGCAATACCAAACATTTTTTGTAACCAATTTTTTTATATTTTTTTGGAATTTTTTTCGGAATTTTTTGGTCAATAATTAATTAATTTCGTCAATGTCAAGGTCGTGTCCTCGGCAGCTTATGGTGGCTAGTAGATGCGGATTTTAAGCCACTTTGCGGTCTTTTTGTTCCTTTAAAGGCAAAAGTCTTTTGAGGCATTAGGTAATTTCGAATTTTTTTAATAATCGAGAAATAAAACGGGAAATTTTCTCTCGAAACGGGAATTTTTCCCTCATAATAAGGAAATTCCCAGGAAACTTGAATAAATTTTAGTTCTAGATGGATGCTTAGACGTCATCCAAGATGTAGGTTCCAAGTCAATATACACCGCCACAACCATAACTCACCGGCACCAGATGCCGTAAATATATTTACATACTACTCTTCAAGTTCACCAACCGTGAAGCCAGTAGTATATTAATGTATTTCCGGGGACAGGGTCCAGGGGGCGGAGCCGAGAGCCGAGCCACATCTCTGACGTCACGACGGCCATCTTGGATGAGCGTAACGGGACACAGCGTAACGGGACACAGCATAACGGGACACAGCGTAACGGGACATAACGTAACGGGACAAGTAGATCATGGCGGCCGTCTTGGATCCGCCATTTTGGATGACGTCATTGTGTTCTAGAAAATTCCGGCATTGTGTTGTCCGCCATATTGGATCCTATTAATGTTGCAATTTTCGTTATGGTCGCCATCTTGAAATTTGGACGCCATCTTGAAAATCTTTAATTATTATCCGATTTTAATGAAAAAAATTCCAAAAATCATCAAAAAATTAACTTATTTGAATTCTGATTGATTATATCGATCACCGTCCTCGGTTCGAACCCGGTGAGTGCAAAAAAAAAACTAAAAATGACGACAGGCTCCTTCCTCAATGGTGGATGCAGGCAGACTGACTCCTACCAATTTTTTCAAAGCATATATATCGTCACCTAGTATGACGTCAGGTCCGTCATCTTGAAAATCCGTAATTTTAATGCTAGAGATTCGGGAAAAAATTTAAAAATCATTAAATAAATTGACAATAAATATAATGATTGATTATATCGATTCCCGTCCTTAGTTCGAAACCGGTGAGGGCAAAAAAAACATCAGATCCTTCCTCCACAGAAGCCACCTACAGATCGATCTACCGTCACCAATACCAAGGTTCATATATCGACAACTGATATGATGTCATGTCCGCCATCTTGTCTTCATATGCTGGAGACCACATCTTGTTTTCGTCTGCTAGAGTGTGCTGATACCATGTTAGTATAATTATCTGGTCACCACACCTTTGACCTTGACATTGAAATTTGACCTTAACCTTGAACTTTTACCTTGGCCTTGTTATTTGACCTTGACCTTGAACTTTGAACTTGACCTTGAAATTTGACCTTGACCTTGAAACTTGACCTTGACCTTGACTTTGACCTTGACCTTAAAATTTGACCTTGACCCAGAAATTATATCTTGACCTTGAAACTTGACCTTGACTTTGAAATTTGACCTTGACCTTGAACTTTTACCTTGACCTTGAAATTTTATCTTGACCTTGAAATTTGACCTTGAAGTTTGACCTTGACCTTGAAATTTTACCTTTACCTTGAACTTTGACCTTGACCTTGAACTTTGACCTTTACCTTGAAATTTGACCTTGACCTTGAAATTTGACTTTGTCCTTGTCGACCATCATATATCCGACATTCTATGTTCAGTACATGCTACCAAGAGCTACCACCTGCTGGAGTACACCATCTTGTGTGTGTACTCGTATTATAGAGTATATTTCCATCTGGATAATTTTATTATTTCCCGCTACAGTGCAGTAATCATTTACTACCGAGGAGCCCCCCGCCATCTTGAAATTCGGCCGCCATCTTGGAAATCCGTAATTATTTAGCTAGGAATTCGAGAAAAGTTCCAAAATTCATGAAATAAATCACTCATTAATAACATATCGATTCGATCCGCTCCAGTCCTTGGTTCGATCCTCGATAGATGCAATAATGTTTAATTTTATAAAAAATCAATAATTTCAATAAACCATGTTCAAAATTCCTAAAGAGACTTTTAATCCTCTACTACCATCACCCTACCAGACATAAAGACCACCATATTGGAAATTCGTAATTGTAATGCTAGAGATTCGGGAAAAAATTCAAAATTCATTAAATACATTTGTAATTTATATACCGATTGATTAGATCGACTAAGGACCTTGGTTTGATCCCTGGTCGATACAAAACAACTTTAATTTTAAAAAAGTACCAGAAAAGTGTAAGGTTCGAGAAATAAAACACCACAAAGTCTTTTACAAACATAATATTTATTACACAATTTCTATCCTCCTACAGAATCACTTGCGATAGCCAGCAATCTCATAAACATTTAGCCCTGCATAGACGTGCAACGACTACTTCTTAGCTCCAACAGCTCCAAATGCTCCAAATGGCTCCAACAGCTCTAAATGGTCCCAAAAGCTCCAACTGCCTTTTCTTTCAACAGCTCCAATGATATTGGGCTACATTGCTACGAGTCTAAGAGACTTCGTGGCTACAAGGCTACGAGTCTAAAAGGATCTAGCTGGTTCTGAGTTATACATGGCTGCGAGACTGCATGACTAAAAGACCGCATGGCTACGAAACTACATGGCTATGAAGCTACATGGATACAAGTCTACTCGGCTCCAACACGAAATGTACGCAATGTACGTGCAGTACATACAATTTACACACAATAAATGTAATGATTACACAGTACACACAGAAAACGGAACGTACACACAGTACACACACAGGAAACGGAATGTACACACAGTACACACAGGAAACGGAACCTACACACAGGAAACGGAACGTACACACAGTACACACAGGAAACGTAATTATCACACATACAGTAGCGGAAACACACACACACAGGCTTAATTGTAAATCAGAATACAAGAAATAAAAACATTAAATTTTTACTTTCAATATTTTATTACTTCTCAACATTACACAAATACAAGTAAAAGAAGCCATTTTTGTATGTAGCCAGCTTTCCTCAGTTCTTTGAGTATGAAGGATATTTCTTTGACGCACGGATAGTTTCCTGCACAAAGCGAGCCATGTAGAAGTCTTAGCCGGTCAACCAATATGTTTGGATCTTTCCATGATGTGTAATCAATCTCTTCTACCACCATCTTACTTGCTTATTTATTATAAATACTTTTAATATCATAATCGTCCCAGTGATCATAATAAGCATTATCAGATTTATTTATTATAACACGACGTTTCCATCGTTTCGGTCTCAGGACATCGCCACATTCTTCGATCTTGTCAGCTCTAGGTGCTTCATCACAGTCTATGCCTTTGTCAACAGCCTCAGAGTCACTGTAACAATCACTGTAGAAGACATCCTCTTCACCCAGATTACCGTATGAATTCGCTATCGATGATGTCGAAGTGTCTTCATCGTCTTCATGCTTCCTTTTTAGGAGTCCATCATTTTTACAAAGAATGGAGGATATATTGAATATAGGCTTGAATGTATTCTCACTTTTCACGGTGTTGAATCTTCCATTAGTTTCAGTCTTCCCGAAGCCATTAGCATCCTTCAATTTATGTTCTTCCTCGATCGGGTGAGCTAATAGGGTAGGGTGGGGCTATTTGAATCATTTCAACTTTTGACTCAAATTGCAAGACTTCTATTTCATTAATTTTAGTTAGGCACTGAAATTACAGTGCTTCTATGTGTTCTTAACAAGAAAATACAATATAAGATTTGAAAAATGCCATATAACTTTAAACACGCCAAAAAACAGATTGCCACGTAAATAATGCACTTTTCTGAAAAGGAGGGGTAAATCGGATCAGGAAGTGGGGCTAATTGGATCCGAATTTTCCCCCTAAAAAATTATATAATATTAAAATATAAATGGTTACAGAAATTTAAAATGAAATTTAAATATTAATACAACTGTCAAAATGGATTTAAACACTATTGATCATACAATTATGAATTTTTTATGTGTACTTTAATCACATTTTCCACACTTAAATTGTTTTTGTCCCCTAGCTCCTACGCAGTGTTCATGATACCAAATGTTGCACTCTTGACATTGTACCCACTCTCCTTTCTTCTGAGATTTGGTGTCATAATACCGGACTCCACAGAAACCACATGGTGTGTTTTCTTCGTCTTCTGAAAATGGGACATCACTTGAGTCACTGGAATCATTACAGATTTTCCTCACATATTTTTTAATTTTTTCTTGGAATGTCGCTGGTGCTTCTAATGTTCGTGATTTTCTTTCATTTATTTTTTCTTCCAACAACAGTTTTCTCTTTGCTCCTTCCTTCCTTTCCTTCATATTTTCGGGTGATGTTAGATGAAGTCAAGTATTCTTTTTGTTGTTAATTTTTCTCTTCTTTGGCGCCATTTTAACTGGAGATGGCAAAATTTCTGAAAATTTGATTTCAGAGCAAGTCAGTTGGTGAGATTGTACGTTTGTACTGGAAGGAATGAGTGTTTCATTTGAAGGTCCTGGATTGGAGGATGAAGGAGTTTCATTTTTTCAGGGCCAAAAGTTTCTGAAGATAGGAACTTGTGGTCAGGTATTCTGTTAGGATTGTAAGGATACAGTCCAGTGCACTCAAATCCTTTAACTGCATAGCCTACAGTGGCAACCTTCCTCCAGGCATCATTAAAAATACCACCAAAAACAAATTTGGTAATCGATGCTGTGGATTGGTGTGAATGAAGGAAGTAGTTTCTTGGTGATAAAATGTCTTCAAAGTCTTTAAGAAAGTTCTGTCGAGTGGTTGTAGTATATGAGTGGTGTGAGGTGGTAGGCAAAGAAGCTCAATTTGATGTTCTGTGCAAAAATTTAGACACCCGATCGAATGGTGGGAGATGTGGCCATATAGAATAAGCAAACATTTTCCTTTGACACGATTGTTTTCAAAATGTTCAAGCCAGGCGATGAACAGATCTTCATTTATGTACCCTGATTCAGACATAGTAACCTAGGTACATGGTGGAAAGCCTTGTTTGTATTCTTCACGCATCCTTTGTCCTTTAAAGATTACAAACGGAGGAATGAAAGCCCCGCTGGCACTACAGCATGCAACCACAGTAACATTCTCGCCTCTTTCCAAACTTGTTAGTGAAGTTACTTCTCTTTTGCCCTTTTCACTGATTATTTTAGCTGGTTTGTTGTTCATAGGGAAACCACTTTCATCAATATTATAAATTTATTGAGGCTGGGCCTGAAACCCATTACTGGTTTGAACTTCTTTCAACAATTCATAAAATTTGACAACTGCCTGCTTATTCATTCCCATTGCTCGTGCTTTTGATAGACCTTCAGGTTTTCTTAGGGCAATGCTATCTTTGTGGCGACTCATGAATCCCATAAACCAGTCTTTACCGGCCATTTTCACTTCGTCACTCCAAGGAACAGTAATATTATTAATTTTTGAAAATTGGAAAACTGCTTTGCGCACATAGATTGGGGTGAGGCCAAAACCACGATTATTCAAAGATTTCAATCTCTCTACAAGATCCCTTTCTTGTGCATCTGAAAGAATAGTTGGATGTCTAATAGCCTTGGGTCTGATGTGGGTAATTTCTTCGCCCCTGGCAGCTTTGTCCTTACCATGTGAAACTCGTCGCTGAAGTGTGGTGAATGGAACATTGAAATGATCAGATGCTGCACGTAAACTCAGATGTCCTTGTAGTGTGCTTGCTACGGCCTGATTCATATCTTCTTCTTTCCACTTCAAATACACATCCTTCGATTTATATTTTCTCACCATCTGAAAAAAATTGGAAAACACAATTTTTTCCAGCTTTTGGTAATATTATGTTACAGGTCAGCATACAGTCTTAGAAAAGCAAGTCTGGACACTATTGGCACTTATGGTTATTACCAGAAACTAAATCATTTAATAAGGAGGCAAATTTGACAGCGTTTGTAGGTAGGGTCAATGCGAGTATCCATACCAGTTCTAGTAAAGCCATGCTTGCAAGTTAAAACTGGAAGAACAAATTTGCATTTTTTAAAAGAGTTTTTAATTAATCACTTTATTCTTTGATAAATGCTCTGAATATTGTTTTTCAATTGCTATTAACGAGTCCAAAAGTATCGCACATTAAATTATAGCATGGTAAAAGCAAACACAACTAATTTAATGACTTGCACGTATAAACTAAACCCATTTAAAAATTAAAAACCTTTTTACCCCACATTCATTTTTTACAAATAGCTCTGAATTTTGTTGGAATTATTTTAACCTAAATGTGTGTATTGGGATATTACACACATCCAAAAATTTATTCACGTAATCCTAGGTCAAAACAGCATTATTAAAAACACACAAAACACTGATAGACACACTTCACTCAGCGCAGTTCACGATGTAGGTAATGTTTTCGAAGAAATGTATAAAATTTGTAGAGCCACAGTGGCTATCTGTAAACTGCTTAAACTCATTCTTCCACGAAAGATAACAAACTGCAGCGCAAACTCGATAAATATGTCGTGCCACGTCCGAACAACGCTGATCCAAATAGCCCCTCTAAAAATGATTCAAATAGCCCCATGTAATAACTCTTCGAAAAGGGCTAGTAGTTCCTCCAAAAATCAACAGATCGCGCAAGTTGTATCTTAAGCATGTGTGGAAAGAATGGCGCTGTAACCACTGAAAAGAGAAACTTTGAGGAAATACTTATTTTTACGTCAGACCTTATATTCTGCATAGAGAAAATTACATCAGTATAAAACAAGGGAAAGTACCACTTACCTGTACAGATTCAAATGCAGTTTAGAAGGCTTCTAAATAGCGCAATAAAAATAATTCCTCAGAACATATCTCAACATATTCCTTCTAAAACGCAAGCTCGAATGTGACGTTGCTGGTGCATCAGGATCTAGGCCCAGCAGGCCATAAGCTTATTTTGATCCGAATAGCCCCTTGATTCAAATAACCCCACCCTACCCTACCATCACGCTCAGGACAAGGAAAATTATTGACGTAATGCAGATCACTTTTCTTTAGTCTAGTGGATCCATCGGTGTCCTCTATGCCGTATGTAGTCTTGACTTTACATGTTCTACCATGTCTTTTTAAGCTGTCAATTCGTGTTAACAACCTGCTACAACGATTACAGCTTAACATGCTGCGTAGTGGGTTTCTAGCACAATCATTCTTCTCATGACAAAATCCTTGCCACAGTATCTACAGCGGCTTCCTTCCGATTCAGCTGCAGATAACAAACCATGATCCATGGTAGCTTCTGTGACTAATGTTAGATACAAACTGTCAGTTTTCTCCAATTGGAACCATTTCTTAAATATAATTTTTTAAATATTTCATCAGCGAGAGTTAAGTCATCTAATGCAAAGCAAATTGATGCAAGTAGTTCTGGCTGTCATCAACAGATGTCGCCACGTGTTGCTTGCAGGTAAATAATATCTATTTCATTAATGCGGGATGCGGAATGCTCACTATCGATCGCAAAGGAAGATTGGCTTCGCTAGACTCCAAGGAGAAGGAAGTTCATCCTTCCTGTTAGTGCTTCTTAGATTTCTCAGAGATTATTATTATTCGACTGAGTAATGATTTTTTTTTTAAATTTCCACCTGATAAAAATATTACAAGTGTTGATTAAATAGCAGAAGTTTACTAATTAAATGCAACCTTGAATAAAAATGTCATGCCTCATTAAGTAAAAAAAACCTTCATGCAGAGATCAATTTATCATCAGTAACCAGAAGCACTCGGAGAAAACCATCAGATGTCTAGTCGGGAATAATCAGAAGCACCCAGAGAAAACCATCAAAATATTGTCAAGAATAATCAGGAGCACACGGAAAAAACCACCATAATATTGACAAGAATAATCGGAAGCACACGGAGAAAACCGCCACAAGTTTTCTTTGATATCATAAAATACAAAAAAAATAATAAAAAATTAAAAATAAAAACGGAAAAAAATTCAAACATTCTGGCTTGTGCTAGAACTCTAACTTTGCACATCAAAGAGAAGTTCACAAGCCAAAAGAATGTTTAAATTTTTTTCCGTTTTTATTTTTAATTTTTTATTAATTTTTTTGTATTTTATGATATCAAAGAAAACTTGTGGCGGTTTTCTCCGTGTGCTTCAGATTATTCTTGTCAATATTATGGTGGTTTTTTCCGTGTGCTCCTGATTATTCTTGACAAAATTTTGATGGTTTTCTCTGGGTGCTTCTGATTATTCCCGACTAGACATCTGATTGTTTTTCTCCGAGTGCTTCTGGTTACTGATGATAAATTGTTCTCTGCATGAAGGTTTTTTTTTTACTTAATGAGGCATGACATTTTTATTCAAGGTTGCATTTAATTAGTGAACTTCTGCTATTTAATCAACACTTGTAATATTTTTATCAGGTGGAAATTTAAAAAAAAAAATTCATTACTCAGTCGAATATGAATAATCTCTGAGAAATCTAAGAAGCACTAACAGGAAGGATGAACTTCCTTCTCCTTGGAGTCTAGCGAAGCCAATCTTCCTTTGCGATCGAGAGTGAGCATTCCGCATCCCGCATTAATGAAATAGATATTATTTACCTGCAAGCAACACGTGGCGACATCTGTTGATGACAGCCAGAACTACTTGCATCAATTTTCTTTGCATTAGATGACTTAACTCTCGCTGATGAAATATTTAAAAAATTATATTTAAGAAATGGTTCCAATTGGAGAAAACTGACAGTTTGTATCTAACATTAGTCACAGAAGCTACCATGGATCATGGTTTGTTATCTGCAGCTGAATCGGAAGGAAGCCGCTGCAGATACTGTGGCAAGGATTTTGTCATGAGAAGAATGATTGTGCTAGAAACCCACTACGCAGCATGTTAAGCTGTAATCGTTGTAGCAGGTTGTTAACACGAATTGACAGCTTAAAAAGACATGGTAGAACATGTAAAGTCAAGACTACTTACGGCATAGAGAACACCAAAGGATCCACTAGACCAGGGGTCGGCAACCTGCGGCTCGCGAGCCACATGCGGCTCTTTGGATGTGAAGCTGCGGCTCTTTAGTTCCGTACCAGGAATACTGCATCACCAGGTCATTTATACAGAAAATACTTTTTTATTACAAATCAGTAGTAAGCCTGGTTTTTTTTCCACGCTTGTTATATTTTACTAAACAATATGTAATCAAGCAGTTAAATTATCATTTTAAAGCTCTCCACCCCCCAAGGTTTTCGTTTTACTAGTACTTACGGGCCCACCCAACAGATAGCGCCACTTGACGTGCAAACATGGTTTCAGTTTCCAACATATCAGTCGCACTTCCTTGTTCTGTGGTCCGTCGGACGCTCTCGAATGACGCCGTCGTCGGATGTTTCTATCTAGAATTTAATTCGTTTCGACGCAAGACAGTTTGGCGTCATCACCAGTGATTTGGCTGTGACGTATAGTTTGTTTTTTCAAGTAGAAGAGTTCCAAGCGAATTATCTTCTCAGAGGTATGTATGTACATATATAATAATAATAAAACCGAAGTAAAGCTAGGTAACATAATAAGTATTATATTTATACATATATTACATATTTTTTAAATAAGATACCTAATTCCATTTTTTAAGTCAATAAGAAGTGTCCAAAAAGAAACAAAGTACACTTTTTGATATTACCGCGAAAGTGTTTTTATTAAAATAGTAAATAATTGCAAAACTTGTCATCTGCTGTTTTGGATACCTAAATAATAATTTTAAAAATTCTTTATTACAGCTTCACCGCAAGCATGGCATCTACAAAAAAATAAAGAGAAGAACTGAAGAAGAGTATCAAGAATTCAATTGGGATTGGACGGAATCGTTCGCTTTCATATGCAACTCTCAGATGGCCTTCCGACCTGTCTCATTTGTCACGAAAAACTCGCACATAATAAGAAATCAAATTTAGAGAGACACTTCACTACAAAACATACTCAGTTTGCTAGTAAATATCCAGCTGGTGAAGAACGAAAAAAAACTGTCGATGATCTCCATAAAAAAAAACAGCAATCAAGTTCCATGTTAAGTAACTGGACGCAATCTACAAGTAATGTTAATCTGGCAAGCTTCGCGGTATCACTAGAAATCGCAAAAAAATGCAAACCATTCACAGATGGTGAGTGTATCAAAGATTGCTTCATTCGTGCATCTGAAGAACTGTTTCGTGATTTCAAAAACAAACCAGAAATCTTGAAAAAATTAAAGATTTGCCACTATCCGCTAAAACCGTACAAGACAGAATAGCAAAAATGTCTTCAAATGTAACATATTTGCAGGAGGAAGACCTTCAACTGGCTTCTGCCTTATCACTTGCTATAGATGAGTCTTGCGACATAAAAGACACGGCACAAATTGCCCTTTTTGTTAGGTATATGTCTTCCCAAGGTCCAAAAGAAGAACTTCTAGGATTGCTACCACTCTCGGGACAAACTAGAGGGGAAGATATAGCGAATGCCGTGATAAAATGCCTCGAAGATAATAAGATCGATTTAAATAAAATCGTTTCAATAGCAACAGATGGAGCCAGAAGGATGTCAGGGAAAAATAAAGGGACAACAACGATTCTTCAGAGCAAAATAAACCACGAAATTCTTACGTTTCACTGCATAATACACCAATAAGCACTTTGTGCCCAAACATTTCTGGACGAAATAATTGAGGTCATGAATTTGGTAATCAAGATTGTTAACAGTATCTTGTCAAAAGCACTCTACCATCGTCAGTTTAAAGAATTCTTAAACGAAATGGAGACTCAGTATTCCGACCTCCTTCTTCACAATAAATTGCGATGGCTTTCCAGAGGTAAGGTGCTGAAACGTTTTGCTTTGTGCTTGAATGAAATAAATACATTCCTCGATGAAAAAGGCATTAATCACCCTGAATTAGAGGACGGCAAATGGTTGCAAAAATTTTACTTTATGGTGGATATCACAGCGAAATTAAATGAGCTGAATCTAAAACTGCAAGAAAAGGGAAACCTAGCCTATGTTTTGGTAGAAGAATTGGTTAGTTTCGAAGAAAAATTAATTATTTTTGCAGAAGATATTCAGAGCGGTAAATTACTTCATTTTCAATTTCTAAATAAATATCACGAGAAAACCAGTGCAACTGTTGACACGAAATACTTCAGCACAGTTATAAAAAAAATTAAAGATGAATTTGCTGACAGATTTCAACCATTCAAAACCAACTAAACCACTCTAGCATTCATAGTAAATCCTCTCAACACAAATGGTAATGAAATCCACATTGATCCATTTGGAGTTGATACTGGATCTCTAGAAATGCAATTGATCGATTTAAAAAGTAAAGCTTTGTGGAGTGGAAAATTTACAGAGTTGAAAAGCAAGTTGGAAGAGTTGGAGGTCCAGAAATGTATGTACGTAACACAACAAAAGTGGACAGCTTTAAAAGAAATGCCGCGAGTTGAGGCACTTATTTATATTCGACGCATGGAATAGTCTTCCTGATTGCTACAGTGAGGTGAAGAAGTTGGCATTTGGAGTGCTGACTATCTTCGGATCGACATATTCGTGCGAGCAAACGTTCTCTTGCATGAATATAATTAAAAGTAAAGTAAGAAGCCAACTAACAAATGAAAGTTTAGAGTCGTGTTTGAAACTTAAAACAACAAGTTATGAGCCAAATTTATCCAAACTTTCTAAAACCATGCAAAGCCAACGCTCCCATTGAATGTGTTTGCGCAATAAATTGTTATTGAAGTACAAGTTAGTGCTGTAAGTAAGTGTTTAATTGTGTTAATTTTTTATTATATAATAAGTGATTATATAATAAGACCATAAATATTATCTAATTTGTTGTAAAAAAACACTACTTATATACGAATAAATTTTTCTTATGAATAAATAGATTCGTTTTTTATCAAAAAACTTTATTTATGCAAGTACTATTTATTGTTGGCATGAAAAAATTTTGTGGCTCTTTAAAAACTTTGAAATTTTGTAAATTGTAATTTTTGGCTCTTCCGACTCGAAAGGTTGCCGACCCCTGCACTAGACTAAAGAAGAGTGATCTGCATTACGTCAATAATTTTCCTTGTCCTGAGCGTGATGGTATTAGCTCACCCGATCGTGAGGAAGAACATAAATTGAAGGATGCTAATGGCTTCGGGAAGACTGAAACTAATGGAAGTATCAACACCGTGAAAAGTGAGAATACATTCAAGCCTATATTCAGTAGATCCTCCATTCTTTGTAAAAATGATGGACTCCTAAAAAGGAAGCATGAAGACGATGAAGACACTTCGACATCATCGATAGCGAATTCATACGGTAATCTGGGTGAAGAGGATGTCTTCTACAGTGATTGTTACAGTGACTCTGAGGCTGTTGACAAAGGCATAGACTGTGATGAAGCACCTAGAGCTGACAAGATCGAAGAATGTGGCGATGTCCTGAGACCGAAACGATGGAAACGTCGTGTTATAATAAATAAATCTGATAATGCTTATTATGATCACTGGGACGATTGTGATATTAAAAGTATTTATAATAAATAAGCAAGTAAGATGGTGGTAGAAGAGATTGATTACACATCATGGAAAGATCCAAACATATTGGTTGACCGGCTAAGACTTCTACATGGCTCGCTTTGTGCAGGAAACTATCCGTGCATCAAAGAAATATCCTTCATACTGAAAGAACTGAGGAAAGCTGGCTACATACAATAATGGCTTCTTTTACTTGTATTTGTGTAATGTTGAGAAGTAATAAAATATTGAAAGTAAAAATTTAATGTTTTTATTTCTTGTATTCTGATTTACAATTAAGCCTGTGTGTGTGTGTGTTTCCGCTACTGTATGTGTGATCATTACGTTTCCTGTGTGTACTGTGTGTACGTTCCGTTTCCTGTGTGTAGGTTCCGTTTCCTGTGTGTACTGTGTGTACGTTCCGTTTCCTGTGTGTGTACTGTGTGTACGTTCCGTTTTCTGTGTGTACTGTGTAATCATTACATTTATTGTGTGTAAATTGTATGTATTGCACGTACATTGCGTACATTTCGTGTTGGAGCCGAGTAGACTTGTATCCATGTAGCTTCATAGCCATGTAGTTTCGTAGCCATGCGGTCTTTTAGTCATGCAGTCTCGCAGCCATATATAACTCGGAACCAGCTAGATCCTTTTAGACTCGTAGCCTTGTAGCCACGAAGTCTCTTAGACTCGTAGCAATGTAGCCCAATATCATTGGAGCTGTTGAAAGAAAAGGCAGTTGGAGCTTTTGGGACCATTTAGAGCTGTTGGAGCCATTTGGAGCATTTGGAGCTGTTGGAGCTAAGAAGTAGTCGTTGCACGTCTATGCAGGGCTAAATGTTTATGAGATTGCTGGCTATCGCAAGTGATTCTGTAGTAGGATAGAAATTGTGTAATAAATTCTATGTTTGTAAAAGACTTTGTGGTGTTTTATTTCTCGAACCTTACACTTTTCTGGTACTTTTTTAAAATTAAAGTTGTTTTGTATCGACCAGGGATCGAACCAAGGTCCTTAGTCGATCTAATCAATCGGTATATAGATTACAAATGTATTTAATGAATTTTAAACTTTTTCCCGAATCCCTAGCATTACAATTACGAATTTCCCATATGGTGGTCTTGATGTCTGGTAGGGTGATGGTAGTAGAGGATTTAAAGTCTCTTTAAGAATGTTGAACATGGTTTATTGAAATTATTATTTTATTTCATAAAATTAAACATTATTGCATCGATCGAGGATCTAACCAGGGACTGGAGCGGATCGAATCGATATGTAATTAATATCTGATTTATTTCAAGAATTTTGGAACTTTTCCCGAATTCCTTGCTAAATAATTACGGATTTCCAAGATGGCGGCCGAATTTCAAGATGGCGGGGGGCTCCTCGGTAATAAATTATTACTGCACTGTAGCGGGTTAGAATAAAATTATCCAGATGGAAATGTACTCTATAATACGAGTGTACTCCAGCAGGTGGTAGCTCTTGGTAGCATGTACTGAACATAAATTGTCGGATCCATGATGGTCGACAAGGACAAAGTCAAATTTCAAGGACAAAGTTAAAGTTCAAGGTCAAGGTCAAAGTTCAAGGTCAAGGTCAAATTTCAAGGTCAAGGTCAAATTTCAAGGTCAAGGTCAAAGTTCAAGGTCAAGGTCAAAGTTCAAGGTCAAATTTCAAGGTTAAGATAAAAATTTCTGGGTCAAGGTTAAAGATCAAGGGAAAGGTCAAGTTCAAGGTCAAGGGAAAATTTCAATGTCAAGTTCAAGATCAAATTTCAAGGTCAAGGTCAAAGTTCAAGGTCAAATTTCAAGGTCAAGATCAAAGTTTAAGGTCAAATTTCAAGGTCAAGATCAAAGTTTAAGGTCAAGGTAAAGTTTCAAGGTCAAGGTCCAAGTTCAAGGTCAAAGTCAAAGGTCAAGGTCAAGGTCAAATTTCAAGGTCAAGGTCAAAGTTCAAGGTCAAGGTCAAATTTAAAGGTCAAGGTCAAAGGTGTGGTGTCCAGATAATTATACTAACATGGTATCAGCACACTCTAGCAGACGAAAACAAGATGATGGTATCCAGTGTATGAAAACAAGATGTTGGACATGACATCATATCAACTGTCGATATATGAACCTTGGTATTGGTGACGGTAGATCGATCTGTAGGTGGCTTCTGTAGAGGAAGGATCTGATGTGTTTTTTTTTTGCCCTCACCGGTTTCGATCCAAGGACGGGAATCGATATAATCAATCATTATATTTATTTTTAATTTATTTAATGATTTTTAAATTTTTTCCCGAATCTCTAGCATTAAAATTACGGATTTTCAAGATGGCGGACCTGACATCATACTAGGTGACGATATATATGCTTTGAAAAAAATTGGTAGGAGTCAGTCTGCCTGCATCCACCATTGAGGAAGGAGCCTGTCGTCATTTTTAGTTTTTTTGCACTCACTGGGTTCGAACCGAGGACGGTGATCGATATAATCATTCATAATTCGAAAAAGTAATTTTTTGATGAATTTTGGAATTTGTTTCATTAAAATCGGATAATAATTAAAGATTTTCAAGATGGCGTCCAAATTTCAAGATGGCGACCATAACGAAAATTGCAACATTAATAGGATCCAATATGGCAAACAACACAATGCCGGAATTTTCTAGAACACAATGACGTCATCCAAAATGGCGGATCCAATATGGCCGCCGTGATCTACTTTTCCCGTTATGGTTTGTCCCGTTACGTTATGTCCCGTTACGCTGTGTCCCGTTACTCTGTGTCCCGTTATGCTCATCTAAGATGGCCGCCGTGACGTCAGAGATGGACGTGACGTCAGAGATGTGGCTCGGCTCTCGGCTCCGCCCCCTGGACCCTGTCCCCGGAAATACATTCATATACTACTGGAGCCAATTCTTATTTTTAACTGTAATTTATGTAGACATTCTATTTGTAACGGAAATACTTGTTTCTGTTAAGTTGTTTTATCTCTTTCAAAATAAATGTAAGTAATTTTTGAATTGGTATTAAGTTATTTTTAAATAAGTTCAGCCCTGAGTTTTAGTATTGAAACTTTCGTCAGTACCGTCTTGTAAAGGACGACGAAAACGACGATCTGAATAGGTACATTAAAAATCTCGGTGGAAGCAGTACCTACTGTTACATTTTTGAGAATGTAATTTAATTTACGTTTTCCCCTTTGTTGTGTAAAGATGTGAATAGTTATGCTGAGTTACCCTAGGACAGGACGTCTTAGAATTTTAGTGTTAATAAAACACTTATACTTTTAAGTATTGGTATTTATTTAAATTTTATATTTTCGAAATTATTTGTTTAAAACCCGCGAGTAACAATATTTTCATTTACGATGTATTAGATTCAAGAACTTTATTAAAATATAGGATGTTTAATTTTATATGTACAACTGCCAAACGTAGCTAAGAAATGATGTTTAAAATATATGTAGTAGAACGAAAAGTGAAAAAGGTAATAATGAATTTTTAGGTTATGACGGGCACTTTCATTTTTTAAATAATACCAGCCAAAAGTTAACAAGCGTATCGTGAATCGGCAGAAACGGCGATAGCTAAATTCGGAATAATCGGCTTCTGCCGATTCGTTTCGGCACAGCGCTAACTAAAATGGTATATCAAATATAACCTACAAAATTTTTCTTAAGGGTGGCGTCACACGTTTCTTTAAATAGAAGTTATATATATATATATATATATATATATATATATATATAGAAGTAAGAAGTAAGTACACAAATTTGTTTACTCGCATACATGCATACTTCACTTTCAGTTCTAACAGCTCTTGTGATGTCCCTTCCGAGGAAAGAACGTGTAAGTACATACTTCAGGCGAATTCGTACACGGCCTTAATACTACCTACATCTGCCATCAACTTAATTAGTGTGACTTTAGCGGGCAGACTTGTTACACAAAAATCACGAATTTTCCCTTTATTGGAGTTCTGGTGTATTTTCATAAACTCACCTGCGGAAAGAGCCGCAAAGACGCAAAACAATAGGTTCTTTAACATCATGACCCTCGTCGAATGCTTTGTCCTGGTGATTCCTCTTCTTAAAATCGTGTCCGCCCGCAGTTTTAAATAGTTAGTCACGAAGCACCTGGGTGCGTCGTATCAGACAAAGAATAAACATTGCCAGCGCGTGATTTATCGAGCAACCTACACATGTTTCGTTAAAAGTTATCTTCTACGACTACAAGGCTATCTTTCGATAAAGATCATCCGAGTTCAAAATGACATGTGCTATACAGTATTTGTCTTGCTTTTCTTCAACAGGTTCACTTTGTCAGTTCGAAATAAATGGGAGCGAATCTTTTAGTAGATACTAACCAGTGATTTTTTCTGGGGGGGGGGGGGGGGGGGGTGTTTGAAGTTGGTTTTTTTTATGAAGGAACACCGGTTTCAAAAATAAAGAGGGGGAAAATTTGGATTTCTAGGTGAAAATTGGTGCTATTTAAGAAGTTTTTGTATCTAATTATTGAATATACTGCTGGCAGAAAAAATAATAATTTTTAGTACGGTACTAAATTTTGTTTTAGACAAGAATCAAACCAACTGAGGGTCTCGTCCGCTCAAAATCAATATTATTTTAATACCATGAGAATCATAGCATGCATTAAAGTCGACATTCTGTGCAACTTAAATCACTGACAATGATGGTTTGCTTTTTACTGCATTCACACACAAATTAAGTTCACTCTACGAGTAAAAACAAAGGGTATAAAATTCACACATATAATTAAAACTGCAGAAATACAGTCCAAAATTATGCAAAAATTGAGATAAATGTAGCGCACAAACAATTCTTACTTTTTATATAGTAACACAAACTAATTTGTAAAAAAAATTAAAGTTATTCACGGTAGCAGACTACAAATGTAATACTAACACCATAATGTATACACTGACTTTAAAACATCTCACAAAGTTTGGTAGATTGAGCGCTGTCCATAGACCATCGTCCGTACCAATTTTTGTGGGACTGGGAATGTTTTTACTTTTTCCATTCTAGATTTTTTCTTCACATTTTCGGAGGGGGTTCAAACCCCCAACCCCCTCCCCTGGGTGCGCCACTGCAGTGATGTGTAAACATCTAACCTCGGTAACGAGTAAACTCATGTGTTCTCATGTAATTTATACTGCAAATAAATTTAAGTATAATACAAAACTCGAATACGAGATGAAACGTAGAATTCTTTAGAATAATGCTGAGCGTGATAAATAAACTGATAAATAAAAAAGTCGAACTTATGTACCAAACGTTTTGGATGTTATACTGCTATGGCATTACTAAAATATTAACATGATATATTTTAAAACACCTATTTAAACATATAAAACTAAGTAAAAAGTTGTTTTGTTTTTGCTTAAACGACTGAAATTAGTACGTAAATACTTCCTACAATCAAATACTTAACCTTATTGAGCTGATTGAACATTATTTTACAATAACGTTATTTAAAAAAGTAAAATGTTCCACTGACGAGATTTGAACCACGCCATTTGAGATTCATAAACGCGCTCTCTCCTGCCTGAGTGACCTAGTCCATTGACATTTTGCAAGGATGACATAAATTATAATCATTGTAATGCCAAATTTATTAGGTATTTTAACACTTGGGATTACTTTTTGCTATTTTAGTGTACCAAATATTATCCAGGGTAGTTTCAAAATCATAAAGATTCATTTGGCACACAATACTTTGGTATATACCCTAATATTTACGAAAGTGACTATATACGGATATATGTTGTAACACGTGGGTCCGCCATCCTTGTTTTACATTTCCGTTAATCGACTTCAGTTCCATTTTCACTAAATTACGCCTACCAAATGCCATATACCGAGAGCTGATATGTTTAAATTAAAGTTATGCATCATTGTGGCATTCAATAGTGAGAAAAAAATCAACAGAGAAAGAACAACAGAGGAATTTTGTAGTTCAAAGGTTGGCAAGGCAGTCAGTAGTGTAGGAAAATATGTCCGAGGAAAGGCTTCAAGCTGTGGAGCGTGGAGCTGGTCAATGGATCAACCACCCTGATGTCAATGACCTTAACCGCGACATTTGACATTGACCTTGACCCCGGCAGCCTTCTTGATTCCACCATATTAGACCCGCTATCTTTAATTACAGCGCCTTGCTCACTAATGCTGCACTTTTAGTTAGGTGTGTATGACATCAAGGTTTCATTTTCGTTACAGCCACTATCTTGGATTATAGAACGTTGCAATTTTCGTTATGGAGTGCCACCAATTAGCATTATTCGGCACAATTGTGAAATTGGATTTTTAAATTATTATTTTAGTTGTACTTTTTTTTAGCTAAAACTTAAATCCTTTCCACTCACTGCACATTCCCACTTAATCTTTGTCAGGCTAGTTGCCCAATTCGTACCCAGCGACGTATCTAATTTTTGCCAACCATCTCATGAGCCAGCATTCAGGCTCGTCTTATCCTCGCTTTGGCGCACGCCCATCGCCTGTAATTCTCCCTGCAACTGTGACAAGAACTGCTATGCACTGCAAGCTATCAAAGCAGCCCATTTCTAAGACCCCGCCATACGCGAGCAATTTCAGTCATGTCCTGGACTCAGTTTCCCCAAGTCCCAGCATGTCCCCAGGCTCAGTAGAGCACATTTTCTACTACCCTTGCAAATTTCCACCTCCGCCCCCCTCTCCAGTCATTCAAGGGAACACTGACCAGAGCTTTAACCGGTCCTTAACCCCAGGCAGGGACGACCTGTCTCAAGGTCTGGATACGAGCATTCAAATGTAACGCCTCTGACCTCTAGTGGCGGATTTGTGAGTTATTTCCCCTGGGTGTTTGAGTGCCCGCTAAACGCCACTGCCCCCTAGCGACTCCTGACGTCAACATTCTCCTGTATTTCTTTCCCAAGCCACCAGCACCAGAGCACTCCACAAGTCTCCTCCATAAGCCCCATGCTTACGAAGTATTCTCATACAAGTTGTACAAGTCTATTTCTCCTTGGTTCGGCCACTCCCCAGTAGATCGCGCTGCGATCGGGCATCAGAAGAAATGTCGAGATATTGAAGTCAGTGTTTCTCGATCTCTCAATCGAAAATCTTCGAAACCTTCTGGACCTGAAGCCGAAGTCAACCCCCCCCCCCTTTTTTTTTGAATAAAGTGCCTGTTTAAATTAAGCATCACACCGTCCCCCCAGGGACTTCTTGGCGCGACGTCAGACTGACTGCAATATTCAACTACAACATGCCTTCTAGGATGTAGTCGTCTCGTCAAGGGATGTTTTCCCTTAGTTTTTAGATAGTAATTATTCAGTCTGTGTTTCAATGTAGAAATTTTTATATTTTACTAAAATTTAAATAATTCAAAATTATTAGTGCTTCCACATCCACCGCGCTTTTTTCGGTCAGGATCTCGCGTGCATCCCAGCAGGGCCCCTCATTAGCGCAAGGACAACACCCTGTTTTGGTGAGTTTTTGGCACCCTCTTTCTCTTCCCCGACAACCCCCGTTTTTGTGGGCATTTTTACCAGTTTGACAACGGGTTGTGACTTGTTGTGGCTTGTTCACAGACAGGGTTCAAGAATTGTAATCCCAGAGTCCCAGAGCCGGCGCCGAAATTGCGGCCAAATGCTCTTCCTTGTCTTCAGTAACCGGAAAATACTGAGGCGCCACCTGGCAGCCCACCTACAGTAGAATGTATCACTCACGACCAGCAAGTTTCAATTAAACGACCCCCGAATTCTCCGCGACTTCCACAGCGTGCCAGTGCTACGCAATTTCTAAGTGCCAGCTAATTACATTATTGATGTGATAACAACCGTGGGATTCTTACCTGACTTTAATTATACTATGTACAAATAATTATCACTCTGGGATTGTTTATTGTTTATTTTTATTTTTAGCTATTGTGTAAGGCACATCTTAATGATTTAGCACGGGCCGGCCCTATTATAATATTTTTACTTATAAAGGTATTAACCTATATAATAAATTGTAACTTCTAATGTATTATTATTAATTAATTAACATCGTTATCACACCAAATCATAATCATTAAGATGATGGTTTGTTTACTATTGTTCTGTTAAATATATTAGAAAAATAAATAGAGGCACCATTAAAGACAAACCTGCATTTGTTGTTATTTTCGCTTTTGAAACAAAAGATCCATAGTCTCCCAAAATGTTTCCAGGAAGACCATTGAAAAGAGAGTGTGTTTGTGTCAATTGTTAGCAGAGCTGGTTGTTTCAATTACATTTAGTGTGGTTTCACCTATAAGTAATACACGTAATATGACAAAAAATTAATTTATTTTTATATATATATATATATATAGGTACGAGTATTAGTAGTATAGAATAGTATTTCCTGGAACACGGGTTCTGGGTGTAGAGCCTGGAGCCGACCGCCATCTTGGATTGTGAAGTCACAGCGGCCATCTTGGATGACCTTGCCATTTACCTTTGATCTTGACCTTTGACCTTCAAAATTTGTCAAAATTTGCTATAATTTGCCCAAAATTCGTTCAAACTTGCCAAAATTTCATGTTTTTTAAAAAAACTTTGTCAAAATCTCAAAAAAAATTGTTATTTCGAAAATTAGGATTTCTAAAACCTGAAAATACTTTTTTCCTTAGAAAGAACACAAATTCCTTAAAGTGGCTTAAGCATCCAAGTCTATAGCTTCCGATAAGCCGTTTCTAGGAATTAGGATGCCATGACCTCCATCTTAGATTATGATGTCACCGTTGCAATTTCCGTTACGGCCGCCATCTTTAAAAAACGTAATTTTTATGTTATAAAATCGGGAAAAATTTATAAAACCTAAATAAATTTAATTGGTCGAATTTAATAAAAATATTAATAAAAAAGGTTAATTGAAATTTTTTTATAAAATAATGTATATTTACGTCATGGAGCTCGGAAACCTTGGTTCAAGCCTGGCGAAGGCAAAAATAAATTGCGATCGAAACTTCATCCACGGAAGCAGACGGCAGACTGACCTCGCACCAGTTATGCTAAGGAATATATCTGATCGTTATCAAGTATGACATCATGTCCGCCATCTTGAAAATCCGTAATTTTTATGCTAGAAATCAGGAAAATATTTTAACAATAATAATAAAATTACATCTATACAATTTTAATAAAATAGTATTTAAAAAACGCACTTACGCCTTAAAGACCTCGGTTCGAACCAGGTAAGAGCAAAAATATAAAAAAATCGTCGAGAGGTCCTTCCTCCATGGTATCTGCCGGCACACTAGCCTCCCAGAACTAATGCCAAGGTATTATCATCAGCTAGTATGATGTAATGTCCACCATCTGGTTTTCCTCTGCTGGAGGCCACCATCATATTTTCGTCTGCTAGAATGTGATACCGCCTTCTAGAGTGCAGTAATTAATAATTATTACTGTGGCACCCACCATCTTGACATATGGACACCATATTGGAAATTCGTAATTATTTATCTAGAAATTAGGTAAAAATTCTAAAATTCACCAAAAAAATCTGCAATTAATATTCTGATTGAATCGATGCTTTCATGTTCTCGGTTTGATTCTCGACCAGTGACAAGTTTATAACTAAACATTAAATAAATTTTACATACTGTTTTGCATTACCTTTTGCGGAGTTTATTAATCATTCATTCTACAAAAAACAACTCAAGAATATATACCTGTCCGACGAATTAAATATGTTGTCGCATTACCTAACATGTAAGTCTAGTTTTTATATACTTAAAATAACCTCTAAACCGTTCATGTACAAAGCCATACCCATAGACCACGCATCTTCGGACCACGATACCAGGTCATGAACAATGTCAGACGTATAGGCTAGATATTTCCGAACCTCGTGACCTTTTTTGTCGTTAGGTAATTACAGTCAATTAGACCATCGTAACACGTTTCATGCATACTTAAGGAGGAAGAGATGTTGAAAAATATTTTACCAAGACCTAGAAGTTTTGAACTAGTACATATTCAGTCACTACAGAATTTTCTACGCACAATCAAAGATAAGGAAGCACATTGGAAGTCCGTTCGACAAACAGGAAGCACAATCATAAAAAAGGAAGGAAGTAAAATCAGAAGCAAAATTAATAAAAAGGTAGCACAATCGGAAGCAAATTCAACAAAGAGGAAGCATAAGCATAGAAAAGGAAGTACATTTAGAAGCATAAACATAAAAAGGAAGCACAATCAGAAGCACAATAATCAAAAAGGAAGCACAATCGGAAGTACAATCAACAAAAGGAAGCACAATCGGAAGCACAATCATCAAAAATGAAGCACAATCGGATGCACAATAAACAAAAGGAAGCACAATCGGAAGCACAACAACAAAAAGGAAGCACAATCAACAAAAAGGAATCACAATGGGAAGCTCAATCAACGAAAAAGTACATTTGGAAGCGAAATGAAAAAAAGGCAGCTGTGTTACGAAAACTAAGTCTTAGTTATAAATCAGAATACACGAAATGAAAAATTAATTTTTTTATTTAAATTAATTATTTTATTTCTCAACATTATACACATCAAGTTAAACATGTCATTATTGTATGTAGTCAGCCTCCTTCAGTTCTTTGAGTATGAAGGATATTTCTTTGCTTTGTGAATAGATTCCTGCACAACGCGAAGCATGTAGTAGTCTAAGCCTGTCAACCAATATGTTAGGATCTTCCCATGAGGTGTAATCAATCCATTCTGCTACGTTCATCTTCCTTGCATGTTTGTTATAAATATGTTTATCTCTGGTGTCTTCCATTTTATCACCAACCTCAAGGTCACTTTCGTCATCGAACCACTGTTCATCACTAGCTTGATCAGGATAATTAATTTTATTACGATGTTTCCATCGTTTCGGTCTCATGACACCATCAAACTCTTCGATATTGTCAGATTTAGGTGTCGCCATCACCTTAGAAATCATCGCCTTCACCCAGATTACTATAAGAATTCGATATCGTTGATGTCGAAGCTTCTTCATCATCTTCATGCTTCGTTTTTAGGAGTCCATCATTTTTACAATGTAGGAAAGATCTACTTGAATTCGGCTTGAATGTATTCTCACTTTTCACGTTAAGGATTCTTCCGTAGTCTTGATTCTTCCATAAATCATCAACGACCTTCAAATTAAGTTCTTTGTCGATGTCGGAAGAGCCATGAACATAATCTCTTCTAAGACAAGGAAAATTATTGGCGTAATGTAGATCACTCTTCTTTAGACTAGTAGATCCATCGTTGTCCTCTAGCTTGTACGCAGGCTTGGCGTTGCAACTTCTATCATGTCTTTTTAAGCTCTCTCTTCGAGTAAACTACTTGCTACATCGAACACAACTTATCATATTGCGTAGTGGATTTTTAACACAGTCATTCTTTCTCGAGATAAATTCCTTGCTGCAAAACTTACACATGTATCCTTTCGATACAGCGACAGACACCGAATCAGGATCCATATCAATTACTGAGACTAATGCCAGACACAATCTCATAGTTTTAAATTATATCCATTTCTTAAATATAAATTTTTTAATAATTCATCATCGAGAGTTAAGCTATCTCATGCAAAAGAACTTGTTGCAAGTACTTCCGATTATTGGCATGAGATGTTGTCACTTGCTGTATTGAGTCAAAATTTATTTATTTATTTTACATGGGATGCGGGATGCTCACTAACGATCGCAAAAGAAGGAAAGCTTGGGTAGACACCGTTGACAAGTAAGTTCGTCCTTTGTGATAGTGTTTTTCATCCGTCTTATCACATATAATAAACTTACGCATCCCCACAATAACGTATCTCCTGAAACGTTAATTTTCCCAAGCGCCAACAAAAACTCAATTCAAAAGGCTCACGCCAATTACAGTCGAAGCCGAATCGAACGTCACTCTGAGAGCAACTGCGGGTAACCAAGGCAAGGCCTACTCAAAAACCCTACATAGCATGATCAGAAAACTTAAGAGGCAAATTTACTAGACCCGGCAAAAGGTTCAATTTGCGCCGCACGTAAGCTTGACAACATAATTAGCTAAGCCCTTACAGAAATGAAAATTTAAAGGCTATACAGCTACGCGAACCCAAGTCTGACAAATGACACAATCTCCAGAAAATCTGATTACACTGGACTGACATAACTTACGCTTCACTACGGCACGGTCGACAGACTAAGAAGGACTAAAAGAGGGCAAGGCGATTAAGGCGAATAAGAAGTCCCTAATCATTCTGCAGATCATTATATAGATGAGCCAAAAACAAGTGCGCGTGCGCAGAACAGAAGGGCGGGGAACCTGCGCACGGCGCTAAACAGGAGAGAAGTGGGGGGGGGGGGAGAGGAATGGGAAGGTGTTCTACCAAGAGAAGGAAAGGAGGGTAAGGATGGCGTGGGTTTACAAGACGGCGGAAACGTCCGCTTCAGTGTTTCCTTTCGTTGGTTGTGCTACCGATTTGGTAGCTTGTGAACTTCACATTGTTGAGCAAAGATAGAGTTCTAGTACAAGCCAGAAGGTTTGAATTTTTTTCGTTTTTATTTTTAATTTTTTATTAATTTTTTTTTTGTATTTTTATGATATCAAAGAAAACTCGTAGCGGTTTTCTCCGTGTGCTCCTGATTATTCTTGCCAATATTATGATGGTTTTCTCCGTGTGCTCCTGATTATTCTTATCAATATTTTGATGGTTAATCCGTGTGCTTGCGATCATTCCTGCGGTTTCGGTCAAAGGTCAAGGTCACACCCATCCAAGATGGCCGCCGTGACGTCACAATCCAATATGAAGGACCGTGAGAAATCTGAGAAGCACTAGCAGGAAGGACGAACTTTTTTTCTCCTTGGATACTATCGAAGCCAACCTCCCTTTGCGATCGATAGTGAGCGTTCCGCATCCCACAATAATGAAATAGATATTATTTACTTGCAAACAACACGTGGCGACATCTGTTGACGACAGCCAGAACTACTTGCATCAATTTGCTTTGCATTAGATAACTTAACTCTCGCTGATGAAATATTTCAAAAACTCTATTTAAGAAATGGTTCCAATTGGAGAAAACTGACAGTTTGTATCTAACATTAGTCACAGAAGCTACCATGGATCGTGGTTTGTTATCTGCAGCTGAATCGGAAGGAAGCCGCTTTAGATACTGTGGCAAGGATTTTGCCATGAGAAGGAATGCTAGACGTCATGAGAAGAATGATTGTGCTAGAAACCCACTACGCAACATGTTAAGCTGTAATCGTTGTAGCAGGTTGTTAACACGAATTGTCAGCTTAAAAATACATGGTAGAGCATGTAAAGTCAAGACTACTTACGGCATAGAGGACACCGATGGATCCACTAGACTAAAGAAGAGTGATCTGCATTACGTCAATAATTTTCCTTGTCCTGAGCGTGATGGTATTAGCTCACCCGATCGTGAGGAAGAACATAAATTGAAGGATGCTAATGGCTTCGGGAAGACTGAAACTAATGGAAGTATCAACACCGTGAAAAGTGAGAATACATTCAAGCCTATATTCAGTAGATCCTCCATTCTTTGTAAAAATGATGGACTCCTAAAAAGGAAGCATGAAGACGATGAAGACACTTCGACATCATCGATAGCGAATTCATACGGTAATCTGGGTGAAGAGGATGTCTTCTACAGTGATTGTTACAGTGACTCTGAGGCTGTTGACAAAGGCATAGACTGTGATGAAGCACCTAGAGCTGACAAGATCGAAGAATGTGGCGATGTCCTGAGACCGAAACGATGGAAACGTCGTGTTATAATAAATAAATCTGATAATACTTATTATGATCACTGGGACGATTGTGATATTAACAGTATTTATAATAAATAAGCAAGTAAGATGGTGGTAGAAGAGATTGATTACACATCATGGAAAGATCCAAACATATTGGTTGACCGGCTAAGACTTCTACATGGCTCGCTTTGTGCAGGAAACTATTCGTGCATCAAAGAAATATCCTTCATACTGAAAGAACTGAGGAAAGCTGGCTACATACAATAATGGCTTCTTTTATTTGTATTTGTGTAATGTTGAGAAGTAATTAAATATTGAAAGTAAAAATTTAATGTATTTATTTCTTGTATTCTGATTTCCAACTAAGCCTGTGTGTTTCCGCTAATGTATGTGTGATCATTCCGTTTCCTGTGTGTAATGTGTGTATACGTTTCCTTTCCTGTGTGTACTGTGTGTACGTTCCGTTTTCTGTGTGTACTGTGTGTATACGTTCCGTTTCCTGTGTGTACTGTGTGTATACGTTCCGTTTCCTGTGTGTACTGTGTGTACGTTTCGTTTCCTGAGTGTACTGTGTGTACGTTTCGTTTCCTGTGTGTACTGTGTGTACGTTCCGTTTCCTGTGTGTACTGTGTGTACGTACCGTTTCCTGTGTGTACTGTGTGTACGTTCCGTTTCCTGTGTGTACTGAGTGATCATTACATTTATTGCATGTAAATTGCATGTATTGTGCGTACATTGCGTACATTACGTGTTGGAGCTGATGGAGCTGTTGGAGCACTTGCAGCTAATGGTCAATTGAAGCATTGGAGCAAAATGTAGATGGATCTGATGACGTGAATTGTAGCTCTTGGAGCCTAGCAAATATTGGAGAGATCGAATTTTTTTTTTCGATCAAATGATCCTCTTTTTTAATTTGTAGATTTGACTCTAGTATTATTGTAAATGGTTCTTGATTTGACTAGCGTATTATTCCATACAGTGCATGTATATAATCGAGTCCTAGACAGCAGGACGCTCAGTTTGTTACTGACGTCGGCGGTGTAAGGATCACCTAGTTTGTTTCTTCTGGTGCATAATTCGTGTCAATTAGCTGTTCTTGAGACCTCGATGGCATCTTTACCGTTCTGAGACCTCGATGGCATCTTTACCGTCTTTAACGTCGAACTCGGAGGTTGTAGCATCGTCTACGGGAACCTTGACGACAGCTACGATGGAGAAGGTGCAGATCCCGTTGGCAACGACGACGTCAACGTTGGAGGAGATTTCAACAGATGTGATACCACCATCATCCGAAGTTTCATCGTCAGCAATGGATTCTTCCACTAATGAAAAGCGTACATTGCGTCGGTGCAAATACTGTGACGCATCATTTACTATTACCTCAAATGCTCGCAGACATGAAAGAAGCAGTTGTTCTAATAATGTTAAAAGAATACAATTTCAGTGCAATAAGTGCAAAAAACTAATTTCACGTCTTGATAGCTTACATCTTCATTATAAAAAATGCTCCGAGAAGTATAATGAACATGGTTATTGTTTTGACTCGTGTGTTGTACCAGCAAATGAGAATATATAAGTGGGACCCTGGTGATATGAACTTCAGTTCGTCTCTGGCTGCGGTGATGAACGGATCGGATAGACATTTAAAGTCATGTAAAAGGCTTAGTCCGTACAATAAGAAGACTGTTTGAATCGAGGAATCCACAAGAATTTAGTACTTTGTCTGTGTTTATTATGTACTTTCAGTAGTGTAGTATGTATGTAATAAAAGTATTTTTTAAAAGAACTTGCTTTGTTTTTATTATCTCAAACCTGTCGCTTTTGTGGTATTTATTAAAATTAAAGTTGTTTGGTATCGGTCAGGGGTCGAACCAAGGACGGGAATCGATCTAATCAATCATTTCTTTAATGAGTGAATTATTTAATGAATTTTGAACTTTTTCCCGAATCTGGAGCATTGAAATTACGGATTTTAAAGATGACGTCCAAATTTCAAGATGGCGTGTGTCACAGTAATAAATGATTACTGCACTGTAGCGGGTTAGAATAAAATTATCCAGATTGAAATGTACTCTATAATACGAGTACACACACAAGATGGCATACTACAGCAGGTGGTAGCTCCTGGTAGCATCTACTGAACATAAAATGTCGGGTCCGTGATGGTCGACAAGGACAAAGTCAAATTTCAAGGTCAAGGTCAAATTTCAAGGTCAAGGTCAAATTTCAAGGTCAAGGTCAAATTTCAAGGTCAATGTCAAATTTCAAGGTCAAGGTCAAATTTCAAGGTCAAGGTAAAAGTTCAAGGTCAAGGTCAAATTTCAAGGTCAAGGTCAATGTTCAAGGTCAAGGTCAAAGGCCAAGGTAAATGTTAAATGTCAACAGTTGAGGACAAAAGTATGGTGACCAGATAATTATACTACATGGTATTGGCACACTCTAGCAGACGAAAACAAGATGGTGGACTCCAGCGGATGAAAACAAGATGGCGGACATGATGATGTCATACCAGTTGACGATATATACCTTGGTATTGTTGGTGGTAGATCAGCCTAGGTAGCTTTCATGGAGGAAGGATCGACTGTTTACTCTAGCTGGGAATCGAACCAAGGACGTACATCGATATAATCAAACAGAATTCAAATACGTTAATTTTTTAATGAATTTTAGAATTTTTTTCATTAAAATCGGATAATAAATAAAGATTTTCAAGATGACGTCCAAATTTCAAGATGGCTTACATGACGTCATACTGCCTGATGATATATATGCTATGAAACATGTGGTGGGGGTCAGTATGCCTGCAGCCACCGCAGGGGAAGGATCCTGTCGCCATTTTTATTTTTTTGCACTCGTCGGGTTTGAACCGAGGACTCCGAACTCCGTGTCTAAAAAGTACGTTTTTTAAAAAAATATATATATTAAAATTTTATTATTTAATTTTTTTTATAATTTTCTAAAAAAATTTCATTAAAATCGGATGATAAATAAAAAAGTTAAAGATGGCGGCCGTAAAGGAAATTGCAACGGTGACGTCATCATCCAATATGGCGGACAACACAATGTCGGAATTTTCGAGAACACAATGACGTCATCCAAAATGGTGTATCCAAGATGTCGGATCCAAAATGGCCGCAGTGATCTACTTGCCCCGTTACGTTATGTCCCGTTATGTTGTGTCCCGTTATGTTGTGTCCCGTAACGCTGCATCCAAGATGGCCGCCGTGACGTCACAATCCAATATGGCGGATATGACACACAGCACCACATCCTACATCCTGCCGCAGCTCTGCCATTCATATACTACTAACATGATACGATGATCTAATTTACTGTAAACTAGCTAACGACGAAAAAGGACATGAGGTTCGAAATGTCTATCCTAAACGTCTGACATTTTTCATGACCTGGTCTCGTGGTCCGAAGATGCTTGATCTATATGTATGGCTTTGTAAATGAACGGTTTAGAGGTTATACTAAGTATCTAAAAACTAGACATATGTTAGCAGTAGTAGGAAAAGACCGATTCAACGCAGGCGAAGGAGCGAGGAGCCGACCGCCATCTTGGATGAGGTCATCGGCGGCCATCTTGGATGACATCATCTAATCCATGCTAATCCGTATGCCAATCTATGCTAATCCGTATGCCAATCTATGCTAATCCACAGGCCAATCTATGTTAATCCATATGATAATCCATGCTAATCCATGCTAATCCATCCGCCATTTGGTTTTCTAGAAATTTCCTTCAACTTCGAATCGTGATGTCACCGTCGCACTTTTCGTCATGGCCGCCATCTTGGATTCAAATTTTTTTTTCTGAAATTCAACTTTTCGAAATTCTATGTAAACATGTGTCGTCTGCTGGTGGTCGCCATCTTGTTTCGGCTGCTGGTGGCCACCATCTTGTTTCGTCTGCTGGTGGCCGCCATTTTGTTTTCGTCTGCTGAAGGCCACCATCTTGTGACATTATATAGTTCTGTTGGTCACCACCAGGTAGCAGCAGGGTTATTTTATTTTTTCTTTAACTAAAATATTTTCAGTGCCGGGGCTGAGATTCGATCCATGGGACGTGAAAAGGTCGAGGCTGTCGAGGTTAGAAAGCTGGCACCTTACCAACCAGACCACAAGACCAGTTGGGATATAGTGGAATAAATAATCTATATATGCTACGTACTGTTAGGCAAGTTTATGATAAAATGCATACCTAAGGCGCCACATTTGAAATTAAAATTATTATACTGCCGCCATCTTTAATTTCAGCACAGACTACCAGATGGCACCAAATTCAAATATTAGTTAGGGGTTTGCTGACAGGTGTCGCACGCCACCATCTTGGTTCTCAATTTGGCTGGTAGATGTCGCTAGTATCGCGCGCCAAATTCAAAAATTAGTTGCCAGAGGCGCCGCCATCTTGGTTCTCTAGTTGGCTGGTAGATGTCGCTAGTATCACGCGCCAAATTCAAAAATTAGTTGCCAGAGGCGCCGCCATCTTGGTTCTCAAGTTGGTTGGTAGATGTCGCTAGTAAAGCACGCCAAATTCAAATATTAGTTGTCAGAGGCGCCGCCATCTTGGTTCTCAAGTTGGCTGGTAGATGATGCCACCATCGCCATCTTTTAGTTCATATAATCGATACCAGATGAGATCACTGCCGCCATCTTTAGTTCCTAGTGTTGCTACCAGAGTGTGCCACCATCGCCATCTTTAATTCTTAAAGTTACTGCCAGAGTGCACCAAATTCAAATTCAAAAACCTAGTAGATAGCATCACTAGCAACCATATTGGCTGGAGAGGTGTGGCATGATGCGTCAAAGTATACGTACCCTTATGCGCATCAGACTCACACAGAAGAATTTTCATTGTCAAAGTCCCTGAATGTATTCTTATAGGGGATTACTCGTTTAACTGTATATAACTATTAAATAAATAACCTACAATGGTTATGTAGTCAGTCAAGACAAGTCGGGAACGAGTCGAGACAAGTCTAGATGGAGTAAGTCTAGACAGTCGAGACAAGTCGGGGGAGGACAAGACGAGACAAGTCGGTAGCCTGTATTCACCAAGTTCTCCGTTGCCGCCATCTTTAATCCATAAAGTCGCTACCAGATGGCGCCACTGTCGGCCATCTTTAATTCAAGGCATTGTCGCCGGATGGCGCCAAGTTTGAATTTAAAAACCTACAAGTGTTATGCAATGTGTAACCAGTCGAGGCAAGTCGAGATAAATTTGGAACCTGTAGCCATATTCTAAACTATGTTTATTATTTATGTATACCTTTATATGTTTAGGTTTGATGATAGAGTATTTATAACATATTGGTGTTTTGAATAGTGTTGTGTGGAGTCTCTCTCTCTCTTCTTCTCGTAGTGGCGGAAGACATCTCGAAGGTTGAGTTAGAATTTATGTATTAAAGCAATCACTCTAGCTGAGGAGGTTAATAACTTATAGTTACAATTTTTTAAAAATACTCTGAATTTAAAACAATTTTTAATAAGAGGGACCATTAAATGTTTTTTTTTTATATTAAAGCAAACATTGTAAATGTTAAACACATATTTATTTAAATCTTATTACAAACAACAAGGGATAAGAAAAATCACTGATTTAAAAGAAGTAAATAATGAGTAATAAATATTACATAATATTCACAAACTACACATCATAGTGAAAAAGTCAACATAATCTATTTACATAAACCAGAGACTCAATTATACATAGTAGTATGGATGGTCGAATAGGCAGAATTTAAGTAGCTGTACATTACAATGGGCGCAATGGAATTTTCCATACATTTTTATACATTTATCCAGTCGGTTTCCATAAGTCTTTAAAAGTTGTTGAAGCTAGGACAGTTTCTTTCATTATGTAAATCAGCAATGTTGGCACTGCACAGTTCACTTAATATAATTTTTTGTTTGTCTCCTAGGACGTACACTACATCTCCTTCTTCAGGGTTGACGATGTCACATAACACTGATGAGATTTGGTCATAGCTCACTTCACCTTCGTTCCACGAGAATCTATGCACTTCATTAGTCAGTTTACGATTCTCGCTTTGCGACTGTCTGTCTAGTTCGGACCAGTCACATGGCGGTTTGAATATGTATTCGTAGGTCCTCAATACATCACTGTCCTCGATGAACATTGCTGCAAGTTGCTTAACCACATACCCCTTTTGTGATGTGAGGCACTGAATGTTGCAGAGAAATAATGACATTTTTGCCAGTAACCACGATAACTGATGTGTGAAGCTGCGCGTAGTTGATATTGAGAGCTGCCAAGTGCTAGCTCTGCAAGGCTGATGCTAGCTCTACAAGTATGACTGCAAGTCTGTAGTGCTGATGTTGTCTCTAGGATGCTGAATGTCAGACTGGTTGTAACAACCCTTGGTGTCGTAGTACACACAAATTTATTATTCGTCTTCATCACTATCCCCCAAGCCACTGTCCGTTCCTTCATCCACATATTCGTTCGCCTCTTGCGCTTCCTTTGCGGCCACGATGCAGGTCATAACCGCCTGATATAAATAAGTAAAAAATTCCTCTTCCTCAGAGAACTCAGCGAGAATGTTGAGGGCAGAGGATGTAAGGTGGTAATGTATATCATCAAAGTCCATACCTATGTAGCGACGTACTACCTCCATTACAAATTCCCGAACATCGTCCATCGTAACACTGTTTAAATTACAATCACAAACACTCTTCGCGCAAACACTGGTGGAAGCCATGATGATAGGAGCGCGGTTAGAAGCAGACTACCACGTTAGCGGAGCGATGCTGTGAGGCCCTAGAACTCAACCTTCAATGCATTCCCGAAAGTTAACAACAGCCTCAATGAACCGTTACACATACCAAACCTCCCCCCTCCCCTCTCTCGCTCGAAGTAGACAAAACAGACGTATGCCACAGGAGCTAGAACTGAATAGCCAAATATATTTAGACTGCCCAACTTCATAAATGACATAAGATAATTCCTGTGCGATAATCATACTTTAAATAATGTAATGTATGTATAAATAATAATCATTCCTAAGTACTAAAAAAAATGTAAGTGAGGTGTTATTTACCTTTAGCGCTTCTCGATTTCTGTATCTGCTACCCACGAATTAAATTGAGACGGGAAACCCCACCATTTCACAAAGGACCGGCCATTTCTTCGTTTGAGAACTTTTTCCACCAAATATGTGTCCGGATACATCGTAGGCTGGATTTCTTCAGCATAGAAGCCACCACGAATAGGCTTGTGGTCCAAGTCTTCGAGGTAGTAGGTCCTGGGTTCCGATTCACGAACGTGTGTCACACGGAAAATTTCAGAACTCCAATTCGCTGTGAAACCTTTCTCAAAGACACCTTTCTGCTTGGAGATTCTCACAATGTCACCAACATTAGCTTTATGCTTTCGTGTATCTTTCTTCTGTGTGTTGGTGAATACAGTCCCAAGCAGACGATCATCTTTTACATCTTTAGGCTTAATTTTCGTGGTAGAATGCACTGTGGAATTATATTCACTTATAAGTTTCGACAAAAGATCCAACCACTTGTAATTACCATTAACTGTGAACTGATGCCACATCCTGGTGCGCAATGTTCTGTTAAACCTTTCTAATACAGAAGCTTTAACATTACTAAAAGTGGAGTAGTGATTGATAGCATGCTTTTTCATCAAAGCCTTGAAGGCTGCATTGTAAAATTCCTTGCCAAGATCTGTCTGTAGGTGTGGCGGTATGCACCCATCACGAAGAATGTCTGCCATAGCCTTGGTTACATCAGCTGCATTCGTCGATTGTACAGGTCTAGCCCAGGCAAACTTGCTATACACACCGATGACTGTTAGCATGTACTTGAAGCCCTTGTTTATTCGTAAATATGGAATCATCTCAACAAGGTCTGCCTGAAATAAATCATTAAGACCATACACTATAACCTTACGACGTTTGTAGTTCCGTCTTGCAGGAGCATGAAGCTCTCGGGCAATCCCGGCTTTACTCATGATATGTAACCTGCTTCACGCAGTTCTTCCAGAATAGTCAGTATTTCGTTATTGTGACCAGTATGTCCGGCTGATTGCGAAGCCAGTAACAAGCGAAGTCCAGAAGCTAATTCATTTGGATCATCCCAGTAAATATAATTATTTTTGCGCTTCAAATCAAATGTTTTTTGCACCAGTCCACTACCTATCTGCTGCGATCCGATACCTCCAAACATGAGATATATAATGCCGAATTTTGGATTTTCCAATGTCTTATACTGTCCAGTCAAAGCATTATTACTTTTAAAATATCCATTCGTGATTTCAAGTAAATGTCTATACTGTTTTAAGGCCATGTCGGTGTATGCAGATGGATCTCGTGTGAATAGTAGTTCGTATAAGCCAGGTGCAGCCCGAACAACTTCATCATTCACACGCACCTCACTTCTGGGGAGAAAGAATATTTCTGAATTTCCTATAAACCATCGGTTTTTGCGACGATATACTCCATATATCACATTATTTACTCTAGGGTTAAAATTACTTAGATATGTTTGTGCTTCGTCGGTATTGGATTCATCTGATTTAGTAGGTTCTGAATTCTGATGTTTCCTATACCATAGATTCAGTGGTAAATCATCATCGCTGCTTCTAGATGTAGCCTTAGGTTAAGGGTTTTTAAAGGTAGATTGTAAGGGTTTTTATTTCACAATGGGCGCAGGTGCTACCTTTTCAAGTCGGGAAGTAATTGGTTGAAAATTAGCTTCATTAATTTCATTATTAATGACGTGGTCTAGCTTATCTGCCTCGAGCGACATAACTGAAGACAAACAAGATAACTGAAGTCTTATATAGCTCTAAACCTGAACTGATAAATGTTAGATCGATCGCACTTGTGTACCCAGATTTACATCTTACGATGTCTAAGGCTTAGTACGGGGAGCTATTGGTTTAGGAATCGCAGGCTTCGGTAGAGCTATTGGTTTAGGAGCAGCAGGCTTCGAACCTGTATTGATGAGAGAAAGTAATTAATGGATATCATTCTTCATACTATCGATAGTGCGAACCATTTGTGTAAACCGCTGAGTGTTGCATGTGCTACTTACACTTATTGACTGCAAAGAATCTGTTAAGTTTGATGTTAGAATATCTTTAACCCCAGTCAAAATCGATTCACGCAACTTTCCTTCAAATGAAAAGAGCTTATTTTCCAACAACGAAGTAAACACGTCACTTAATTTTATTAGCATTTCAGAAAGATTTTTATTCAGTTGATCCACTGAGTGCTGCTTATTCGTTTCCATAGTATGCAAGTAGTTGGTAAGCTCTAATTGTACACTTCTCATGTCAGTGAGTGAGCTATTGAGTCCAGTAAACCGTTGCTTCAACTCATCCGAAATGGTTCTTAAGGCATGAGTAATCAATCCGGAAATACCGTCAACATAGTTTTTATTAACAGCATCATCAGGATCTCTAGGTGTGGCCACGCGTTTTAAACGTTTACCACCCGCACTTCAGTGTCCATCATATGTAGGAATCAAACACGACTCATACTGATGTTTAAGACTCCCACCACCAAACTTGGAGACACTATAGTTCATTCTTCAATGATGCACAACTATGAAGTGGTCGAAACCGTGGCGATACCTGCCTTTTTGTAAAGTAAAATCCTTTACAATGACGAGAAATCCGTGCTTAATGCTCCAGCATAAGGAGCACATATCTTTAAATTTCTGAAATGACATGTCGGTGTTTGCATGATCATCATAAGCGTGACGTAAATTAAGTTCGTCCATGCGGAAAAGTACTATAAAATTCGCGTTATCGCGGAGCAAATGTTTAGGTATACGGCTATATGTCTGACACAGGCATATGCAGTCTACCTTGGCATGTCTGCCCATGGAAAAGTACACTTTAATTATGCCTTGCTTCTCGCACGCAACATCGTCGAAAATAATCACCGAATTTGCCTTTGCATTGTCAGGAGACACGACATCTATATTATCGCTAAATGGAAAATACTCCAGTCCATCCACCGATTGTAGAATCGTAGCCAGTCGCTGGTACTTTGGTTGTTGTAGTGATTTCGAGTATAGATACACGTTTTCGAACCGAAGACCGTTTGGTTCCTCTAGTAAACTCAGTAGTACACACGTTTTTCCACAGTTGGATGGGCCTGCGATTATGCATCGAACAGTTGAGGGTAATAAAGACCCATGTCGCGAGTCACAAGCATCGATTTCATCATCATTAGTGATGCGCACTGGTAACGACTCGCTCTGTGCTACGAGCTCCATGACACTAAGTGGAAACCTATAAAACAGGCATACTTATAAAGAATACTATCAGTTCGTTGTTATGGCTCGAGCAAGAAGGAAGGTATAGAAAGGTGGAGGGTTAATAAATTCTGTTATTAACAAGCTACCAATTGAACTACACCTGCCAGGATATCAATACTGTGGACCAGGGACGAAATTATCGAAACGATTAGCACGTGGTGACCCAGGCATAAATTCTCTTGACAAAGCTTGCAAGCAGCATGATATTAGTTATTCACAAAGCAATAATCCAAGTGATAGGCACCTAGCCGACGGTATATTAGCAGACACAGCTGCGCAAATTGCAAAGAATTCAGGGACAAAATTTGGGGAGAAAGTTGTGGCTTGTGGTGTAAATAAAATCATGCGTGTTAAACGTAAACTTGGATCGGGCATAAGACACAAACTAATGAAGAAAAAACAGAATAGGAAAGCCCACACAAAGAAGGGTGGACTGTTGCCCTTTATTTTCCCAGCGTTGGATGCGCTAGGTAGTTTGATTGGTGGAGCTGCAGGTATAGCCAAGTCTGTTAACACCGCTAAGAACCAGGTGAAATTGTTAAGTCAAAATGCTCAGCACAATGCTAAAATGCAGGCACTAGCATGCAATTCAAAAAATGGGTCCGGACTCTTCTTGCAACCTTACCCAGTTACAGGAGGAGGGGGAAGGCAGAAACCCAGAAGCAAGAAGAAGGGAAACAAGAAACAATAATAAATAACTTACCGAAACATCCTCTTACCAACGTAGACTTAAAAATAGCAATAAAAAAATTTAAAATTCCATACTATAGAAATGTGTTTATGAGGAACAACTTGCCAAGAAAACCATGGCATAATGAATGTGCTATAATTAATTTAGATTCCTCGGAAGGGCCTGGAAGTCACTGGGTTTCCTTTAGCAAGAAGGGACTGAATGTTACATATTAAAATAGTTTGGGAGATTTGCCTCCACCATTAGAATTGCTACGATATTTGAAACAATCTAAAATAACCTACAACTATACTAAACAGCAGAGAATAAACTCATGGAACTGTGGTCATTTATGCATAAAGTTTCTGCTCTCTGTATATAAGAAACACAAGTAAGAGTTTAGGCTCACAGTTCAAAAACGAGGGAAAGTTGCACCACGTAGAGACACGTAATCGTATAACCTGAAATGTCGATCACGTTAATACTAACAGGAAACAGTTTGGAACTATGTTCCACACACTTTCCTCCCCTAGAACTTAGTGGAGGGGAGTGGGAAATGGCTCTTGTTGACTTCCACAGCTATAAAAGCATTCCTAATGTACATGAAACAAACAATATATTTCGATATATCCTAAAGGGCGAAGAGCAGCCACGTGAACTGGTTCTACCAACAGGCAGTTATGAAATCGCAGACATTGAGATGTATGTGAAACAAATGCTACCTACTGATATCTCCTTCACATTAAGAGGCAACGCCAACACACTACAGTGTGCAATGAATAGTGATGTAGCAATAGATTTCTGTGCTAACGATACTCTACGAAGCATGCTTGGCTTTGAATCTGGAATCTACAAGGAAGGAATAGTACATGAATCAACACTGGCTGTGAATATCCTTCCAGTGAACGTCATACGTATTACAACCAATATCGTCGGCAAGTTTTCTCAACGGAAAGATAAACAGCACGCTTGTTCCACAGATCACTGTTTCACCATCCCAAAGAACACGGCTTCTTCGACTGGTGGAGAAGGGAAAAAATATCGACCTAGCTTTTAGATCGTGGAGCATAGAATAATATCCTAGTTTACCACATGCTCAAACAATTTCTTGGAATGTGAAATTGAGTTTTTCCACAGACAAAACACAGTATATATTCGTAGCATTTCAAACCGCTAGACATAACACCATTAATGCAGATAAATCGAGATTTGACCACTGCGATGTAAAGAATATCAGACTATACCTCAACTCAGAAAGCTACCCCTACATTGATTTAGAAAACAATTTCACTAATGGATATTACTTACTTGTATAACATGTATGCAAACTTCCAGTCGAGTTTCTATGGATGGCAGTGTGCACCGCTGTTGACTCCTGAAAGTTTCAAAGACAAAGCAACTCTGTTCATGTTTGATGTATCTCGTCAGGATGAAAGGATTGCATCAAATGTAATAGATTGCAAAACTGAAGTTACATCTTCAAGGAACATTCCTGCTTTAACTCAAGCCTTTGCGATTATACTTCATGATAGACTTGTATCATATAAACCAAGAGACAAAACTGTTAAAATACTGTCCTAGAAAGGATATTGGCTAAGTCTCGTCTCGACCACCATGACGAAATGTGTAAACCTCCAAGGCTTCTCTAGTCAGTATGGATTTATTATCAAGGAACTTAGCATTGCAGATGAAGAAGGAAATATAATAACACATAACTTTCAACCTCCATTTGAATGGTCATATCTCACCAGGAAGCATCAAAAAACAAATGCCTGGCTCACTAGAAATTTTCATGGTTTACAGTGGGAACACGGACTCTTTCCTTATGCTTCAATACCCGACATATTGGCAAGTCATCTGACCGGACCTGTATTGGTTGTAGGAATAGAGCAGAAACGGCGGCTAACTAACTATTGTAAGCAACATGTGCTAATATAAGATGTACAAGCAGAATATGACTGTCCATCATTGAAAAAATTAAATAAATTGTACACGTGCAATAATAATTATAATAGATGTCCAGGTCCGATCCCAAGACACAATGCGAGCATGCTTAGGGCTTGGATGGTTCATCACTGCGTTGGTATGTTGGAGGCCGCCAGCAAGGCGGTGGGGACAACAACGGAAGCAACGGTACATGTGACTGGACTGGAGGGGGGTCCTAACGGTATAAATTGAGGTCAACACCCTAGACACAGCAGTCAACACATAGTCGTGTGGGTATAGAGCTGCTGCTACAAATTCAAGCAAATATCGTTCGATCCAACTGCAAAGTACGCGGAAGTAACGCCGGGACCGCCGTGTGCACTACGTCACCGAGGATGGCTACTTCCAACTACAGGTCTGCAACTTCGGCCATCACTGGACCAGTGATTGTGACGAGGAGGCTCCGGACATCATCGAGACATTCTGCAACAAGGTAGATTGTGTCGTCCATTATCTAAGACCCGCGACAGTACATTCCCTACAACATTAGAAGTGCTTAAGGCTGCATCAGCGACTGAAACTATAAGCTCGGAACCAGACTATTCCTCAGTAAGGTGCGAGTGCGGCGCAACACCGATCGGGAGGCAGTTATTAGTTGGAAGGAACAGTGTGACGGGCTTATTCACAACACCACCTACGTTAACCATCATTGGTACACATCCTGCAGCTTTCTACTGTGTAGGCTCTACCGCTTCACTCCCTACAGTTAAATTTGTAAGCTAAGAAGAAATTTGAGGGGCTCGTGCGGTTTTTATTATGTCTTCACGCCATGACATTGATTTCAACAGCTTGTGGTGGAATACGTGTGAATGTATTAGGACCATACCCTTAGAGGATATACCAAGTGAAGCAGAGGATGAGGAAACATTTTTACACAATTGGTTTGAAATCGAGTACTGCAGATGTGGGCGACAGTGGTCACGTGAAGAGCCGTGGGGACGATCCCCTGAGCGTGATCGTTCACCAATAGAGTCATCACGTCAAGTTTTTGGAGACATAACCTCAAATCATCCTGCTCGTGAACCAATATTACCACCAACCATCGTTGCTGTCGAACTACTGCCAATTGCATCTCGTCAATCACCTCCTACATCAATTACAGAGAGACCATCACTTCCATCAATTGTGGGGAGACCAGCACGGACATCGCATCTCATGCTAGGAGCGAATCTAACATCCAACTGTATGAACGAGAGTGAATTATCAATTAACATCTCATAGAGTCTAACATACAATTGAAAATAATTTTAACAATGGACTGTTCTAATAAATGCTCTACTCTATGGAATAGCATAACAGATATATTTATCCAAGTGATATACATATATTTTTTAATACGACCCTCGACTCGTGTGATGGCAGTCGAGCTGAAACTGTGGTGGTGTAAGGACCTACAGCAGAAGTAGTTAACGAAGATGTCTAACTTTCAACCGAACAATATATACTCTAGTGTAATGCCTGGGCTAGGCACTGTTGATTATAGTGAGTGGATCGATGGTGTTTTAAAAGATTATTCGGAGAATTGTGATGCTGTTTTTCACGTGAAACAGGTTTTAAACCCAGGCCCTCAAGATACGCCTCTAGAAGTTATCAACTGTCTGGGCTATGGACATTGTAGTGTGAATATGATGAGAGACGATACAGTTCTCCCTGCGACACCTGAAGAGGTTTTCACACATGCATTCAACCTACCATCTATTCAGTCACTGCCAGCATCTGCATGTGGTCAGACTTCGTCAGTGCAGACATCGAATGCCTGTACCCAGATGAGTCCCACATCGCCATCACCTACCACATCAGTAGCAGTCCAGCATAAACACCGGCATCAACTTCGCCTTCCTACATCTCGCAAGAGTCGAACCGGAGATCTCAGTCATCTAGGTCCGATCAGTGAAGACACCACTCAAGTATGTTCCACAGAAAACACTAGTGATGAAAGAACTCTTGAAATTGCTTGTGTAGCAGTGCGTATATCGATGTTTGCTTTAATTTAAAAAAAAAAAACATTTAATTGTCCCTCTCATTAAAAATTGTTTTAAATTCAGAGTATTTTTAAAAAATTGTAACTATAAGTTATTAACCTCCTCAGCTAGAGTAATTGCTTTAGTACATAAATTCTAACTCAACCTTCGATATGTCTTCCGCCACTACGAGAAGAAGAGAGAGAGAGACTCCACACAACACTATTCAAAACACCAATATGTTATAAACACTCTATCATCAAACCTAAACATATAAAGGCATACATAAATAAATAATAAACATAGTTTAGAATATGGCTACAGTTTCCAAACTTATTTCGACTTGCCTCGACTGGTTACACATTGTATAACACTTGTAGGTTTTTAAATTCAAACTTGGCGCCATCCGGCGACAGTGCCTTTAATTAAAGATGGCCGACAGTGGCGCCATCTGGTAGTGACTTTATGAATTAAAGATGGCGGCAACAGAGAACTTGGTGAATACAGGTTACCGACTTGTCTCGTCTTGTCCTCCCCCCGACTTGTCTCGACTGTCTAGACTTACTCCATCTAGACTTGTCTCGACTCGTTCCCGACTTGTCTCGACTGACTACATATCAATTGTAGGTTATTTATTTAATAGGTACATACAGTTAAACGAGTAATCCCCTATAAGCATACATTCAGGGACTTTGACAATGAAAATTCTTGTGTGTGAGTCTGATGCGCATAAGGGTACGTATACTTCGACGCATCATGCCACACCTCTCCAGCCAATATGGTTGCTAGTGACGCTATCTACTAGGTTTTTGAATTTGAATTTGGTGCACTCCGGCGGTAACTTTAAGAATTAAAGATGGCGACGGTGGCACGCTCTGGTAGCAACACTAGGAACTAAAGATGGCGGCGCCTCTGACAACTAATATTTGAATTTGGCGCGCGATACTAGCGACATCTACCAGCCAACTTGAGAACCAAGATGGTGGCGCCTCTGGCAACTAATTTTTGAATTTGGCGTGTGATACTAGCGACATCTTCCAGTCAACTTAAGAACCAAGATGGTGGCGTGCGACACCTGTCTGCCGACTCCCTAACTAATATTTGAATTTGGCACCATCTGGTAGTCTGTGCTGAAATTAAAGATGGCGGCGGTATAATAATTTTAATTTCAAATTTGGCGCCTTAGGTATGCATTAAGGAAGGCAAAAACCCCCTCCCCCCTTTTATCATAAAATTGTCTAAAAGTACATAACATATATAGATTATTTATTCCACAATAACCCAACTGGTCTCGTGGTCTGGTTGGTAAGGTGCCTGCTTTCTAACCTCGACAGACTCGACCTTTTCACGTCCCATGGATCGAATCCCAGCCCTGGCACTGAAAATATTTTAGTTAAAGGAAAAAAATAAAATAATCCCTGCTGCTATATTGTGGCGACCAACAGAACTATATGACATCACAAGATGGTGGCCTCCAGCAGACGAAAACAAGATGGCGGCCACCAGCAGACAAAACAAGATGGCGACCACCAGCAGACGACAGAAGATGGCGGCTGATGTTTACATCGAATTTCGAAAAGTTGAAGTTCGAATAAAAAATTGGTTGTCTGTAAAGTCGGTTTACGGATGATAGTTTAACGTGACAACGTCATAACAAAACATTGATAAAAATATTGATCCAGAAGAAAAGGAAATATCATATTCGGCCTGAGACTGAACCGTAATAGGTTTTTGCAACCAAACCTTTTAGGCATTAAATTATTATATTCTTTGAGGAAGAATTTTTTTAAATATTTTTCTATCTTTTGTATGATAAAATCTACCTCTGCATACTTTTATGAATAAAATTTAATCAATTTTATTGAATTATCACTATTTTGTATAGATGCAAAGGAGTGAAATTAAATGTACAATTTAATTAATAAATGTTTTCATTTGCATTCATTAATTCAAATATATTTACTACTTTTGAAATGTTGCATGCGACGTATTTATTTTTACAAGTACAAAAAAATTCGCAGCTGCCGAGTTTCGAACCGATAACCTTTGGATTGGAAGTGATCCACGCTAATCACACGACTACAAGTCCATTTTGAGAATAATCGTTTCAGATGGTCTAAATTAATAATATTCCACGCACGATATTTGTTTGAATTTCTTTTAACTAGCATATTCTCTGTTGGACTCGAAATATTTACACGCTCGTGGGCTCATAACTATAATATGGTGTGTGATTTAGTTGATCAAATAATAACTCATGACAAATAATTACCAATGTCACACTAAAGCGTGAAAAGTATCATACCAGCAATAAATATTTAGTTACACAGCTAACACAATACTCATACAACACTGTTTAAATATACTGATTTACACTAGTAATTAAAATAATACGTACTTGTAAGAACGCCATTTCCTTGTGAATATGCTCCCGTGGCACGGTGCACAACAATAACCTTGAACCCCGGCCGACTTCTCTGTACCGTCCGCAAAATACCAGAGAGATTCCACGCATGTAGTGGGACATCGGTAGTGGGACATCCATAGTGGGACATCCGTAGTGGGACAATTTCGTGCGTGCAGCCAGCATTCATCAATTTATTAGACGTTGTCACGTCAAAAAAATTCGAATCCAAGATGGCGGCCGTGACGAAGAGTGCGACGGTGACGTCACGATTCGAAGTTGGTGGAAATTTCTAGAATACCAAATGGCGGATGGATTAGCATGGATTAGCATGGTTTAACATATGGATTAGCATAGATTGGCATACGGATTAGCATAGATTGGCATACGGATTAGCATAGATTGGCATACGGATTAGCATGGATTAGATGACTTCATCCAAGATGGCCGCCGATGACGTCATCCAAGATGGCCGCCGATGACGTCATCCAAGATGGCGGTCGGATCCTCGCTCTTCAGCCTGCGCTTGGATCGGTCTTTTCCATCTACTGTTAGGTAATGCGAAAACATATTTAATTTGTCGGACAGGTATATATTCTTGAATTTTTTTTTGTAGAGTGATTGATTCATAAACTCTGCAAAAGGTAATGCAAAACAGAATGTAAAATTTATTTAATGTTTAGTTACAGTTGCACCGGTCGAGAATCAAACCGAGGACAGGAAAGCATCTATTCAATCAGTATATTAATTGCAGAATTTATTGGTGAGTTTTGAAATTTTTGCCGAATTTCTAGCTAAATAATTACGAATTTCCAATATGGCATCCAAATGTCAAGATGATGGGTGCCACAGTAATAATTAATATTACTGCACTGTAGCAGATAAAACTTAAACTAGCATGGTGGTATCACGCTCTAGCAGACGAAAACATGATGGTGGACATTGCATCATACTAGCTGATGATGTATAGGGAGAGGTGGGTAATCCCGGACACTTAAGCATAATTACATACATCTGAAAAATTTTCATATACCGATATTTAAAAAGTTAATCGGTCAGTTTTACGCTTGAAACACTATATGTGCATACATTGCCAATAAAACACATACAATCTTCTAAAGAACGAAAATGAGGATTACAATGGAATATTTTTGCACAGAAACGATACACGTCGGGTAGCCCCGGACACATCATTTCTTTATTAAGCACAAATAACAGTAAAAGGATACATACTGTACATTTATTTTATAAAACAAATAATATTAATATATTTCATACTTAAAATTTGGTTAGAAATCTCAAGCACAAGTGTCCGCAGTTTGTTTGATTAGGCCTCTGTTCCGTTTCGTAATTGTAAAACAACGTAGTGGTCCGGCCCAGGTACTGTCGCAGTTCGGGCGGATGTCTGATTACTGAAACTGTCGTAGTAAGTAGCTTTTTTTCCCGTCTTTAGATAGGCCACCCAGTGCGTGCCGCGACCCGCCAACGTGTCTAAATTAATTATGGAGCGTTCGTGCGTTTTTGGCTTGCTGGGCAAAGTGTCTCGCATAAACACGCCACGGAAATTTGGTATTTTAAGTTTGCGTGCGTACTTTATTAAATCTACGTTGGTGAGCGGTCGTTTCGGTAGAGAACTTAGGATTATCTCTTTACTTGTTTCTTTTTCATGCCACGACCTGCCTTGTGAGGTCGTAAGTACAGTCCTGCGCTGTTTTTTTTTACCGATGGCAATGGCTTCCATGCTTGCATTATGTCTACGTGCTTCCTCCAACTGCTTTCGCTGGTTCTTGGACGTATTCACGGCCCTAGCAATGTTGGAAGCGGCTGCTGCGATCCCGCCTAAAGCACCTATAGCGAGCACTAGCAGCAGTAAAAAACCGCCTTTTTTCTTATTGGTTCTTTGTATCTTGCGCTTCTTGGTCATACGAATTCTGGGTTTACGAGCACCCATTCCTAATTTCATCTTTGCCTTCATGATTTTAGATACGCCCCACGCTGCGATTTTTGCTCTAAGTCCCGCGTCCGGAGATTTGCTTATTTCTTCAGCTTCCTGTGCCAATATCTGATCTGCTCTGTGCCTAGATTCCAGATCCTTGCTGAGCGAGTAGGCGATATCGTGTTGTTTGCACTTTTCGTCCAGAGAATTAATTCCCACGTCACCACGAGCTAACCTTTTCGCTAGTTTCGTGCCGGGGCCGCAAAATTTGTAGCCGGGAATGTGTAGCTCGAATGGTAGATTGTTTATCAGCGAGTTTACGAGTTCCGCGTCGATGTTGTTTGTTCCTGCCTCTTCGAGACATTACATGCAACTGACCTAAAATCAATAAATACGATTGCTCTTATAGAATTTTCGTCAGTAGCGATGGAGGTAGTCAAGCAAGATGTTTGTTTGCCCGTGTGCATTACGCAGGATGACGAAGCCAGTGCGTGCGAATCACGGCATGGCATATTATTACCGTCTACCGTACGTTGCATCATAGCAGGACCGTCAACCTGTGGCAAGACGTGTGTTTTACTGAATTTACTGAAGGAGCCAAACGGTCTTCGGTTCGAAACGTTTACTTGTATTCCAAGTCGTTGCAGCAGCCAAAGTACCAGCGCTTGGTCGCTGTTCTACGCTCGGTGGATGGTCTGGAATATTTTCCGTTTAGCGATAATACCGATGTGGTGTATATCAACGAAGCAAAGCCTAATTCTGTGTTTGTTTTCGATGATGTGGCTTGTGAGAAGCAAGGCATAATACAAGAGTACTTTTCCATGGGTAGACACAGTAAAGTAGACTGCATATACCTATGTCAGACGTACAGTAGAATACCCAAACATTTGCTGCCTGATAATGCGAATGTCATAGTTTTGTTTTGCATGGACGAACTTAATTTACGCCACGCTTACGACGATCACGTAAACACCGACATGTCGTTTCCGGAATTCAAAGACATGTGCTCCTTGTGCTGGAAACACGAGCATCTAGTCATCGTAAAGGACTGGCCGCTATATAAGGGTAGGTACAGACAGGGTTTCGATCAGTTTATCGTCAAACATGAATCATAGCATTTCCAAATTTGGACGCAGCAGTCGAGCTCCGAGTACCGAACCATGCACCTTGAAACACGATGCTTAAATACGCAAATACATTTCGCTACTCGGTCAAGAAATAAAACGAGCAAAAGACGAAATAAAAGTGTACCTTGTAGCCATAGACCAGCATGTGGAAGCTTCGGATTCTCGAATTCGCGACATGATCGAAGTTTCGAATGCACAAAGGCGTGATGACCTAAAGTCGCTTCTGTCAAAACTTAATTCACGCCTGGTGTCTAAAGATGCTTCGAAATAAAAAAAAATATGTATGTTAACACCGATTTGGCTAAGCAACTGCACGATGCCATCGTGGCCATACGAACAAAGTACTTGCTCGCCAGGCAACACTGATTAAGCGACGAGGTTCGAAGAGAGGAAAAATTGAAGCCCTTGAGTTCACGTCTGGATAGTTGCATAGCCAGGCAAAGGGGACGTCGAAAACGAGAAACCGACTAAAATTGAAATAAAAGAAGAGATGCAAACTACATCCTCGGGCAAACGAAAGCGAAGTCCACATCTAACGGCCGATTCCAACGTAACTTGTAGCGAAGACGAAGTTTGTGTCGGTCGAACTCTTAGGAAGAAACCTCGAAATAAAAAAAGTTTTGAAGTCGGTCCTCTCGCTAGCGAGTACCTGGCCTCCTATGTGCCACGAAACAGCGACGCGACGTATGGCGTGCATAAACGAGGTAATACATGGGTCCTTGGTTTGAAGGAGGTTCATTTCGCGTCCGACGATAATATTGAATGTGGAAAAGAGGTGGTAAAACTTACTCGTGGATTATACGAACTTTTGTTTCGTAAAAAACCGCGGCGGTATTCAGAGATGGATTTGCGAAAATATAGAAGATTGCTAGATGCTTCCAACGCCGTTTACGCAACAAATGACCCGAAAACGGGTCGATTCAAAGATTATGAACATGAGAAATATCCTTTGATAGCTAGTCTTTTCTTAGACATCGAAGGGGCCGGACCTTATAAACTCGACACGAACAGCAAAATTGATTTGCAGTATTGGGACAATCCAAACCAATTGGTTGCTCGTCTTAGACTGCTTCAGGCATCTCAGAGTGTGGGAAATAATACACACACCAACGAAATCACTTCCATACTTGAAGAATTACGAGAAGCGGGATATATTGAATAGTGATAATGTCAAAGTTTGCCATTGCGAGCGAGTTGCATAAACCCGCAAGACGTAATTATCCACGTCGTAAAATCAAAATCAAAGGATTAGATGACAATTGGCAATCTGATTTGATCGAGATGATTGAGTATTCGCGTGTGAACAAGGGCTACAGGTACATTCTCATAGTCATAGACACTTATTCAAAGTTCCTGTGGGCTAGACCCTTAAAACGGAAAACCGCTGTGGAAGTTACGAGTGCCATGGCGAATATTTTGAAACATAAACGAAGACCTTCGTTACTGCAGACGGACGACGGGAAAGAATTCTACAATGCATCATTCAAGGCTTTGATGAAAAAGTTTGACATTAAGCATTATTCTACGTTTAGCGGTGTCAAAGCATCAATAGCGGAACGTGTGATTCGTACGATGAAGAATAAACTGTATACTCGGTTCACTGCCAATGGTAATTACAAGTGGCTGAGTTTACTTCCTAAACTAGTACGAGAATACAATTCTATTGTGCATTCTACAACGAAACTCAAGCCGAAGGACGTAAAGGACAATCGACTGCTTCGAACTGTGTACTCCAAGACGAATATACTAGATTCGCGAAAGAAAAAAGCGAATATCGGTGACATTGTGCGGATTTCGAAAAATCGCGGAATTTTTCACAGGCCTTACAAGGGGAATTGGACTAGTGAACTTTTTCGTGTATCTATATGTATAAAAGAAAGCCGTGTTAGTTACACTATTTATAACTCAAGAACGGCTGAATCGATTTGGCTGAATATTGGTAAGGAGGTAACTTAGAACCAGGAGACGGACATAGGATACTTTTTATCCTGTTCCCGGGGGAAAAAATAAATAAGTTAAAAAAAAAACTAAAAAACACGCTTTATATAGAAAACCAAACTAAAAAATAGAAAATCAAAAAAGTATATTGTTCACAATAATCATAACCCACTCTCACTTTTCCTTTAAATTAATGTCACTTTAAATTTAATTAAATGTCAATATATTTATTAGACTTTGTTTATATCGCGTCAAAGACAAACTGAAAGAAAAGAGTTCGCACATGAGCGAAATGGTTTTATTTACAATGTGCGAACTCTTTTCTTTCAGTTTGCGATATAAACAAAGGCTACTAATATTGTGAAATTATATAAATAGACGAAAATCTTATTTTGCAAATTAAGTCGGGTTAGTTATACCATTTATAACTCAAGAACGGCTGGACCGATTTTAATGATCTCTGATTTGTTGGATTCGTCTCCGCCCCGAATAGCAGAATAAATATTAAAATGTTGATAAAACTCACAGAAAAATATAATAATTTTTAAATAAATTATGTTTGTAACTCCGCCATATTCCGCAATTGACAACTCATGTCATGCAGGTTGGCCATAGACATACAAAGTTACAGATGTACAAACTGTGAGTGTTATTTCTCTATGTCCGCCAAGCAATAGCCGCGAAGCTATTCTAACGAATAAAGTAGAGAGAGAGTAAGAAAAACTAAAGCTTTAAACCTTTTGTTGTCGCCATGTTTGGGACAATTTTTTTACCCTTTTAGTGATTAATTGTTTACTTTTATCTTTAAAATTAATTAAAATGAATCACACAATCGCATTAACACTACAGCACTACCACATAAAAAAAACAGATTGACAGCACCTGGGACGAATGCACAATGGCGTATAAACGTGCATTGGAAGCACTTAACCGAACATTGAAAGTTATGCGCAATGACTTGAGATGTTTTGGAGGAGCAATTATTTTACTGTCTGGCGATTTCCGTCAAACACTGCCAGTAATTCAAAGATCAACTGCTGCCGACGAAATAAACGCTTGCCTCAAATCATCGAATCTATGGCGCTATGTGAAGAAACTTCAGCTGACAACAAACATAAGAGTTGCATTGCTGAACGATACATCTGCTGAAGATTTCTCTGAGCTGACTATCGGTAATGACCGTGTTCCTGTCGACGAATCACGCGGATTGATTTCATTTCCTCCAAATTTTTGCGTTTTCGTCTCAGCGATAGACGAGCTCGTCAACAAAGTGTTCTCGAACTTTATTGCTAAACACAAAAATAACAAATGGTTGAGTGAGCTAGCAATTTTGGTGGCTAAGAACAAATATGTGGATGACTTAAACTTCGTAATTCAGAATCAAATCGTTGGTACTCTGCATTCATTCAAATCTATTGATTGTGAAAAAAAGGAAACGAAGCCATCAACTATCCAACTGAATTTTTAAACTGCTTGGATATGCCTGGCTTACCACCACACAATTTATAACTGTCATCGGTAGTCATCATGCTTCGAAATCTAAACCAACCAAAACTATGCAATGGAACGCCTTTAGTGATAAGAAAACTGATGATCAAACAGATTCACGCTATGATACTCAAAGAAAAATTCAAAGGTGAGGAAGATCTCATTCCGAAGATTCCGATGATTCCAACCGATATTTCCTTTGAGTTCAAACGATTTCAATTTCCGATTCGTCTTGCAAATCACAACGTTGTTCTTGCGCCTGATAACAAAACGAAAAAAGTCTTATATAACAAGGTGCTTCACTGAAGAGAATCAACCCGAGTGCAACCTATGCAGCAAAATACATAGCTCCAATAAAGCAAATGTCTTGCTGACACGCCATTGAAATACTTGATTTTTTTTACTTTTATTGAATTTTGAGTATTCATTTTATTATGTTAATAAAATCCTAAATTTGGTTTAGCTAAAAGTTAACACAACATTCATTGACTGTTAGGCGGTACAAAGTTCGCCGGATCAGCTAGTATAGAATAAAAAATACGTATCCACGTACTTATTTTCTCTAGGATCTGAAGGGGAAACGTATAACAGGGGCGTTTTATGGAGAATAGATCATGAAAACTAGATTTCTAGACACTTTTCTCGTTGAAAGAGTGTTAAAACGGAAAAATGGTAAGGCCTTAATACGATGGTTGCATCATGGACCAGAGTTTGACACGTGGATTGATGAAAAGGATATTTTAAAACAATGAGAGTAGGGAGAGGGAAGGGGTTCTGTGACCGATGTAAACATAGAAATGTAAACACCGGCCCCAGTACCCCCATGGGCGCCGCCATCTTGTTTCATGGGCGCCGCCATCTTGTCTCACGGAGGCCGCCATTGTTGTTGACATTGGCTACCAGGGCGCGCCACCGTCGCAGCCACTGGGGGCCGCTATCTTTTTTCCGTCAGCTGGAGACCGCCATCTTAGTTCAGCCTTTAGTTACCGGGGCGCGCTACCGTCGCTCCGAAGGCGGGAATTGTATACAAAAAAACCTGGTCGTTGGGTGGATTCGATCCCGGGGACACACCAACGTCGTGGTTACGAGGCAGACGCCTTAACCACTAGACCACGGGACCAGATGATGTATGGGGAATTAAATAACGAACATATCCTTTAAAGAAGCTATGCCTAAAAGAAGCTATGTTTAAATTTCGAAAAAATATGCAACCATACTAGCTATGTCTAAACCGTTAGCAAATACCACAATCCCACCCCCCCCCCAGCGTATGCTTAAAACAAACACCACCATAATAGCTATGACTAAAGAAACATAACCTCATAAAAGCACCATAATAGCTATGTCTACCCCACCCCCACCTCCAGTATGCTTAAAACAAACACAGCCATATTAGCTATGACTAAATACCCGGGAGAAACATAACCCCAAAAAAGGCACCATACTACCTATGTCTACCACACCCCACCACCAGTATGCCTAAAAAAACAATTACCGCCATATTAGCTACGACTAAAGAAACATAACCTCAAAAATCCCGCGCAGAGAGAGCGAGATGTTGTCCGCTGGAGCGTCACTCATAAACTGCGCAATTATAACCCCCCACATCATATTATAAGCAAAATAAAGGCGCCATGTTGTATGCTTAAAACCCCCACCATACTAGCTATGCCTAAACAGTTAAATTTCGAAAAGAAATAAATCGAAAAAAAATATCTTATATATAAAATTCTCGTGTCACAGTATTCGTTGCCATACTCCTCCGAAACGGCTTGACCGATTTTGATGAAATTTTTTGTGCTTATCCGGTATCTATGAGAATCGGCCAACATCTATTTTTCATCCCCCTAAATGTTAGGGGTAGTCCACCCCTAAATTTTTTTTTTATTTCCAGTTTTTGGTAGGAAATCACCATGGCAACGGCTGTTGCTTTGTTGATGCTTCATTCGTCTCTATGGCAACAGCTATTTCATTGTTAGTGCAGTCCTCATCACCGTTGAAATTTTGCAAGTGGTAGTGGGAGGGGGAGGTGTGGTGGTAATGGGAGGGGGAGGTGTGGTGGTAGTGGGGGGTGGAGGGGGAGGTGTGGTGGTAGTGGGAAGGGGAGGTGTGGCGGGAGTGGGAGGGGGAGGTGTGGTGGTAGTGGGGGGTGGAGGGGGAGGTGTGGTGGTATTGGGAAGGGGAGGTGTGGTGGTAGTGGGAAGAGGAGGTGTGGCGGGAGTGGGAGGGGGAGGTGTGGTGGTAGTGGGGGGTGGAGGGGGAGGTGTGGTGGTAGTGGGAAGGGGAGGTGTGGCGGGAGTGGGAGGGGGAGGTTTGGCGGTAGTGGGCAGGGGTAGGGGGAGGGTGGGAGAGGTACCGCCGACGCCGAGCAGATTTCTTCGCGAAATATGCCTGCCCCTAATGTTCCTTATGTTACGCAGGATGACATTTTCCGAAAATTAGATCTAATGGGTGGTTAAAACCAGGCAACAGTGGGTACTTTGTCTGCATGAGAACAGTATTTTGCATTGTTCATGCCTTCTGCGTCTCCATGGCAACGGGCATCGCGTGGCAGTGGCGTACCCATTTTCTCTCCGGTATATTATACAGCATTGTAATAAATTTTCACTGAATTTTTTTTTATTTACCATTACTATAAATGGGAGATGTGGCTTAATTTTTTTCCATTAGTACCTATAGCCGTGCGAAGCCGGGTCGGGCAGCTAGTATGTCTATAAACCCCCACCCCAAGTATGCCTAAAACCCCCGCCATTATGCTTAACTGTCATGTTTTAAATTTCGAAAAGCAAACCGCCATAGTGTAAAAATACAAAATATGCTAAAATCAATTACCACCATATTAGCTATGACTAAACCCCCCCCCCCCCCCCCCAACCCCACTACAAGTATGCTTAATCGCAATGTTTAATTCCCAACCACCAAATTTCGAAAAAAAAATGTTTAAATGATACAATCATTCTAGCTATGTCTATAAAACCCCACCCCTATATTAGCTGTGATGAAAACCCTCCACTCCGATTATGCTTAATCGCCATATTTATATTTCGAAAAGAAATAAAATACCGCTATATTTAAATTTAAAAAAAAAAAATATGCGTAAAGGCCTCACCACTCCACAACCGCCATTATGCTTAACAACCATGTCTTTAAATTTTAAAAAAATCTTAAATAATGCAGTCATTATAGCTATGTCTATAAAACCCCACCCCAAGTATGCCTAAAACCCCCTCCACTACAAGTATGCTTAAGCGCAATGTTTAATTTCCAACCATCAAATTTCGAAAATAACCCGCCATGTTTAAATATCGAAAAGCAAATACCTCAACCCCACCACCCAGCGTATGTTTAAAACAAACACCACCATAATAGCTATGACGAAATACCTGAGAGAAACATAACCTCAAAAAAGCGCCATACTAGCTATGTCTACCCCACCCCCACCACCAGTATGCTTAAAACAAACACCAACATACTAGCTATGACTAAATACCCGGAGCAAAATAACCTCAAAAATGGCACCATACTAACTATGTCTACCCCACTCCCACCACCAGTATGCGTAAAAGCCCCGCCATACCAGCTATGACTAAAGAAACATAACCTCAAAAATCCCGCGCAGAGAGAGCGAGATGTTGTCCGCTGGAGCGTCACTCATAAACTGCGCAATATAACCCCACACATCATAATATAAGCATAATAATGTCTTTAAAAAACGCTTTAAGTAATAAGCATAGTTAAAAAACAATGTGTTAAGCATAGTTACTATTAATTTACGTCGAGTAAAATAAATATTATAAATATAGAAAAGAAGCATAGTTAAAAGTTTTATAATATTAAGCATATTTAAATTTAATAAAATTTTACAAACAATGTGTAGTAATCGGCTCTCGGCCAATGTGTTAAGCATTACTTTACGTCGAGTTACAAATGCCGTGCTGAGAGCCCCGCTCGTGCGACCAGGAATGTATTAAGGGACCCCTGTAGTTAACACGAAGCGTTCAGTAATTAAAAAACAAAATGTAGCTGCGGCAATATCGTCAGAAACAAATTACGTATGTTACCGAGGTAATAAAAAAAATAAACTATAGGTGCCACCCCCACTCCTAGTATGCTTAAAACACCCACCCCCCAAGTATGCCTAAAAGAAACCCCAACCATACTAGCTATGCCTAAATCATTTGCAGCCATGCTTAAAAACCCCCGCCATACTGGCTAAGACTAAATGGAGTGCCACATATACACACCGCCATCTTTAATGTCACAGAGGAGAGCGAGAAACGTAACGTAAAATATGCTTGAAGTAATAAGCATAGTTAAAGTTATAATATTGTAAATACATAAAAATAAGCATAGTTAAAAAAAACCGTAGATCACCATTTAATAGTACTGGACCAGATAACATATACCATAGGGATAGCATGAATAAGCATAGTTAGGACCCCTACAGTCAACACGTAGCATGAAGTAATTAGCTGCGGCACGATCGTCAGAAACAAATTACGTATGTTACCTAGGTAATAAAAAAAATAGCAAATAAGCATACATAAAAAACTCACCGGAACGCATTCCGCCCACCCCGGCGATATGTAACAAATAAATATAAATAAACGTTGTACAAACGACCGTGTAGGGGAGCTGTAAGCCTGTTCGCGCACCGCAAATAAGCATACATAAAGGAAAAACTCACCGGAATGCACCCACTCCACCCCGGCGACGTGTAATTAAAAATAAAAATGCAGACGAAAAGATATATTAAAAAATAGTAACACCTATGTACGCCGTGTGGAGAGCAACCCGCACAACCCACAGCGTTTAACGATAAGTACATTTATAAAATACTAGCTGCCCGACCCGGCTTCGCACGGCTATAGGTACTAATGGAAAAAAATTAAGCCACATCTCCCATTTATAGTAATGGTAAATAAAAAAAAAATTCAGTGAAAATTTATTACAATGCTGTATAATGTACCGGAGAGAAAATGGGTACGCCACTGCCGCGCGATGCCCGTTGCCATGGAGACGCAGAAGGCATGAACAATGCAAAATACTGTTCTCATGCAGACAAAGTACCCACTGTTGCCTGGTTTTAACCACCCATTAGATCTAATTTTCGGAAAATGTCATCCTGCGTAACATAAGGAACATTAAGGGCAGGCATATTTCGCGAAAAAATCTGCTCGGCGTCGGCGGTCCCTCTCCCACCCTCCCCCTACCCCTGCCCACTACCGCCAAACCTCCCCCTCCCACTCCCGCCACACCTCCCCTTCCCACTACCACCACACCTCCCCCTCCACCCCCCACTACCACCACACCTCCCCCTCCCACTCCCGCCACACCTCCTCTTCCCACTACCACCACACCTCCCCTTCCCACTACCACCACACCTCCCCCTCCACCCCTCACTACCACCACACCTCCCCCTCCCACTCCCGCCACACCTCCCCTTCCCACTACCACCACACCTCCCCCTCCACCCCCCACTACCACCACACCTCCCCCTCCCACTACCACCACACCTCCCCCTCCCACTACCACTTGCAAAATTTCAACGGTGATGAGGACTGCACTAACAATGAAATAGCCGTTGCCATAGAGACGAATGAAGCATCAACAAAGCAACAGCCGTTGCCATGGTGATTTCCTACCAAAAACTGGAAATAAAAAAAAAATTTAGGGGTGGACTACCCCTAACATTTAGGGGGATGAAAAATAGATGTTGGCCGATTCTCATAGATACCGGATAAGCACAAAAAATTTCATCAAAATCGGTCAAGCCGTTTTGGAGGAGTATGGCAACGAAAACTGTGACACGAGAATTTTATATATAAGATATTACAAAGCGGGACCACACGTCTGTACTCCGTACACGCACTCTGAAAACTGTTGACAAATTCCTGGTGCGACGAAAGCCAGCGAGAAAAGAAAGTTATTTTTCGACCCAGGCCCGCTGTGTGCTATAGGAGCCTGCAGCAGATTTCACGGAACACACCTAAGCGTGGAACACAATTAAAAACGTACAGCCCAAAGATAAATGAAACCGCCGAACGCATGTGACAAAAAAATTACCATAAATAACAAAAAAACAATTAAAACATAACAAAAACAATCAAAATGCACTCACAAACGCAATACAGCGCAATGCAGATAAAACCTCAGCAGTGAAAACTCCCATGAAATAATAAAATCGCTTATTGAGACAGCATGATGCAAAGAGTAAAAAGACATCCCTATACATAAAATAAAACAAACGCGTAAATAAAGATATGACGTAATAAAATAAACAATCGACAGCAAAAGCAAGAAAGGTTATAAAAATACTAATTCAGTAACACATTGATAAAAAAAATAAGGACGGACCCCCAAATACCACTAGGCTAAACACAACCCATAATTAAATCACAATAAACCAAAACCAGAATTTAAAAAAATCTATCTACGAGAACAATATCATAAAAAATACCACACTCTCCAACACACCAAATGGCATGGCCAGATAAATGACAACACAAATAAATATCAATAACCATAAATACCTACATAATCAAAATATGTTATTAAGCAACCGAAAAATACACCACAGCCCACATAAGACCTCGCGAACGAACGGCACAACACCAGAGACAAAACATGCTATTCCCATTTGTTAAAAAGACGCACATACGAGTCTTTAGTGCTAGCCCAGCTAGTATACATTCATTAATGAATAAAATCGGTTAGAGTATTTGTGTAGGCAATAAATAGGAAGTACAAAGCGATATAGCCACAAGACGAAATTAAATATAGTAATAAAGTGTATGTATAGCCATTAAATAATATATATAATGGAATATATGCGCGTTATACCCTAAACTAAATACCTGCAGGTTTATACAGTCAAACTTTGTAGGAATATAAACATAAGTCGTTTTAACGGTCTCTGTAATACATATGCTTATCATCAGCTCTGACTAATTTATCTTTCATATAAGTAAACATTGCATGTTATTCTAATAAACTATGTATCATTGCAAGTATAAAGACCCCAATATACCGCTAACTAATTTGAAATAGTCATACCATCGTTATTAAATAATCATACAAAAAATATTAAGTGTTATCCATCCTTCCCTTTCGCTCATGACATAGAGTGTGGTGTTCTAAATATGGAGTGAAAGAATATTATATGAGTCAGGTTGTAAATGCTTATAAGATTATTGTTCACTTCCCATCAAGGCTAGATAAAAAACAATCTCTATATTTGGTAGATGAATAAACAGAGACCAACTATAGACTTCATACTAGTAAATAATAATTAAGGATATATCGGGGTAAATAAAAAAAATAACCTATATAAATACACCCAATAAGCATAGGAAGCTCTGGCGTTAATAACAAAACGTAAAATAAAAGTTTACTGGTTCAGTTAAGAATCTATATTCTACTACTACGCATTCCATTAAGCATAGGAAGCACTATAATCCCATTCCGACGAAACCTGAATAGAACACACCAGTAATGTTTGTGAAAGAACACACGATGATATTCATAGTAATAACCACTTAGCCAAAATCGTTTGCAGAATAACAGACATAGCAATTCCATGTCTCAAACACCACATCGCTTCGGCGATAGTCCAGAAAACACAAAAATTATATCTGCCTTCCCCAAGAGACCGCCACAGTCGCCTCGGCGGACCACTAGTAACTTTCACTTGCCGGAGGGGCAGACGGTAATAACACACACGCAGCCGCCCCCGAAAACAAGCTACCAACAAGAAAAAAATAATATATCAAAATATCTAAAACAAGGATGCCTTGCAAACTATTAATTACACCACCCATGCCTTTAAACTAAGTAACGTGAACGACGAAGCCCGACAACGACTTTCAAGTGACAAGGAGTAAAGAAGGAAATAATAATTACATGAAAGTAAACATGTGGTGTACGAATACTCATTGCCCACGAACTATGTACTACATACTAGTGCTAATCCATGTATTGCCAGACATAAAATAACCAATTCTCTTCTATATAAAATATCTTTACATTAAAATAAACATAGTGTCCGGATAATACTAATAATAAGTATTGAAGTACTGAAGCGTGTACACAAACAAAACTGTATAATTCTCATCATAAACGTTCCTTGAAATTCTACCATCACATATATAATCCTTTAATATTATCATAATATAGTTACCAGAAATAACAAGTCAACTCGAAAAAACCAAAACAACGCCTACAGGCATATTGCAACCTACATCGAAACGACCAGAAGACTCAAACCCAGACACTTCATAAACCCACAGAGATGGTCAGGAGAAATTACATTCCATATACTACAGATGCTGTACTAAAAAGACACATGTATGCCAATAAGAACAGGTGTAACCGCCATAACTGAAAGTATTATATAAAAGAAACAAAACATTAAATACCACAGCCTCAAAAAACACAAGAAAGGAGAATGAACCAAAAGAGCAATTTCAAAAGTCTAAACTGAACATAAAATTAGGTAAATATTGACGTATACACATGAGAGTACAATTAAGTAGAAATATATATTTAAAAAAATACACTACCTAGCGTAAAAAAAAAAAAACTCATTCAGAAAGATCAGACATCGCTTGCCCAACACAAAATGTTCGATGTTAATAGTCACAATCCCTAATAACATACATGTGAAATAGAAAGAGTTAAAGACACAGACTTTAAAAAGACAATCACTCGTTAAAGACGTGTAAAAGTTAAAGGACTAAGCTAAATGAATATAATGAAGCGTGCGACAAAACACGTTTCCTATAATAAATGTCACATCCCAAATAAATTAAATTCATCATCTAAAAGAAAAAGGTTTTTTTGTTCACCTAAACGAAACCTAAGTTCAAAAACACATATGTAAGAGAGTTACCGCATTATAATTAAGTATATTGAATGGAATTGCGAACTCTTGTTCGCACAAATCATTTGAATTATGCATGTTCGCAAACAAGTTGAGAAAAAAAATGGATTAGTGTAAGAAATTTGATGTTTGCTCAAGTGCTATGTAGTGACAAGAAACGATAAATACGGAATTATGTATATTTAGATACCAACCATACAATTATAACAATTTAAACACGAAACATATAAAAAAAAAAATCCTCGGGTATGTCGTATATCTAGAACCATACTGTCATCAGTAGTTGCCTGTACACATAATGAAGTAATAATAAAACATCCAGTTGTTACAAACAGAAATATTACAAAAATATGCACTAAACAATGACTTAGGTTATCCAGAAGCATATAGTTATAAATATATCAATTAAAAAGCAAACCAAATTACCAATAATATGGAATCACTTCAAAAAAAGTAAACAGATATCAGACATTACAAACACAGAAAGGTGAAAAAACGCATCAGTAAGATGAAGCTTCAAAGACCAATTCCCCTCGCGGATAATCATTGCAGTAGCACACATTGTCCCACATATGTATCGAAACACAAGGTTAGATCGTAACACACACACACACACACACACACACACACATGACTTCCAGGATGTTTCCACCATCATGTTTGGAACCTTTATACTTATTTTAAATCTAAATTTACATTGATTAACAACGAGAACTGTAATATATAAACAACAGCACCGATAGTAGCTAAACACAAGCACACTTAATAGAATATTCTCCATCACTTTCACAAACCCATATAAAGACCTTAAACTCTGCCGGCCACCCCAGCCCAGCACGAGTTGCCAGACGTGTCCTTCACAGACAGAAGGGGTTGCCAGTGCGCAACCAATATGTAATTATTGTAAAAGACGCATCTAAAAAAAATCAAACATGTACGTTAAACCAGGCTAGCAGTCTCATAGTTTAAGTGAAAACAGGCCGGAACACAACATGGTAACATAATATTAGCTATTCCTAAACCTTAAATACATACAATGTAAGAAATCGCACTAGCCAACTTAACACTCATATTCCACAAAACATAAGTTCACCGAGATACAATGACACACGAATATATGCATGAATGATATATAAGTACTATACAACCCCACAAAATTCAAAACATATTTATCAAAGTACCCTTTCAATACTAACCCCAATGAAACAGAAAATACTATTACACCCCAAGCATTGTATATGAAAGTAAGCATATATCACAATTGAACTAGAAAAAGTAAATATAAAAAAAAGCTAGCGAACACACAGACAAATATTCATCATAGCACCATTGGGTGGAAAGAAGATAGCACCATCAATTTCATCTCTACAGCCACATGCATAAAGAATATATATATATATATATATATACTTTTATTAACCCCACAGGAATCTTTTAGTGTATAATCGTTGTGTAGCAAAATTAGGAGGATAAAATTACAATGTATTTAAAAAATAAATCTAATTACAACTATTAAAAAGTATCTGCGCTAACTCACAATTGTAAAACCATTAATGAAAAACCTACAAAACCTCTCTTCATATCTCTCTCTTTCTCTCTTTCTCTCTTTATCTCTCTTATTCGCTCTATATACTGGTTGCGAAATTCCACGATTGACACAATTAACTTAGAGATAACCCCCACACCGATGCATTGTAACGTCAACTACATTCCGCTTTTGAGAGGGAAAGGAGAGCAACTCGAGAACACTCGCAGGCTCACAGCAACGTCCGCCACATTTACACACAGAACTAACCACTCGTACCCACCGGATGGGATACGAACCCCGAGCAAAAGGCAAATACCTCCGCTTAAACACAATAACAAGTGATCTAAATATAGAACGATAGTGCTAACGCGAGCAAACACATTGGTTAAAAAGGTTTTTAGAGTAATGGAAGCATTTCGCTCTTCAATTCTGTGTGTCAACTCTGGAAAATCATTACGTAACGGCGGCAATATTTTACAACATCTTTTATAAAGAACCCTAAAGGAAAAAAATCTCAAAGTAAACGATAAAAACAAAAAAACGTAGTATTTGTCGGTCGATGGTAGTGAAATAATGTGAGATAAAACATTAAAATAATGTTAAATAAATATATTAATTTTTACTATAAAATGAATCCACATATAACCATAAGTTTTTGATAATAAATCAACAAATCAACATAGATTTAAATTAATTGAAAAGTTGTAATAATAAATTCTTAAAAATAAATTTATTTCCTTTAACAAATTAACATATAGGTTTCAATTAATTAAAAAAATAGTTTAATAATAAATTTTAAAATCTATTAATTTTTTTATTATAAAAGGACTCTGCTTTTAACCATTAGTATTTGATAATTTTCAACAAATAAACATAAATTTACAAATAAACATAAATTTAATTATTAAAAAAATTGATTCATACCAATATTATTTGCGGCTGCGACGGTGGCGCGCCCTGGTAGCCAATGTCAACAACAATGGCGGCCTCCGTGAGACAAGATGGCGGCGCCCATGAAACAAGATGGCGGCGCCCATGGGGGTACTGGGGCCGGTGTTTACATTTCTATGTTTACATCGGTCACAGAACCCCTTCCCTCTCCCTACTCTCATTGTTTTAAAATATCCTTTTCATCAATCCACGTGTCAAACTCTGGTCCATGATGCAACCATCGTATTAAGGCCTTACCATTTTTCCGTTTTAACACTCTTTCAACGAGAAAAGTGTCTAGAAATCTAGTTTTCATGATCTATTCTCCATAAAACGCCCCTGTTATACGTTTCCCCTTCAGATCCTAGAGAAAATAAGTACGTGGATACGTATTTTTTATTCTATACTAGCTGATCCGGCGAACTTTGTACCGCCTAACAGTCAATGAATGTTGTGTTAACTTTTAGCTAAACCAAATTTAGGATTTTATTAACATAATAAAATGAATACTCAAAATTCAATAAAAGTAAAAAAAATCAAGTATTTCAATGGCGTGTCAGCAAGACATTTGCTTTATTGGAGCTATGTATTTTGCTGCATAGGTTGCACTCGGGTTGATTCTCTTCAGTGAAGCACCTTGTTATATAAGACTTTTTTCGTTTTGTTATCAGGCGCAAGAACAACGTTGTGATTTGCAAGACGAATCGGAAATTGAAATCGTTTGAACTCAAAGGAAATATCGGTTGGAATCATCGGAATCTTCGGAATGAGATCTTCCTCACCTTTGAATTTTTCTTTGAGTATCATAGCGTAAATCTGATTGATCATCAGTTTTCTTATCACTAAAGGCGTTCCATTGCATAGTTTTGGTTGGTTTAGATTTCGAAGCATGATGACTACCGATGACAGTTATAAATTGTGTGGTGGTAAGCCAGGCATATCCAAGCAGTTTAAAAATTCAGTTGGATAGTTGATGGCTTCGTTTCCTTTTTTTCACAATCAATAGATTTGAATGAATGCAGAGTACCAACGATTTGATTCTGAATTACGAAGTTTAAGTCATCCACATATTTGTTCTTAGCCACCAAAATTGCTAGTTCACTCAACCATTTGTTATTTTTGTGTTTAGCAATAAAGTTCGAGAACACTTTGTTGACGAGCTCGTCTATCGATGAGACGAAAACGCAAAAATTTGGAGGAAATGAAATCAATCCGCGTGATTCGTCGACAGGAACACGGTCATTACCGATAGTCAGCTCAGAGAAATCTTCAGCAGATGTATCGTTCAGCAATGCAACTCTCATGTTTGTTGTCAGCTGAAGTTTCTTCACATAGCGCCATAGATTCGATGATTTGAGGCAAGCGTTTATTTCGTCGGCAGCAGTTGATCTTTGAATTACTGGCAGTGTTTGACGGAAATCGCCAGACAGTAAAATAATTGCTCCTCCAAAACATCTCAAGTCATTGCGCATAACTTTCAATGTTCGGTTAAGTGCTTCCAATGCACGTTTATACGCCATTGTGCATTCGTCCCAGGTGCTGTCAATCTGTTTTTTTTATGTGGTAGTGCTGTAGTGTTAATGCGATTGTGTGATTCATTTTAATTAATTTTAAAGATAAAAGTAAACAATTAATCACTAAAAGGGTAAAAAAATTGTCCCAAACATGGCGACAACAAAAGGTTTAAAGCTTTAGTTTTTCTTACTCTCTCTCTACTTTATTCGTTAGAATAGCTTCGCGGCTATTGCTTGGCGGACATAGAGAAATAACACTCACAGTTTGTACATCTGTAACTTTGTATGTCTATGGCCAACCTGCATGACATGAGTTGTCAATTGCGGAATATGGCAGAGTTACAAACATAATTTATTTAAAAATTATTATATTTTTCTGTGAGTTTTATCAACATTTTAATATTTATTCTGCTATTCGGGGCGGAGACGAATCCAACAAATCAGAGATCATTAAAATCGGTCCAGCCGTTCTTGAGTTATAAATGGTATAACTAACCCGACTTAATTTGCAAAATAAGATTTTCGTCTATTTATATAATTTCACAATATTAGTAGCCTTTGTTAATATCGCAAACTGAAAGAAAAGAGTTCGCACATTGTAAATAAAACCATTTCGCTCATGTGCGAACTCTTTTCTTTCAGTTTGTCTTTGACGCGATATAAACAAAGTCTAATAAATATATTGACATTTAATTAAATTTAAAGTGACATTTAATTAAATGAAAAGTGAGAGTGGGTTATGATTATTGTGAACAATATACTTTTTTGATTTTCTATTTTTTAGTTTGGTTTTCTATATAAAGCGTGTTTTTTAGTTTTTTTTAACTTATTTATTTTTCCCCCGGGAACAGGATAAAAAGTATCCTATGTCCGTCTCCTGGTTCTATGTTACCTCCTTACCAATTTTCAGCCAAATCGATTCAGCCGTTCTTGAGTTATAAATAGTGTAACTAACACGGCTTTCTTTTATACATATAGATACACGAAAAAGTTCACTAGTCCAATTCCCCTTGTAAGGCCTGTGAAAAATTCCGCGATTTTTCGAAATCCGCACAATGTCACCGATATTCGCTTTTTTCTTTCGCGAATCTAGTATATTCGTCTTGGAGTACACAGTTCGAAGCAGTCGATTGTCCTTTACGTCCTTCGGCTTGAGTTTCGTTGTAGAATGCACAATAGAATTGTATTCTCGTACTAGTTTAGGAAGTAAACTCAGCCACTTGTAATTACCATTGGCAGTGAACCGAGTATACAGTTTATTCTTCATCGTACGAATCACACGTTCCGCTATTGATGCTTTGACACCGCTAAACGTAGAATAATGCTTAATGTCAAACTTTTTCATCAAAGCCTTGAATGATGCATTGTAGAATTCTTTCCCGTCGTCCGTCTGCAGTAACGAAGGTCTTCGTTTATGTTTCAAAATATTCGCCATGGCACTCGTAACTTCCACAGCGGTTTTCCGTTTTAAGGGTCTAGCCCACAGGAACTTTGAATAAGTGTCTATGACTATGAGAATGTACCTGTAGCCCTTGTTCACACGCGAATACTCAATCATCTCGATCAAATCAGATTGCCAATTGTCATCTAATCCTTTGATTTTGATTTTACGACGTGGATAATTACGTCTTGCGGGTTTATGCAACTCGCTCGCAATGGCAAACTTTGACATTATCACTATTCAATATATCCCGCTTCCCGTAATTCTTCAAGTATGGAAGTGATTTCGTTGGTGTGTGTATTATTTCCCACACTCTGAGATGCCTGAAGCAGTCTAAGACGAGCAACCCATTGGTTTGGATTGTCCCAATACTGCAAATCAATTTTGCTGTTCGTGTCGAGTTTATAAGGTCCGGCCCCTTCGATGTCTAAGAAAAGACTAGCTATCAAAGGATATTTCTCATGTTCATAATCTTTGAATCGACCCGTTTTCGGGTCATTTGTTGCGTAAACGGCGTTGGAAGCATCTAGCAATCTTCTATATTTTCGCAAATCCATCTCTGAATACCGCCGCGGTTTTTTACGAAACAAAAGTTCGTATAATCCACGAGTAAGTTTTACCACCTCTTTTCCACATTCAATATTATCGTCGGACGCGAAATGAACCTCCTTCAAACCAAGGACCCATGTATTACCTCGTTTATGCACGCCATACGTCGCGTCGCTGTTTCGTGGCACATAGGAGGCCAGGTACTCGCTAGCGAGAGGACCGACTTCAAAACTTTTTTTATTTCGAGGTTTCTTCCTAAGAGTTCGACCGACACAAACTTCGTCTTCGCTACAAGTTACGTTGGAATCGGCCGTTAGATGTGGACTTCGCTTTCGTTTGCCCGAGGATGTAGTTTGCATCTCTTCTTTTATTTCAATTTTAGTCGGTTTCTCGTTTTCGACGTCCCCTCGCCTGGCTATGCAACTATCCAGACGTGAACTCAAGGGCTTCCATTTTTCCTCTCTTCGAACCTCGTCGCCTAATCTGTGTTGCCTGGCGAGCAAGTACTTTGTTCGTATGGCCACGATGGCATCGTGCAGTTGCTTAGCCAAATCGGTGTTAACATACTTATTTTTTTTTATTTCGAAGCATCTTTAGACACCAGGCGTGAATTAAGTTTTGACAGAAGCGACTTTAGGTCATCACGCCTTTGTGCATTCGAAACTTCGATTATGTCGCGAATTCGAGAATCCGAAACTTCCACATGCTGGTCTATGACTACAAGGTACACTATTATTTCGTCTTTTGCTCGTTTTATTTCTTGACCGAGTAGCGAAATGTATTTGCGTATTTAAGCATCGTGTTTCACGGTGCATGGTTCGGTACTCGGAGCTCGACTGCTGCGTCCAAATTTGGAAATGCTATGATTCATGTTTGACGATAAACTGATCGAAACCCTGTCTGTACCTACCCTTATATAGCGGCCAGTCCTTTACGATGACTAGATGCTCGTGTTTCCATCACAAGGAGCACATGTCTTTGAATTCCGGAAACGACATGTCGGTGTTTACGTGATCGTCGTAAGCGTGGCGTAAATTAAGTTCGTCCATGCGAAACAAAACTATGACATTCGCATTATCAGGCAGCAAGTGTTTGGGTATTCTACTGTACGTCTGACATAGGTATATGTAGTCTACTTTACTGTGTCTACCCATGGAAAAGTACTCTTGTATTATGCCTTGCTTCTCACAAGCCACATCATCGAAAACAAACACAGAATTAGGCTTTGCTTCGTTGATAGACACCACATCGGTATTATCGCTAAACGGAAAATATTCCAGACCATCCACCGAGCGTAGAACAGCGGCCAAGCGCTGGTACTTTGGCTGCTGCAACGACTTGGAATACAAGTAAACGTTTCGAACCGAAGACCGTTTGGCTCCTCCAGTAAATTCAGTAAATCACACGTCTTGCCACAGTTTGACGGTCCTGCTATGATGCAACGTACGGTAGACGGTAATAATATGCCATGCCGTGATTCGCACGCACTGGCTTCGTCATCCTGCGTAATGCACACGGGCAAACAAACATCTTGCTTGACTACCTCCATCGCTACTGACGAAAATTCTATAAGAGCAATCGTATTTATTGATTTTAGGTCAGTTGCATGTAATGTCTCGAAGAGGCAGGAACAAACAACATCGACGCGGAACTCGTAAACTCGCTGATAAACAATCTACCATTCGAGCTACACATTCCCGGCTACAAATTTTGCGGCCCCGGCACGAAACTAGCGTAAAGGTTAGCTCGTGGTGACTTGGGAATTAATTCTCTGGACGAAAAGTGCAAACAACACGATATCGCCTACTCGCTCAGCAAGGATCTGGAATCTAGGCACAGAGCAGATCAGATATTGGCACAGGAAGCTGAAGAAATAAGCAAATCTCCGGACGCGGGACTTAGAGCAAAAATCGCAGCGTGGGGCGTATCTAAAATCATGAAGGCAAAGATGAAATTAGGATTGGGTGCTCGTAAACCCAGAATTCGTATGACCAAGAAGCGCAAGATACAAAGAACCAATAAGAATAAATATAGTTTAAAAAACTACAGAAACATGCTTTTAAAGATTATCAAACTAAAAAGTAAAAAATAATTTTAAAATTAAATTTATGACAATAGTATATAAGCAATACTAGTATAAATGAGAAAAAAGCTTGAGGCGCTTTGTGCCATATTTTTTGAATACTAAGCACCCCATGCTTTTTTCTCATGTATACTAGTATTGCTTATATACTATTGTCATAAATTTAATTTTAAATTTATTTTTTACTTTTTAGTTTGATAATCTTTAAAAGCATGTTTCTGTAGTTTTTTAAACTATATTTATTTTTAACTTTTTAGTTTGATATTCTTTAAAAGCATGTTTTTTAGTTTTTTAAACTATATTTATTTTTAACTTTTTAGTTTGATATTCTTTAAAAGCATGTTTTTTTAGTTTTTTAAACTATATTTATGTATAATTATCATAGGGAAATGAGTTACCGACACTACCTTTTACCATCTGAGATAACTATTTGGAGTTGCAACGTCACAAAGAAATGGTAAAGTCTCTACGAATCATTTGCAGTTAGATGTATGGATATAATATTAGAATTTACCGGGGAAAAAAAAAAAACATTTTTTTTTCGGCGTGGCCGGGAGTAGAACCCACGATCGCTGAATCCGAAAGCTGACGTCACAGAAGTCGCGCGCCTTAGACCGCTCGGCTAACGAACGTAATGAAATGGGTGGGACATTTTACAGTGATGAGTCACTCACTCTTAGTCGAAAGAGTTACAGACGGACAGACAGAGTTACAGACGGACAGACAAACATACAGGTGAAGCTAATATAAAGCATGTAATAAAAAGGGCGGATTTTTACCGCTGCTAGTGCTCGCTATAGGTGCACTAGGCGGGATCGCAGCAGCCGCTTCCAACATTGCTAGGGCCGTGAATACGTCCAAGAACCAGCGAAAGCAGTTGGAGGAAGCACGTAGACATAATGCAAGCATGGAAGCCATTGCCATCGGTAAAAAAAAACAGCGCAGGACTGTACTTACGACCTCACAAGGCAGGTCGTGGCATGAAAAAGAAACAAGTAAAGAGATAATCCTAAGTTCTCTACCGAAACGACCGCTCACCAACGTAGATTTAATAAAGTACGCACGCAAACTTAAAATACCAAATTTCCGTGGCGTGTTTATGCGAGACACTTTGCCCAGCAAGCCAAAAACGCACGAACGCTCCATAATTAATTTAGACACGTTGGCGGGTCGCGGCACGCACTGGGTGGCCTATGTAAAGACGGGAAAAAAAGCTACTTACTACGACAGTTTCAGTAATCAGACATCCGCCCGAACTGCGACAGTACCTGGGCCGGACCACTACGTTGTTTTACAATTACGAAACGGAACAGAGGCCTAATCAAACAAACTGCGGACACTTGTGCTTGAGATTTCTAACCAAATTTTAAGTATGAAATATATTAATATTATTTGTTTTATAAAATAAATGTACAATAGCGAAAATCAATCAGTTATGTCCGTAACACTCATATTGACAGGACGTAGCTCGCAGCTACGAGCCACATTCTACCCGCCGCTGATCTTGAACGGAGAATTGAGCATCGGGCTCGTAGATTTTCAAATGTATAATGCCATACCGAACATTGACGAAGAAAACTGCAAAATGTGCTTCTTGAAAAGTGATGGAACAACAGCTCGGGAAGTGTCCATACCTACTGGCGCATACGAGTTGAGCGATATTACAAATTACATCAAGCAAGCGTTGACTCCAAACACGATTTTCGAATTGCGAGATAATCCAAACACGCTACAGTGCGAACTTTATTGCAGTGAAAATGTCGACTTTACGAGACCTGGCACCATAGGTTCGATGCTCGTATTCGAACCGAAAATATACGCAGCCGAGACCTTGCACGTCTCCTCGTTACCCGTACAAATAATGTCCGTGAATGTAATACGTATAAACTGTAATTTGGCAAGTGGAACGTACCTCAACGGAAGACTAAACAACATGCTACACGAGTTCTCGCCAATGGTTCCGCCCGGATATAAACTGGTCGAAGTACCGCAAAGTATCATTTATACCCTGTGCTCGCCAAAACAGTACACGAAGTGGTAGTCGACATTTTCGATCAAAACGATAAACCAGTAAATTTTAGAAACGAAGAAATTACACTACGTTTACATTTGAAGCGATGGGACTGATCTTCAAGGCCTATAAATCAAAGAAGCGACACGAACCCAGGACCAGTCTGTTGTGAGGCCGCGGTGCGCTAACACCTTTTAACGTGAAATATCTGCGTGGAAGAGGCTACAAAGTCCACAAGCATGGAAGATTATTTAAGCGTGTCAGAAAAAGCTCAGTTTAGCGACGATGTAAATAAATTTGAATATCACTGCTACGCTCCCTACCTCCAAGGGCCGTATATGCCCGGTAGGAAAATACGCATCCCGGTACAGAAACAAGACGTTTATACTCTAACCTACCAGTCGTTTATTCGTATAAGAGGCACGCTGACAAAGGCGGACGGAACACATCCTACAACTGCGTATTTTGGACGAAACGGAGTATTGCATTTATTCGAACGAGTTATTTTCGAATTGAATAATATTGCGATCGACGAATCGTGGGACTTAGGCATTACTGCCACGATGAAAAATTACCTGTCTCTAACACCGAACGACCTGAGCGCGACCAAAATCACAGGTTTTGGAATGGAATCCGATTTCAAAATTCCCACCCACGAATCTGGAAAATTCAAAGTTAGCATACCGCTTTCGATGCTTCTTGGCTTCGCGGAGGATTACAAGAAAATATTAATTCAAGCCCGCCAAGAACTTGTGTTAATTCTAGCGACATCGCACCTGAATGCTGTCGTGGGAGCACCCGGAAACGACCCCCAGCCGGTCGCAGTCACCGTCACGAGCACCGAGTGGTTTGTTCCGCATATAACCGTCAGCACGAAAGAAAGAGTCAGACTTTTAAGTTACGTCAAAAAGGACAAGACGGTCTAAATTGCTTTCAGGAGCTGGAATCTCGTAACGTGCCCCTTACTGACCCAGAATAGACGCAATCACTGGGTCGTCAAGACGTCGAGCAGTATAGAAAAACCTAGATATATAATATTAGCTTTGCAGACAGACAGACAAATGAACTTGAAAGCCGACAGATCGGTGTTTTACCACTGTTTTATGGAAAATGTTAAATTATTTTTAAACAGCGAAAGTTACCCGTACGTGGACATGAACATTGATTTTGAAAATGGCTGTATTTCCTTGCCGTATCACATGTACACGCAGTTCCAATCTTCGTACCACGGACGAGAATCGCACCCAATCCTGAGTCCAGACACACACAAATCATTGGCTCCGCTAATCGTATTTGATGTGAGCAAACAAGACGAATCGATTCGCAGTTCTATGATTGATTGCCGATTGGAAATTTCCACGAAAGATGACGTACCGCCACTCACAACGGCGTTCTGTCTAATCCTACACGACAGAGTAATTAATTACGATGCGTTTTCAGGTCTCGTGAAAATATTGAACTAGATAAAAAAAAATATAAATACGACTGCATGTATCATTAGTATTACATCATCAGTTGGTTTCAGGATGTACTGTAGCATGCAAGGTTTCCAGAGCCAAAACGGCTTTGTTCTCAAGGAAATTGGCGTCACTCACGACGGCTGGTATTGAACCCACAGCTTCCGGCCCCCGTATCCTTGGAAACTACTAGACGAAAAAAGTAAACGGTCGAACGAATGGCTATGTAAATATTATCACGGACTAGAGTGGGACGAAGGGAAAATCCCATACCACCTAGTGAAAAACACACTTCAAGATTTACTAGTTCAAAACGAAATAATTTACGTCGCCGGACCTGAACAGAAGAAATGGCTACGAGAACTGTGTGACGACGGAGCAGCTTAAATCGTAGATTTGCAGGATGAATACGGCTGTCCTTCATTGCGCAAACAGCCAAACGACAAATTTGAACGTGTCTGTGCATGCACAAAATCACAGCTCATGCAGGAATGGCACTCGCAGCAGTGCGAATATTTTTTTTAAATATTGGCACGCCCGAAAAATGTATAATTTTAAAATATTGGCACACCTGAATTTTAATTTTAATTTTAGTATAAATAGCACGAAAACCATGCTCGATCAATCAGTATACGACAGGACACGATGACGCTATTCCAGCCGGAGATTGCGTACGTGAACGCCGCGCCAGACTTCAACTGCGTCGAATATAGTTTTCAGGACGAAGAAGAAAATTTAAGCACTAATGCGGAAATATGTTACGGCGGAGTATTGCATTTCCTAATGGCTCATTCGCCACGAGGCTGCGAACCATCCCAGCAACAAATAAACTGTTGTGGGGCGGAAAATTGCGTCGTGTTTAACCTTAGACCAACAACCGTTCTTCCATGCACCAAGGAAGAAATTCTCTGCAAGACTCTACACGCATCCGACTGCACGCCAGAAGACTGTAGAGTTATCGACCCTGGCACCCAGGGCTGCAGTGAGCAGTTCAAACCCATGTCTACGAGTCGCAGCGACCTGTCCAAACTCGAGGTTTCGAAGCGCAGCGGCCTGTCCAGACCTGAACTCAAGGCTTCCAAACCCAAGACTAGGACACGTCGTCGACCCTCTCCCAGACTCGAACCAGCAACCCGTCGCCGAAGCATCAAGAAACGTGGATTGAGCATCGATGCGCCACAGATACATTGCGATAATGCTACGGACTTTTACGAATTCGATTCTGTAAAAACCATCCGTAGCGCCCTGTGTTCTGTACTCTCTGCCTTGTTAGATGTTTTGAAATAATAAAAAAAATGTAATTTTTAAATTAAATTAAAAAAATAATGCAAAAAAATTTAATATCGTGTTTTTTTTTTTTTTTTAATATACCATATATAGTGATGAAAAAAAAATTAAATATAATTTTAGATCAGGCCTTTGATAATTTGTGGTAGCTCGTTTGGTGGTCAGTAACATGACTGATTTTGATTGGTCGGCCTCTTTCCCACCCCAGTGAGGGGCCAGGTCGTACCTTCGCACACACAAATGTCCCCCCTCATGCATCCTAGCCAACAGCACCTGATTTCCCCTACATCCCTCCCAATTTTACCCCCTCGGTCACCCTCCCGTAAATTTTAAATCGTACTAGCCATAGCTTGCAAATCCCTTCCCACTTTTCCCCTCGATTTTCCCCCCTCGACCCTTCCCATGATTGCAAAAATCGCCTTGAAATCGCAGTGGCTCCCACGCACCCTGATTGGCTGGAGCCTGTGACAAGGGGGGGGAATTTGCCTATAAATTGCCGTGTGAGACGTGTCCTACTCTTAGCCTAGCCTGGTTTCCTACATAGGGAGCTCAGGTCAGTGGCCAGTGTGAAGGTGTTAGGTCGGGTAGGAAGGCTGCGATAGTGCGGACCGTAACTGCGACGCGCGACACCGCGGACAGGGCTACCACGGTGGTCCCTGCTTTTTTCAAAGCAGGGCGCCAACCCACTGCGATGGGAGGAGAGGAGGAGCGTATGGACTGCGGCACGGCCGTAAAACGATCTCATGAAGGCAGCGAGCCGGGAAGCAGTAATGCAAAAAAACTTTCAGGGGCGCAGGACCCAAACACTAACGAAACCAGTGGCGAAAGCGAGGACGACGAGGGCTTCACTATTCAGAAGCGCCGAGTCCGCAAACCAATCAATGCAGGCGCGAGCAGCGAACAACCTCAAGGGCACGAAGCCCCGCGTTACAAGCGAGTCCCGTTTGTAATAAAAAATTCACAAGTCATCGGCAATATCGGTCCTGTGTTCGCGCAGCTCGGTATATAGAACCGTTTAACGATATCAAAGAGACAAGAGGTCAAAGTCTCGTTTGACTCAAAGGCCGATGAAGTTCAGAGCCAACAACATCCCTCACCACACCTACTCCCAGCCCAGCGAGCGCGGAGAGAAGGTCGTGATTAAAAACCTCAGTCGCTTCACACCAGTGGAGACACTCAAAACTGAACTTCGGGCATTAGGATTCGAGGTTACTTTCATAAAGCAATTAAGCTTCAAATTCACAGACAGGAACACGGGACGTGAATCATACACGAGTGGTATCAAAGTAGAAAAGTACCGCAACCGTCCGGAAGACATCCCACTGTGTAGGCGATGTGGTGACTTTGGCCACACAACAGGGAACTGTAGACAGGTCCCTAAGTGCATCAGATGCGCGGGCCCGCATCCTCGCGACGAGTGCACACTCCCCGAGGAGGCGCCTAAGGTGTGCACAAACTGCAACGCGACAGGGCATACCGCGGCCTGGAAACAGTGCCCGGTCTATCTGAATCGTGTAGAGGCTAGAAAACAAATTTTAGCCGAGCAGGCCGCTCAGAAAGCAGCCCGTGTTGCGCCGCAAGCGCCCGCGCCAGAGGCGACACTCGGAAATTCCCCCCCCCCCCCCCCCCCCCCCAACCAACAAACCACCGCGACCATGATGTAAAGAAGGGGAGGTGAAACCGTGCGCAGGTTTTCCCCCTCCACGCGGTCCCTTGCTACGTCACCTTGGTTGTACCCAGCGCTCTTCTTCCAGGCGCTTCCCATCCATTTCATCTGCGTCTCGTGCGAATTTTTGTTATTGTTGGTGTTTACATAATCCTGAGTGCTTTTATGTAGCTGTGCAGTGTTCGGATTTCACAATCATTTCAAAAAGACTCGAGATTCTGGCATAAAATATTTTTCTTTTCCAAAAAATGAAGATCTTTGCAATAAGTGGGTGAACGTATGTAAAAGGAAGGACACATTCTGTGTTAGCAGAGGTAAGTTTAAACAAACGTGATTTTAAGTAGAAATGTCACTTGTTTTATAATACGAGTATTTATTTTTAATTTTTTATATGATTAACTGTAGGTTAATATTAGGTCAAGGATTATATTTTGTGCAAAATACTGAGTTATTATCTATAATAATAAAGTATTTCGCGGTAAAAAGGTTATTTACTGAATTAATTTATTAAAAATTAAATTTTAACGTATATATACCCACCCATTAATAACAACTCAAATCAATTGTTTTTAAAATGATTGTGTGTTCGGGCATCAGCGAGAACTACAGAATTTATTTCAATTTAACTTTTTTTCTTGTTTGTTATAGAACTAACCTAAACACTAGGTTGTGTAGTATTAATAAAGAAGGGAAAATATTTCATCAATGCATGTAAACAAATCGAATGAAAGTAGGAATGTGAACCCGTTATACATAAAAAAGAAACATGCGCATTTTTTCTATTGTTCAAAATGTTCTCTTTAATGGAGTGGGGAGGACATATATCATTACGTTTAAATATATTTAAGTATACACGCAAAACCGTGAGATAAGAATTATAAATAGTATTTAACGCGTTAAAAAAACTGCCATTTTAAATACTTAAAATTAAGGTTTGCAGGGACCATAGATCAGTACATTCTCAGCGCACGTGCGTGTGTGCTCCACCCATCTAAGGGTAAAATATACATTGATTAATAACGACTTTTGCAGTAATAAACAGGTATCATACTAGGCCCAGACTCATGGCACCCCCCCCCCCCCCCCCCCAGTAATTCCTGGATCCGCCCCTACTGTGTCTACAATCCTAACACTAACACAACTCGGCTATAACTAAAAACAGTTTAGAACATAAGTTTGCATGTTTGTAGGTATTCATTTTTCTAGATTATAAAACTATAAAGCGCATGATATATATAAAAAAACAGCTATGTATTGAAAATTGTACAGCGCGGCCTTGGAATAGTAATTATGGAAGGAAGCGGCTTTTCCGTAAAACTAGATATAAGTGGGAAAAATGGTATTTCCGATTTTAATGTTTTATGATTACAATGATTTTATTCTATTTCAATATTTTTATATTTTTAATGTTTTTATCACACCATTTCCCTTGAATGTATTGCCTTCAAATCATTTTAGTATTACAGAATCCAGGAGGAATTTTGAAACGCCAATTTTAAGGGGAATTAGATGAACTTAGATATTTATTTTGTAATTTTTTTCCATGGAAAGGCCGTGACTCTCTTCAAATTATGCGAGTGCCTGCAAATGCACAATGTACAGCAGGTAAAACAATACTTATTTTGTTATAACATGGAATTTTCAGTAATCAAAATGATAGCAAGCAACATTTTTGAGTTTTCAGAAGTTAAAATTATAAAAATGGAGAAAGAAACACCTACAGCCAAGATACACGCGTTAAAATTACATTCAAATACCTATGAGGGACGGGAGTTCAAGCCATTATGAATCGATTTTGGCTTTAATAAAATGTAGTGTAGAAGGCATACGGGTTTTGTGAAATATTTAGTGGCGAGTTATTTTGCAATTGAGTTATTTTTAGTAATCAACCAACAATTATGTGCCATGTTTTAACGCACAATGTGCTTGGGGGATTTGAATACTATTAGGTTTTTCCTTTCCAAGATAATAAACAAATCCAACCTTTTCGTTTTTTTTGCCGTGAAAAAAAATTTGTATGCCTGCAAGCTGTTTTTTGCTGAATATTGTAGAGCTATTTGGTTTAATAATATGTTTTTAAATATTTTTTCTATCATTATTTACCCTTTTGTTTATTGTTTGTAAATAAATAAAATTAAATTTAGTAAATAAATCAAAAGCGCTTATGTTTATGTAAATTACAAATAAGTATTTATAGAAACTTTGCTTTGTGTCAGATGCTTTTTTTTTTTGTAATACGTTTGTATTATTATTTGCCGCCTGCATCCTGAATGTTTATTATATCTATTTAATTAATATTCATAATAAATATTTTCGAAGTATATTCATTCCAATTCCCATTACCATTCCGTGTTTACAAGACTCAATCAACATTTTGAAGTGATGAAACAGCAGAAAAATATTGTTTCGTTGATTTTATTATTAATATAAACCCCGTATTTGGATGCTAATACATTTATTTAAACTGTATGTTCTAAATGCATGCTATGCAATGTACATAGAAAAGTATTTCTACGCTTCGTGGTCACTCTTACTATTCAAACGATTGTAAATGAACTGTCTCTGCGTCGTATTCCCGTAAGCGCGCTGCGTGTAGACCGGGCGGTGCGACCAAGGTGACGTAGTGCGCAGTGGAGGACGAGTTTGGGCGGCCGGAAGGTTTCACCTCCTCTTCTTTACATCATGACCGCGACGGCCCGCACAGGTGGCCGGGCAGGTAGCTGCGCGCGCTGACGTCACGCCTGCTGGGGCGTAGGGCAGCCAACCCAACAGACAGGTAGATCGTGCGACCTTCGCTTCCACTGTCGCTGGGCCCAGTGCACCGCGCCGCACTGCCGAGGAAATAGTTCAGGCGCGAGTAGAAAAGAGCGCACAAAAAACAACAACGCGATCAGACGCGAACGAAACCAGCACCTTGACAGGCCTCGGGGAACTCGCTGAAATTCTCCGCCTCTGCGACTATTGGAACCTTGTTCAGTCCCTGGAACCATATTACGCTCGCATCCGCGCCGCCGAGACAACAAAACAGCGTCAGACCATTTTGCTGGAGGCCCTCGCGAAAGTGCTTCAGTAAATGGCTGTAGACAGGGGGAAAACACTACATATCCTTAATTTTAATGCAAATGGCATTCGTGCCAAATCCTACGAGCTAGAACAATGTCTTTTCGTATACATGATAGATGTGGCATTAATTTCGGAGACAAAATTAAGGCCTCACCATCGTTTTAATATCAGTGGTTATACAACCTATAGAACCGACCGCGACACTCTAGGGGGCGGTACAGCCATCCTCATTAAGCACGGAATAAATCATCACCCTATAGAAATAACTGGCTTAGAGCATATTGAGGCCACCAGCATAAATATTCGTAACAAAAATGCGCACGTCTGTATGTCGGCAGTCTATAAACCACCGAACAAGCCTTTATTGTTTAGGGATTTAAATAAATTAATAAATCCAATGCAGCACTTTTTCATAGCTGGTGATCTAAATAGTAAAAACGAAGACTGGGGTTGCAGAAATACAAACCCAGCAGGGAGAAATTTAACTGAGCATGCGGCTCGAAATAACTACGAAATTTTTGCTCCAAATTCGCCGACTAGCTACCCAACTAATGGGGGCATGCCGGAAATTTTAGATATAGCCTTTACCAACATTCCGGGAGCACAGGTTACTTCCGAAAAATTAGATTAGTTAGACTCCGATCATTTTCCTGTATTAATACAATTGACTTTTGATGCCCAGTTTTGCGCGGCCATTTTTAACCGAACTTTCGGAGTTACCGACTGGGACAAATTTCGCGATGATTTAGAAACTATTTTTATTGAACCACCAACGATAAATACTCCCGCAGAGCTTGACACACATGTTAAACTGTTTACTGACACGATTACAGATGTGCGCAAAACACACACGAAATTAATAAACAAAAGAGAATTTACACGAATTCACTATCCAGATGTCGATATTTAAATTGTTTTAAAACGTCAGGCGCGAAACAACTATCAGCGAACGCGAACACCGCAAGCTAGGACGGAATACAATCGCCTAAAAGCACAAGTTACTCGAAAACTTAAACAATTAAAAATAGATAAATTCGGGAATCTAGTTACGGAAGTCGCTACACAACCTCGGCAAATGTGGCGCCTCACGCGCACATTAAGAGGCAATAATAAATTTATCTCTACTCCCGCAATAATTACAGACACGGGCATAAAATATGACGCGGCTGACAAGGCAAATGCGATCGCGGATATTTTTGAGAAACAATTTTCACCGAATGAGGATGTAAATGACCCTCAGTTTACTAGAACCACTACAGTCGCAGTAAATAATTACCTACAAATAGCCACGCAAATAGAGCCGGAACTCATAACAATTCACGAGCTATTAAGAACAATTCAATCGCGACCTCAAAATAAAGCAGGCGGACCTGATGGAATTAATTTCGAATCACTCAAAAAATTACCATTTCCAGCACTCGAATATCTCTTAAATATTTTGAATGCTATTTTTATTTTAAAAGCTTATCCTTCCGAGTGGAAACTCGCGAAAGTAATTACGATTCCGAAACCAGGGAAAAATGCGTCTTTACCGCAAAATAGGCGCCCTATTAGCCTTTTAAATAGCACTAGCAAAATTTTTGAAAAAATATTATTAAAACGACTTCAAGAGCACTCCGACCAACATAACATTATCCCAGATAATCAATTCGGTTTTCGGAGTGGCCACTCCACATCTCATCCATTAATCAAGCTTGTTGAAGATGCCACTGATGGATTTAACTCGCGAGCGAAGTTTACAGTAGCAACTATGCTAGACGCGGAGAAAGCTTTCGACAAAGTCTGAATTCCTGGCCTAATTAAAAAATTGGTGACTTTTAATTTTCCGGACACATATATTCATCTGGTGGCCCATTATTTATGGCGCCGAAAATTTTTTGTCGCGATAGATGGGGCGAAGTCTTCTATTCGGGAACTCACAGCTGGGGTGCCGCAGAGCTCACCCCTCTCTCCCTTCTTCTATAATGTGTATACAGCCGATATACCACGCGAACATGCCCACGTACAGCTCTATGCGGACGACACTGCGGTAGTTTACCAATCTTCAAATTTAAATTTTGCAATGACTATTGTCCAAAGGCAGCTCACGTCACTTGAACAATGGTACACTCGCTGGCGCATAAAAATTAATGGTGCCAAGTCTACCACCATAATCTTAACAAAAAAACGTACAGTTCCTGATCGCGAACTTAAAATATTTAATCAAGCAATTCCATTCGAAAAATCGGTGCGATATTTAGGCCTAACTCTCGACCCGAGTCTTACCTGGAAACATCAGGTTACTAAAGTTACAAGGATTGCTCTCGGAACTCTAAGAACTTTCCCTAGAAGGAAGAAACTTCAATTATACTTACAAATAGTTCGCCCTCAACATCTCTATGCTTGCGAGATTTATGGCTATGCGGCCAAGTCACACATAAATAAGCTCCAAATAGCACAAAATAGATTCCTGCGAGTAATTGCCGATTGCGACTGGTATACTAGTAATTTAGAAGTACACCAGCTCCTTAAAGTCGAATATGTGTCGGACTTTATAAAACGTCAAAATAGGTTTTTTTATGGCCAACTCCCGGCTCATCCTAATTTATTTATAAATAATATCCCCGATTACGACCCAGCTGTCCAGCGACAATTTAAAAAACCGCGACTTGCCTAAGCCAGGTTATACTAGAATCCACACATCCCGTATACGAGGGGCAAAATAGCAAGAATATTAGACTTTACTGGCCCGATGTGCCTATCTACGTCCTGTGGTGCAAATATTCAACATTGGACTAGCCAATGATTGACATGCCCAGGACACCCCTTTTGGCCCAGCGGGGCCCTAATGAAATTGCGTCAAAGAAATTTTTGGCCCAGCGGGGCTCTAATTAAACTGCGTCAAAGAAATTTTCGGCCCAGCGGGGCCCTAATAATAAATTGCGTCACAACTACTTTTAATTCCTTATAATTACCAAATCTTTCCTTCCCCCACCTCCTCCACTATTCCTTGATAGTTGTTTTCCCCGAGTCTCTTTTAAAAATTAAATCTACAGCCATCATCGCAGTGTTACTAATAATATGCGTTCTTTCACTCACCGGACTATACCTACACGATGATATGCCTGCTTGGTCAGCCGGGTATGTGCGGCCTTGGAGCTATACACTACACTCACACAACGAGATTAATTAGGCCATTTTTGCGCACACTCCACACGCCTCTAAATACAGACATCACGACACTTTCATTCATCAGTTAGCCAACTAATTGAGGGGAAAGGGTGACCTCCCCCCGCCTGACATCTACACTATTAAAAATAGAGCCAAGCAACATGCGACAGCTATTTTACTTCTTTCTGGCCCGTGAGCCACCTTTAATCTTAAAATCGCACACTTCGCGCCCCGCCGTCGTTTCCAATGATTCGAACAAAGTGACGGGGTCGCACTATTTATATTGGTGACCACATAGCGAGTAATGGGAACGTAAGAGTTCCTGGTATCGCTGTCACACGCTCCCGGCCGAGCATATGAGGAAACGGCGGCGGGGGCTTCACTTTTGGTCTTGCCGTCGTCGCCGCATGTTCCTGTTCGAGTTTCGTTTCGGTTTTTTGGTTGGTTGGTTGGGATGGAAGTGGTGGTGTTTTGCATTCTCGTTGTTTGGGATGCTACGTTTTTTGGTTGCTTGGTTGGGATGGAAGTGGTGGTGTTTTGCATCCTCGTTGTTTGCGATGCTACGTTTTTTGGTTGGTTGGGATGGAAGTGGTGGTGTTTTGCATCCTCGTTGTTTGCGATGCTGCGCTCTCTTGGTTAGTTGGTTGGGATGGAAGTGGTGGTGTTTTGCATCCTCGTTGTTTGCGATGCTGCGCTCTCTTGGTTGGTTGGTTGGGATGGAAGTGGTGGTGTTTTGCATCCTCGATTGCGATGCTACGTTTTTTGGTTGGTTTGTTGGGATGGAAGTGGTGGTGTTTTGCATCCTCGTTATTTGCGATGCTACGATTTTTGGTTGGTTAGTTGGTTGGGATGGAAGTGGTGGTGTTTTGCATCCTCGTTGTTTGCGATGCTGCGCTCTCTTGGTTGGTTGGTTGGGATGGAAGTGGTGGTGTTTTGCATCCTCGTTGATTTGTGGTGCTACGTTTTTTGGTTGGATGGTTGGGATGGAAGTGGTGGTTTTATGCACCTAAGTAGTTTTTGGTGCAATACATATATTTTTTTACACTCATGCGTTTTACACTGATGCGTTTTTATTTTTGCGTTTTATTCGTTTATATGCGATTTTATGCGTTTTTTGCGTTTTATGCGATTTTATACATTTATATGCAATTTTTTATGCGTTTTTTATGCATCGTTGGGCTCCTTCCATCGATGGAGTCATGTCGATGGGCTCCTAACATCGATGGTGTCATGATGATGGTGTCACTACGATGGGCTCCTATCATCGATGGAGCCATGACGTTGGGCTCCTTACATCGATGGTGTCATGTCGATGGTGTCAACGCTGGACTGTTACGCCGCTGTTTAAATGACTAATATTCTGTTTAAGTATTTAGCATGTGAGCAGTTTCTGGGATGGAGAGAGAGATTCGGTGTGAGGCTGAGAGCCGGTGAGATGGAGAGAGAGACGGCGGAACGAGCATGGTCTGCTGGGAGAGAGAGAGGAAGAGAGAGACCTGCGAATCTACACTCTCACACATGAAAAATAAAATAAGGATATATTTAAATGTATAGGCTATGTTAACGAAAATATATATCTGTAAATTTTTGAATTTTGGTTTTATTTATAATACTAATACCTTTGCCTTTTTTTATTTGCTTTTTTTTTATTTGCTGATTAATTTTTTTATAATGTATGCTTGGAATTAAATTGCTGAAAATAGTAAAAATGAATATTATATTTTAATGTTTTTTCGAAAGAGTATAATTATTAGACTTTACTTCACACAAAACAAATCTGCAATGAAATAAAGGTGAAAAAAAAGAACAGACAAATACATTGGTTTATATATTTTATTTACATAATTTCATCACCCCCACATCAGTCGATGACATTGGAAACAATATTTACAATTGCAAAAATAATAGAAAATTAAACATCACTGTAGTAATAAGGATGCTCATAGAGCCACAGTTTCAGTAACTGACTATTACAATGTGCACAGTGGAAACCATTATAAAATTTATCACACTTTTCAATTTGGTTTCCGTAAATCTTTAACAGTGTTTTGAAAGAAGGACAGTTTCCTTGTTTACGTAGGTCAATTACTTTGGCACTACACAAATCACTCACAATATGTTTCTGTTCATTACCAAGGACGTAGACTACGTCGTCTTCCGGCTCGATGTCACGTAGCACAGAGTTCACTTGACGATAGTCTAAGGGCGCGGTTACACGGGACCCTGAACTACTTCAGGCGAAAGTGTACGGTTACACGGTAGTTGCTGAAAAGTGTGTTTAGCTCTAAAATCGATTGTCTACTGTCAACGAATGACTGTGTTGTTGATCTCTATTTTGTAATTGTATCCAGAAAACGCGGGATTTTCTCACTTGTTTATACAACATTATCAGCAGAAATGAAATGTGTTTACATATTGCTCAATATGTTTTTACAAATCGGGAATTCAAACAAAATGCACAGTAAAATTTTTAAACTTATTTTTTATTATTTTTTGAGCGAGAGTACCTATCTCAGTTTTAAGAAAATTAAGGTCAGGATCAATTTATATATATATATAAATTATGTTGATTTTTTTTGTTGCATTCGGTAAAATATTACTCGAACTTGTGCCAGAAACACTTTCCATCTAGAATTTCTGCAAAAGACTATATTCTAACCAGCCAATCAGAGGCTAATGTAGAAGATATGTCGATCTGAACTACTTTGCCAACCTGTTTAAGTTAAATGGGAAATGGTCTCGAACGAAACATGTTCAGACTGTGTGTAACCGCTCTCAACAGCTGAACATGTTCACCTGAAGTAGTTCAGACTCCCGTGTAACCGCGCCCTAAATCACCTTCATTCCACGAGAGTCCGTTCACTTTATATGTCAGTTTACGATTCTCGCTTTGTGACTTTCTGTCTATAGACCGTCCCACTCTTAGATTGCAGTACACGGCTTATGGCGCGCGCTGTTGCCAAATCTCTAACACATTACGAATTTCAGGAGTTGCGTGTCTTTGTAATTTGGATCGAACAAGAAGCATTTTAAGAAATCATATCGTAATTTATAATATTTTATACTATTACACATATAAATTTGTAATAATGCCACTTTTATGTAAATTTCAAATAAAAACTACCTATTGTAGACGAAAATTTATTATAGTTTTCTTTTCTGTTCTAAAAATCTCACACACACACACACACACACACACACATATATATATATATATATATATATATATATATATATATAATCACATTTTCATGGGCCCGATAAATGCCGTATTTTTGGACAAGTCATGTCCAAAATGATAAATAAAATACGGTAATGGAAATTCTCGATCGAGTAAGTTATGGGAAAAATCCGAACAATTGGTTCGAAATGGGGAAGATTTTTTGAAAAACAGAAAAATCGCAACAACTCCCATAATATGAATAATATCGAATCCGTTTTAAGTATGATAACTCGGATTACCTAATGCCGAAAAATGTTTTCTAAATACATTTTTGATACGACCAGCCATAACTGCATGGGTTCGAAAAAAATTTTCACCGGACAAAAAAACGTAACTGCCTTAGTAGACACCTTATCAAATCTGTTTAAATTGTTTGTAATAATATCATAGTTATTTTCCAAAACTTTGTCTAAAACAGTGTTTGATAAGATGCTTGGTGTTGAGAAGGATAAAAAAATAATTCAAAATTTTTGTACCATGATCGCTATTGAATTCCTTCGTATTTATTTCATACATTTTACATATTATGTTCAAGAATCGATTATAATATTTTTTGTTGACTAAGGAAGCCATGTATTTGAAATTGCTTGTAGGACAGAACCCCACTTATCTAAACACACGACCCTGTTTCCTCTTACGACGGCAGCGCGCGCTCTCGTACTGATAAGACACATCTTTAACAGCTATTTCCACGGAAAATGTAGAAGCAATTGAGATGGGGCTGCTTTTAAAAACTAATTCAATTCATTGTGAACATTTTTCTCGCTTTCGTCCCCCATCTATCTTTAATAGAAAAAAAAATTTCCGCGGGTCAACTTTTTGATGTTTCAGTTTGTGAGAAAATGCATTTCAATATATTAAAAATATTATTTAAGTGAAACCTGTACAGTTTTTGTCTTAACATTTGTTCGGTGGCGTCCTAAGGCATTAATTTACTAATAAAAAAAATCTGAATCAAATACACATGTAGGTTTTCTTTTTTTGATGTGAAACATATCGGAATACTTCAAAACAGTTCGCAGCGAATAAGTTATGTTTTTTAATTTTTTCGGACACTTAAAATATTGTTAAGTATTCAAAATAAGCATTGCCTGATGCGTATTTTGATTCTATACAATATGAAAAAAATCTTGGTCCAAAAATTAAAATTTTAAATTTCGTTTGATATTTGGCAACAACGCACGAAGAAACAAGGACAGTGCTAACGGCAATCGGCGTGTGTTAGAGAGAGAGAGAATGCGCCCATATACTTCCACACTGCAATCTAAGAGTGGGATGCTCTATAGCTTAGTCCAGTCACACGGCGGTTTAAAAATGTATTCGCTAGTCTTGACTTCTTCCCCTCCGATCATAGGCGTGCGCACGGTAGGTGCCACAGGTGCCTTGGCACCACCATTAGGGTTAACTTATTTTGTTTTTTACAAGAAGAAATAATACATTCTTACAAAAATCCGTATTATTTCCAAAAAAATATGTTTTCCAATCGTGTCAAGTTACAGATATGTGCTCATAACACTATCAGTATATCAATTATCAATCGCACCAACTATACACACGGAAACAAGCCAGTTGCAATTACTTGTGTTGTAAACGCGGGCCGCGGCTACGAAACCAAATATTGTAACGAAACTTCTGAAATGTAAATACTTCTCATAGTTCTCCTCGAATTACATAGAATGCGCGCTCGGCGTCCACTGTTCACTCTACTCGGCAGGCGCACGGAATAATAGCCGCCGTCCGCCAGGGTTTATTTAAAAAAAAGAGAGAGAGTTTAGTTAGTTAAAAGGATAGGCTTACTCGATGACTTATATGCAGTCGCCGACAAAACATTTTTGTTGTATTCCAAAAGTTAAAACTTTTGCCCACTCTTATTTGAGTATTTTTATTATCTTAATATTTTACATATTTTAGGTATTTTACAAAAACTCCCTTCATTTGTTGATTTTAAAACTTAACATTTGAGAATGTTTTTTCTAGCATTTATTTGGCGTCTTCAGAAAACATATAAGTACGGTTTTTCAAAGCCACCAGCATGAATTCCGTGCAAACAATTTGTGCAATTTACTTTATGACTCAACAAAGCTTAAAACTGTAAATAGTTTAGTAGTTTTCCTGGTGATTATAACGTTCAAAGCCATAATTTGTCATAAAAAATGTTAAAATTTTTACATCTGTGTATTTTATGTTTTGTTCGGAAACACCTTAAATAGCATCATTTTGCGCTTTCAAATCCAAATTTTTCCGGGGCCCCCGCTTTAGACTCGGGGTCTGTGAATGACAGGGCTGTTGTGTAATCTGGCACCACCAATACTGAAGTCCTGTGCACGCCTATGCCTCCGATGACGGACGTCACGGACAGTTGCTTCACTACGGGGCCCTTTTGGGACGTAAGACACTGGACGTTGACAAGAAAGAGTGTCATATTGTCATTACTCGCAGTTACACATACGACGAGGCTGGAGTGATGTGACTAAGATGCTCGCTCTGCAAAAATGCTGGAGTGGTACCTAGATGCCGACTGCGGCACGGCGCTCAGGATCTAGGCTGTGCTGCCTGCACGCATCTCGTCGCTTCTTGCACCATGACTTCATGTGCGGCGTGTCGGGGACGCTGGAGCTTCCTCTGTCGCACTCGGTGCATGGTAGACAGTCTTGAATGTCTGGATCTAGCTGCAGGTACACCGGTAGGAACTTGTACACGTATCTTATCTCGTGCGGGGCGTAGACCAGGAGAAACTCTTTTGGTAGATAAGGTAACTCCGTCTCCTTATCCAGTGCCGCAAGCGTGCGCACTTTACCATATGCTAAGATGGCCATCAAGATCTTTGCTCCGCTCGCACAACACGTAAACATCGTCTTTCCTTCAGGCTGGGGGCAATTGCAAAACTGAAGGCTCCCGGGTCCTGCAGTCGGTATTTATACCCTAAAACAAATTAGGAGTGAAGGGGGTAGGGGTGGGAATGAGGGTAAAGAGAGGGAGGGAGGAAGGGGGAAAAACTAGAGTAGAAATAAAAAATAAAAAAAAATAAAAAATTAAAAAGGGGTGGAGCATCATGTGCGAGAAATAATATTTTTTTTAGGAGAGGGTGTGAGGGGGGAGGGGGGATGTTGTAAGTTCGTATATGTACATGGTAACAAGTGGTGGGGGTCAGTCTGCCATCACCCACCACGGGGAAGGATCGGTCGCCATTTTTATTTTTCTGCCCTCACCAGGTTCGAACCGAGGACTCCGAGCTCCGTGTCATAAAAGTAATTTTTTTAAATATTTTTATTAAAAATTTTTTTATTGAATTTTTTTATAAATTTTAAATTTTTTCCATTAAAATCGGATAATAAATAAAAAAAGTTAAAGATGGCAGCCGTAACGGAAATTGCAACGGTGACGTCATAATTCAAAATGGCGGAAAACAAAATGACGGAATGTTCGAGAAAACAAAATGACGTCATCCAAAATGGCGGATCCAATATGGCGGATCCAAAATGGCCGTCGGGGTCAAGGTCACAACAATCCAATCTGGCCGCCGTGACGTCACAATCCAATATGGCGGTCGGCTCCTCGGCTCCTCACCCTGGACCCTGTCCCAGGACATACATTTACATACTACTTCTCGAGTTATAAATACGACATTTGCTGTTTTCTTGGACGCAATTAACTCTTCAATGTGTTTTCGTTGTATCTGCATCGGTATAAACCCACGATCTGTACACAAAATATTTCCAGAAACAAAACAATATTATGTTGCATAGTGGATCATGGTACACGATGCTCATGTACCTTGGGACAACCATCCTGTACCTCGGGCCACATTAATAAAGTAATAAATAGCCGAGCCTATGTAATGCAGTATATTAGAACAATAATTAATAATCATTATTTCATATACTGTAGCAAAAAACAATACAAAACACAAATATAACATTTTACAAACATAGTGTACCTTAAAAGTAAAAAAAAAAAAAACATTCAAAACAAAATATTGCTTTCACTGTTAGTTAATTCAAAGGCACACATCCATAGAAGTAATGTAAATAATGTCACAAAATATACAATGAAAAATTCGGACAACTATCCTTTATGTTACCTTAAAAGATTGTAAAAAAATGGCTTTAAAATTTGTTTGAAAACCTCTTATTTATATGACTAGGCCCCACTGTTAATCAAATTATAATAGACCTACAAGAAAAAGCCTATTAATAGGTAATTAGGTTATAACATGAAACACAATAATCACAACTGTATGTTTTCCAGTCGTTGCCTTCTACCCCAACGCACAGGAAATGAGTCCAGCAACCACTTTTAATGCATCTGCGCCACTTTTCGCCACTACAGTCAGCCTTCTTTGAATTCCTGCAGTAAAGACATTCTTCATCAGCAGTGTTCACAGTTGCTTTTTCGGTAGCTTGTTCTACGTGAAAAACAGTGTCTTCATATTCACTTTCAGATGACAATGGATCCAGTAGTTTCGGCTTCTTCGCCATGTTGGGAGGCACCGATATCTTCTCAGAATGTTCGCTTTTAATGGCTGGATTTCATTTAAGCCCTTCACTTAAATCCTTGGCAACTTTAAAAGAACTTCTGTGTTTTTCCTTTGAAGTTTGTTTTTTCCCTTGCTGCTTACCTTTATGTTGCTTTATAACTTGTTTTTCTGGAGTATCCGTAGTTATCTTCGTCTTTATAGATCTTATTCCTCTGTTTGAGATTTTCCTTGGTACAGCCTTCAGATATGGCTGATGTCTTCAGGGGTGACCATTTTCTTTTCTTCTTTTTTCCTGTCAGGTGTAACACAGTGGACAGCATTATTATGAGATTGTCATGATCTTCTGGGTGTTGGTTAATTGAAAGCTGTAGAGGTTGATGCTTCCTGCATCCCTGATTCCGTAATTTGGTTCTCTGATACAGTTGTATGCTTTCCTGATGGGTTTTCTATGGTCCGATCTGTAACGTATGCACTCAAAAAGTCGTAATCGGAGAAGATTCCTGATTTTATAAACCCAGACAAAATGTTATTTGGTGTAAATGCTCTTGAATAAACCACCCTCAAGGCCTCTGCTACTATATAAATGTCAAATGTTTTTCCCTTGTTATACATCCATTCACTGACAGCCTGATTGTAATAGGTCTTCAGTGGGCCATATACAGATATTTCCAATGGCTTGAGCTTGTGAGATGTGTGTGGGGTAAATGTTACCATTGTTGGGATGCTGCAACCCCACACACGAGCATTTCTTCGCCATTGATGGTAATCTCGTGTACAATGAACCACTGGTCCAAGGTACAAGATGCATTTGTGGCCCAAGGTACATGAAGTATTTTTTTTTTTAACACAAATGGCTACTGTCAGTCTAAAACACGACAGAAAAATAAATGCTTATCATTTTTCACTCACCAAATAACGAGCTATCCAGTAGTGGTACACAACACAATGTTTATACAGGTAGTTTAAATAAAAAAACGTATCCAACGGGATACGAAAAAATTTACTTCAAACAACTTAAAAAAACTTTTTACTGCAGTACTCACGATTCTTATGCTAGCGCATCTCTACTCAACCTGGCGGGTGAAATCGTCACTAAGAACGACAAACTTCATCCAGACATCGCTAGGTCGCAGCACTAGCACAATAATCAAACTGGCCCAAGGTACACCATGGTCAAGGTACAACACTCTCCCCTACAAACCTGTAGGTGGTTCGTATCGTTATCCTCATGTGAATGACATGACAATGTCGCACGGAAAAATACCCTCTCTTAAATTTAGATGTCCGAATCTACTGATTTCTAATTTTAATTCACAAGAGCTCAGTAAATATAGAACTCCAGAATAAGCAATAATTATGCATTATTTGTGCACTAAATCATATTTAGTCTACAATTTTTTTTGTAAATGTAACAGAAATATTCATTTTTAATTTCAGATATTGGTAAATCTGTACATTTAAATTTAAAAAAAAAAAGTATTTCTACAAAATAGTGTTTGCAATAATACTTGGTTCGGATTCTTACCCGATCATTTATGCTTTGTGTTGTCCCAGGAACTTCAATAGTTAAAGTTATTTGTAAATTGTCCCTTGAATAGCTTTCCAGTATTAACTGCGAACGTTAATAAGCTCAATAAAACCATATGAAGTCTAATATTAAATTTTTGATTACCTTATCTATGGTTTTGAAAACATATGTTGTTACTGCCTTTAGAATCTATTATATATAGTAAAAAAAATAATAATTTACCTGGGAAGTAGCTGGTATTACAACTGAATTGCTAATTTTAACTAATATTTTAGTGTTATTTTTTACGCTGTTTCTGTGCCCCAAAAATCAGAGCGAAACAATCAAATACACAAAATTTAAGGTAAGAACCAAATGCAATCACCTTATTAAAAGATATTACGCAAATATAAAATACGATCAAAACATATATTCAAAATAAGTGTGCAATGGATCAGCCCGACATCAATAAGAGCTACAAAATATGTACCGCACTTACAGTTACAACAAAATTCTTCATACAATTCAGCCTGGTTATCATACTTAAGCTATTTAAACCTCTACACATGGAAAATACCCAAAAGTAGTATACAATAGCCGGTCCGGAAACAGGCGCCAGGCGGTGGAGACGAGAGCCGGTCCGTCATATTGGATTGTGACGTCACGGCGGCCATCTTGGATGGTTGTGACCTTGACCTTTGACCTTGACCTTGAATTTGATCCTCAAAAATCGCCATAATCCGCCAAAATTGAGCAAAATTTGCCCAAAATTCCTCAAAAATCGCCAAAATTTCCATTTCTGTGGAAAAAAGTTCCGCCAAAAAATCTCAAAAAATTCCACAAATTAAAAATTTCTCTTTTCGAGGGAAAAATTTCCCGTTTCGAGGGAAAAATTCCCGTTTTTAGTCCTTAAAAATCCCAGCGGCTGAAAATTCCTAAAACTGGCTTAAGCATCCTTAACTCAAGCCTCAGTTAAGCCATTTCTAGGAATAAGGATACCATGACCGCCATCTTGGATTATGTCGTCACCGTTGCAATTTTCGTTACGGTCGCAATCTTTAACTTTTTTATTATCCGATTTTAATAAAAAAAATTAAAATTTATTAAAAAAAATTCAAAAAATAAAAATTTAATAAAAATATTTAAAAAGCATACATTTTCGACACAGAGCTCGGAGTCCTCGGTTCGAACCCGACGAATGCAAAAAAATAAAAATGACGACCGATCCTTCCTTCGTGGTGGGTGCTGGTAGACTGACTCCCACCACTTTTTATCATCATCTAGTATGACGTCATGGCCGCCATCTTGTCTTCGATGCTGGAAGCCATCATAATTGTATCGTCGGCTAGAGTGCGCCGATGACATGTTAGTTTGATTCGTATCCGCTAGAGTGCAGTAATCATTTATTACTGTGACACCCGCCATCTTGTCATTTGGCCGCCATCTTGAAAATCCGTAATTATTTAGCTAGAAAATCGGGAAAAGTTCCAAAATTCATTAAATAAATCACTCATTAATTTTCATATTGATTCGATCGATTCCCGTCCTCGGTTCGATACCCGATCGTTGCAATAATGTTTAATCTTATGTAAAAAAAATAATTTAAATAAACCATGTTCAACATTCGTAAAGAGACTCTAAATCCTCTACGACCACCATCCTATCAGACATCAAGACCACCATATTGAAAATGTGTAATTTTAATGCTAGAGATCCGGGAAAAAGTTCAGAAATCATTAAATAAATTTGTAATCCATATAATGATTGATTGGATCGACTAAGGTCCTTGGTTCGATCCCTGGCCGATACAAAACTACTTTAATTTAAAAAATACTAAAAAAGTGTTAGGTTTGAGAAAATAAAAACACCACAAGTTCTTTTAAAAAAATTTATTACATAAATTCAATACATTACTACAAGTACAAAAAACACTGACAAATTACTAAAGCCTTTTGGATTCCTCGGTTCAAACAGTCTTCTTATTGTACGGACTAAGCCTTTTACATGACTTTAAATGTCTATCCGATCCGTTCATCACCACAGCCAGAGACGGACTGAAGTTCATAGCACTTATATAGTCTCATTAGCCGGTACAACACATGAGTCAAATCAATAACCATGTTCACTATACATCTCGAAGCATTTTTTATAATGTCGATGTAAGCCCATACAGCACACAATGTTTCAGTAACATGTCTGTGATATTGCAGTAACATTACTATGTTTCGAATAGATTACATTTCATCTGTCATGTTTCTGGAATATTTCATAAACATTTCATTGGACACATAGTACTCATGTCTATAAATGAAGTTTCAGATACATTTCAGCAAGATTCGTTTGGCAATATTACATTGTGGTTGATTCTGAAATGTATCTGAGACATTATATTGAAACTTTCCATCATGCTTTTTGGCACTGAAGTTTAGAAATCTTTGTCTTTGTGTATTATTTCTTGTTTTGGCGCAGTATTTTGGTACTTGGATTTTTATATGTGGTGAATAAATTGTAAGTTTTAACATTATTTATTTCATGTTAAATACTTTTTTTTTGTTTTTACTTTCGCACTTAAGCAAGTACCGGTATAGAAACATTCTTTTATGCGTCTTCGAAATGTGTAAATCTGTAGGTTAAGGAATGTCTTTTTTTGTCGGTATGCTTAACATTCCCGTGCCATATTTATATGTGCGCTGTTTTCAGTCTGATTTTTTAATTTATGTGATGCATTAACAGGATATTCGCGATTTAATAAAATTGCGAAAGCATCTAATGAGTTTTCTACTTACTGTAGCTATATATGGTCGTTGACTGTAGAACACGAATGCTAATGTATGGGTTATTTATTATCTTTAGTTAAAAATCGCACAAATATAGGCTTATAGGTTCCTAAATATTTTGGTTTTAATAGCATTTGATTAAACCAATTTATTTTATTCAGTTATCACCTTCGGGCTTTTATAATATACTTAAGTAAATATATTTCATAACCTATAATATGTAGTTAAGGGTAATTAATGTTTATTTACTGTGCACAACACATAAATTAATTATGTTGTGTTTATTTTAATATAAATATTGAAGTGTTTTATTTGAAATAATTTACAATTCTACTGGTTAAGTAATTATTTTTATTATGTTATGTTCTGCACTCTGTAGTACTTACATCGTATGTTGTAAGCCTACGTATTACTATTAACTGAAATTTAATAAAGCCTGCTATTATATCTGGCTTGTCATAAATGTAATTTATTGTAAGTGAATGCACTAGGCCTACACATATAATTAGACAGCGGTTTCATTAATTGCCATTTCGCTTAACAAAGTTATTTCTGCAATCTGGCCTTCATTTTATTGGTGGGCTGGAATTGCAGCGCAAAATAATTGAAATAAATCTTGTCCTTTACCGCAGAGAAGGTACAAGTCTTCGAGTTGTGTTGTACTAAGCATAAGCATCATTGGTTTTTCTATTTAAATTAGTTTTTCTTATGCTAAATTATGGTAGTAACCAAGTATGTTTGATTTGGAGAGTTTGACAAAACCTAATTCCATCCATTATATGACAATAAAGGAAACACATTAAATGATGATTTATTAGATTACATGTGTATAGTTATGTAGTGGTAGCAATTTAAATAATGAAAATAAACATTAAATGTGCACTACAAAGGATAATATTGAGAATCTGCTCAAAAAATTACTAGAAATTTTAGAGTATTATTGCACAAAAACATGGGCTGAATTGTAATGATGTAACATCACAGGCACTGTTCACACAGACACTTATTAGGAAATCATTAGGATTTAAATTTAAGTTTTCTTTTAAAACTTTGCTTAAAATGTGTTATTATACAATGTCATGGGCCTCTTTGCATTAACCAGACACCATTAAATTGATTATTAGGAATGTAAATAGCATGTTAAGAAATTCCCAGTGAAGAAGTATTCCTGCTTAATAAGTTTGAAAAAAAAAATGCATAGGTTGCAATACCAATTTGTTCATTTTAAGATGCTTTTAGTTTTGAAATTTATCATTGGCATCAGAAACTTTTTTTTTCTGTTTGCATGGTAATTTAAAAATAAATAATGTAACAACTTAGTGTCTACATGTTTAAAAATCTCACATACATGTCATAATTGACCTGAAACAAGTTAAAAATAATTGTTTTTTCTTCTTTTTTTTCCAGCAAAAATCTCCAAAAACATCTGCATAGAGAGTCAGTTAAAAGTTTCATGTATTGTATATATTATTTATATATATATAGTTTTTTTTATTAAAGTCTACTTCTCAGACTATGTTGTTATTTGTTATTGAAAATACCCCTTTGCATCTTTGCCTCTATTGTTAAGTATTCAAATGGAAAGAACCTGGTTTGACCTGGTGTGGCTTTCTGATTATGGTTATACATGGTTCTTAACTTACTTCAGGTGCATTCTTGGCTGGTTTCATAACATAGATCATAGAAGTTACAATCCAAAACCCTATTGTCTGTTTGAATAAGTTTCTCTATCTCTAATGACTTCATTGTTGACGAGTTAGGCCAAACTAGCTACCTTCTATTTTGTACAAAGTATAACTCGCCATTCATATTATTTTAAAATTTTGTACTGCATATTACAAAATTATTTATATTATTTGTTTACAATAAATTTGTGATCTCATTTGAATATAGTTTGTGTGGAAGTACTGTTGTGTTAATATTATTTTGTGTATTTACTTTGAAAATTTGGATTTTAGAGACCCTATATACTATTGCCATATTGTATTTGTTGTTTTATCCTTAGGCTATTTAGTCAATTTGGTAGTATTAAAATACAAATATAAAACCTAGCTTAATCCACGAACTTTAGGTAGATTAACATGCTATCTATAGAAAAAATTAAGGAAACCAGATTTTTTATGGACTGCCACTATTGTATCTTCAGCAAGTCACTGGCCACTCAATGTTAGGGAAGCTGGATCAATTTGAGCTCTTGTCTGATACAATAAGTCTTTCAATTAGGGAAAGTGACATTGCAATGTTAAAGAGTATTTCTCATTGCACATTTGTTTCATTCCCATTTATATTCCACTACTACACCACCATCTCACTTCATTTAGGCTGGTCAGACAAGTTTTTTGTTTAGTGAGGACAGCCGATTCTAGTCCAGTCTCATTTATGTTGAGCTTGTGTGAAATGGAAAACAATATGTCGATTATAAAGCTATATGATGAAATTGTATTAAGACTGCATTGTTTCATATTTAGAACCTTTGTAAATTAGTATATGTGTGTTTAAGAAGAAAAATACATTAATTATAACATAAAATTGTTACATGTCTTTTGAGGGTTTTCAAGCGCACATTTTTTTCTTGCAAATGTCCAAAAAACAAGCACCAGCCATATATACTTACTATAGCATTAAATAAGGAGAAAAGTACATCACAATACGAGCACAGGTCAAGTCTCATGGCTGTTCATTATGTTAATACCGGTTTCCTGTGCAACATACAAGTAGGAATTTTCTATTATAATATGTTAGTGTATTGTATATAGGTATATTATTTTTTTATTTCTATAACATTTGTTTGAGGTTGAATGCGATTTTTTTTCTTGTGTGTATCAAGTATTTTAAGTTAATGTAATACCACATGATTATCTAGACCACTGATACGTACACAATAACAGTGTCGTGATTTTTGAGAATGTCAACATCTGGAATGCAATAGAAAACCATACCCAAATTCTCAAGACATTGTTCAAATACAGATAAAGACATCGATGGACAAGTGCTCATTTATGATACTCAAAAACAAACTTGAAGTGGCCATAACACATTGGGTTGTGAAAATTATATTTTAAAATGCTCAGTAATCATGTCTCCTATGCAAGTGGGGTTTGGTTGTTATGGATTAAGTAAATATTAGCATACTTTCTGTGCTGAGCATAAGGAGATCACATCCAGATAGCTTGGGGAGCCTCAATTTAATTTATTCATTACAAGATGACATTGTCATTGTATTTAATAATGGAACCTTTGTGCATTAGCTTGTCCCTTTTTCCCCATGTACTGATGTAGATGCATGCCTGCCTGCCACTATATCACATTCAAATTCCCCATTAAAATAAAATGCAATGGACAGGAACCATGGACACCAATGCTGGGCTACCTATTACATTCATGTAAGTTACATTCACTTTGCAAGCATACTGAAGACTTATTTAAATTTTACTTTTATAACCATAATTTGTTTTTAGAATAATAAAATAGTTTGTAAAATTAATGTTAGGCAAGTCTGGTACGCTGACCTGGGAAAACATCTGATGTCTTTATTAATTAAATTATTTCTTTAACTTGGTTTACACATATATATATACATACATATATATATATATATATAAATTAAGCTCAGTAGGGTGGAGAATATGGTTTCATTAATTTACCTGAATTGTTGGATTTTGTCGGCAGGCCTTTTTAATCTTACATTAGAAATTATAAGTAAATTTTTAATTATTGTACAAGCCAAATTATTAAGTAATATAATCAATTATCATTACATTAAAAATGACAAAAATTTACATTCTATGCCCTACCAGAGCACATCTTTAAAATAATTTCAAACAAAATAATATTACAATATCTATTTTTTTATATAATCAAAAAATGACACATTACTATGGACAAGCAAAACTTGACGAAAACAAGAAGATACGAACAAGATCATATCAATCCACCGATTAACACTTTCTAAGGGTGTGGTCAAGGGGCATTATGCAAAAAGTGATCAAGAGGAAGTGTACGAGGGAATGCTGTGATGAATTGGAACACAGTCACTGCACTTCACTGCAACTAGCTGACCAATGCAGCTGTAACATTATGGTATCTGTTAAAGTGCAATACTCTTTTAAATTATAAATATACCCTCAGTCATCCTAATTTCCAGAGGTATTTTGGGTCACATGATACATTTTATATGTATTTCAGAACATTTATGGAAATATTTGGGTTAAATGTTTCAGAAATATTGATGGGACATTAGTGGAAACATTTCAGAAACATTACCATTTGAAGTTGCAGGGAGGTTTCATTGAAACATTTCAGAAACATTACCATTTGATGTTGCAGGGAGGTTTCATTGAAATATTTCACAGGGCGGACATTTAGACGTTTCTGAAATATATCCGAGATGTTTCAGGTTGGTTGCGAAATGTTTCAAACATGTTACAATGTTTCAAAAGTTATGTTTCTGAAACATATCTGTAACATTTTGTGCTGTATGGGAGCTATCGAGACGTGAAATTAGTTTATTGCACTTATTGCACTGAAATTGTATTCTTTGAACATTATTAGAACAACCGCTTCTTTCATGTCTGCGAGCATTTGAGGTGATAGTAAATGATGCACCGCAGTATTTGCACTGACGCAATGTACGCTCTTCATTAGTTGAAGAATCCATTGCTGACGATGAAACTTCGGATGATGGTGGTATCACATCTGTTTAAATCTCCTCCAATGTTGACGCCGACGTTGCCAACGGGATCTGCACCTTCTCCATCGTAGCTGTCGTCAAGGTTCCCGTAGACGATGGTACAACCTCCGAGTTCGACGTTGAAAACGGTAAAGATGCCATCGAGGTCTCAAGAACAGCTAATTGACACGACTTATGCACCAGAAGAAGCAAACTAGGTGATCCTTACACCGCCGACGGCAGTAACAAACTGAGCGTCCTGCAGTCTAGGATTCGTTTATATACATTAACCGGTTTGAATAATACGCTAGTAAATCAAGAACAATTTACTAAAATACTAGAGTCAAAACAACATTAAAAAAATAGAAGCACCATCAACAAAAAAGGAAGCACATTTGGAATCACCATCAAAAAAAGAAAAACAATAGGAAGCACCATCAAAAAAGAAAAACAATAAGAAGCACCGACTACGAAAAGGCAGCACATTTAGGACCACCGTCATCGAAAAGGCAGCACATTTGGAAGCACCAACAACGAAAAGGCAGCACATTTGGAAGCACCGACTACGAAAAGGCAGCACATTTAGAAGCACCGTCATCGAAAAGGCAGCACATTTGGAAGCACCGACAACGAAAAGGCAGCACATTTGGAAGCACCAACTACGAAAAGGCAGCACATTTGGAAGCACCGACTACGAAAAGGCAGCACATTTGGAAGCACCGACTACGAAAAGGCAGCACATTTGGCAGCACCGACAACGAAAAGGCAGCACATTTGGAAGCACCGACAACGAAAAGGCAGCACATTTGGAAGCACCGACTACGAAAAGGCAGCACATTTGGAAGCACCAACTACGAAAAGGCAGCACATTTGGCAGCACCGACAACGAAAGGGCAGCACATTTGGAAGCACCGACTACGAAAAGGCAGCACATTTGGCAGCACCGACAACGAAAAGGCAGCACATTTGGAAGCACCGACTACGAAAAGGCAGCACATTTGGAAGCACCGATTACGAAAAGGCAGCACATTTGGAAGCACCGACTACGAAAAGGCAGCACATTTGGCAGCACCGACAACGAAAAGTCAGCACATTTGGAAGCACCGACAACGAAAAGGCAGCACATTTGGAAGCACCGACTACGAAAAGGCAGCACATTTGACAGCACCGACAACGAAAAGGCAGCACATTTGGAAGCACCATCAGAAAAGGAAGCACATTTGGAAGCACCATCAAAAAAGTAAGCACATTTGGAAGCACCATTAAAAAAGGAAGCACATTTGGAAGCACCATCAAAAAAGGAAGCACATTTGGAAGCATCATCAAAAAAGGAAAAACAATAGGAAGCACCGTCAACGAAAAGACAGCACATTTGGAAGCACCGTAATCGAGAAGGCAGCACATTTGGAAGCACCGACTACGAAAAGCAGCACATTTGGAAGCACCGACAACGAAAAGGCAGCACATTTTACAGCACCGACAACGAAAAGGCAGCACATTTGGAAGCACCGACTACAAAAAGGCAGCACATTTGGAAGCACCAACAACGAAAAGGCAGCACATTTGGAAGCACCGATAACAAAAAGGCAGCACATTTGGAAGCACCGACAATGAAATGGCAGCACATTTGGAAGCACCGACTACGAAAAGGCAGCACATTTGGAAGCACCGTCATCGAAAAGGCAGCACATTTGGAAGCACCGACTACGAAAAGGCAGAACATTTGGCAGCACCGACAACGAAAAGGCAGCACATTTGGAAGCACCGACTACGAAAAGGCAGCACATTTGGCAGCACCGACAACGAAAAGGCAGCACTTTTGAAAGCACCGACTACGAAAAGGCAGCACATTTGGAAGCACCGACAACGAAAAGAGAGCCCATTTGGAAGCACCGGCAACGAAAAAGGCAGCACTTTTGGAAGCACCGACAACGAAAAGGCAGCACATTTTGAAGCACCATCATCGAAGAGGCAGCACATTTGGAAGCTCCATCAACAAAAAAAAAAAAGGCAAAAAGGAAGCACAAGTTACGAGATCTAAGTCTTAGTTAGAAATCAGAATACAAGAAATAAAAACATTAAATTCTTATAATTTAAATTATTTATTTTATTGCTTTACATTATACAAATGCAAGTAAAACAAGCCATTATTGTATGTAGCCAGCATTCCTCAGTTCCTTGAGTATGAAGGATATTTCTTTGATGCACGAATACTTTCCTGCACAAAGCGAACCATGTAGAAGTCTTAGCCGGTCAACTAATATGTTTGGATCTTTCCATGATGTGTAATCATTCTCTTCTACCACCATCTTCCTTGCACCTTTATAATAAATATTATGATCTCTGGTGTCTTCCGTTTTACCACCAACCTCAGGGTAACTTTCATGTTTGAGACGGTGATCATCACAAGCTTGATCAGATTTATTTAATATATCACTTCGTTTCCACCGTTTCGGTCTCAGGACACCGACACATTCTTCGGTCTTGGCAGCTTTAGATGCTTCATCATAGTCTATGTCTTTGTCAACAGCCTCAGAGTCACTGTATCAATCACCGTAGAAGGAATCGTCTTCACCCAATTTACCGTAATAATTCGATGTTGATGATGTTGAAGTGGTTTCATCGTATTCATGCTTCCTTTTTAGGAGTCCATCATTTTTACAAAGTAGGAAAGATCTACTTGAATTCGGCTGGAATATATTCTCACTTTTCACGTTAAGGATTCTTCCATTGTCTTCATTCTTCCGTAAATCATCAACCTTCTTCAATTTAAGTTCTTTGTCGAGATCGGAAGAGCCAAGAAAATTATTGTCGTAATGCAGATCACTATTCCTTAGGCTAGTAGATTCATCGTTGTCCTCTAGCTTGTACGCAGGCTTGGCGCTACAAGTTCTGCCATGTCTTTTTAGGCTCTCTCTCCGCGTAAACGACTTGCTACATCGAACACAACTTATCATATTGCGCAGTGGATTTTTAACACAGTCATTCTTCTCGTGTTGTCTTTTATTCTTTCTCAAAATAAACTCTTTACTGCAAAACTTACACATATGTTCTTTCGATACAGCGTCAGATCCCAAATCGGAATTCATATTAGTTACTGAGACTAGTGCCAGATACCAATTGAGTGTTTTAAATTAGATTCAATACTTAAATAGAAATTTTTTCATATTTCATCAGCGAGAATTAATATATCTCATGCAAAAGTACTTTATGCATGTAGTTCTGCTTTTCAACAACAGATGTCGCCACATGTTGCTTGCAGATGAATAATATTTAGTTCTTTTATGCGGGATGCGGGATGCTCACTAACGATCGCAAAAGAAGGATGGCTTCGCTAGACTCCAAGGAAAAGGAAGTTCGTCTTGCATGTTGATGCTCCACAGATGTCTCATGGCGTAATATTAATTTGACTGAGTAATGATATTTGTTAATTCCACCTGATAAAAATATTGCATGTTTTGATTTAGTAGCACAAATTATCGAATTAAATGTAACTCCAATTAAAATGACATGTCTCATTAGACCAAAAAAAAATCCATGCAGAGAGCGGTTTCTCAGAATAGTCAGAAACACTTGAAGAAACCACAGGAATGATTGCAAGAACACGGGAAAAACCATCAAAATATTGTCAAGAATAATCAGGAGCACACGGAGAAAACCACCATAATATTAACAATAATAATCGGAAGCACACGGAGAAAACCATCATAATATTGACCAGATTAATCGGAAGCACACAGAGAAAACCACCACATGTTTTCTTTGATATCATAAAATTACAGGAAAAAATATTTAAAAATAAAAATAAATTAATAAATAATAAAAAAATAAAAAAATGCATAAATTTTTTGCCTTGTACAAGAACTCTATCTTTGCTCAACAATGATAAGTTTTCAAGCTAGCAGAAACTGTTTATGAATTTTTATTTTTTTTATTATTTATTAATTTATTTTTATTTTTAAATATTTTTTCCTGTAATTTTATGATATCAAAGAAAACATGTGGTGGTTTTCTCTGTGTGCTTCCGATTAATCTGGTCAATATTATGATGGTTTTCTCCGTGTGCTTCCGATTATTATTGTTAATATTATGGTGGTTTTCTCCGTGTGCTCCTGATTATTCTTGACAATATTTTGATGGTTTTTCCCTTGTTCTTGCAATCATTCCTGTGGTTTCTTCAAGTGTTTCTGACTATTCTGAGAAACCGCTCTCTGCATGGATTTTTTTTGGTCTAATGAGACATGTCATTTTATTTGGAGTTACATTTAATTCGATAATTTGTGCTACTAAATCAAAACATGCAATATTTTTATCAGGTGGAATTAACAAATATCATTACTCAGTCAAATTAATATTACGCCATGAGACATCTGTGGAGCATCAACATGCAAGACGAACTTCCTTTTCCTTGGAGTCTAGCGAAGCCATCCTTCTTTTGCGATCGTTAGTGAGCATCCCGCATCCCGCATAAAAGAACTAAATATTATTCATCTGCAAGCAACATGTGGCGACATCTGTTGTTGAAAAGCAGAACTACATGCATAAAGTACTTTTGCATGAGATATATTAATTCTCGCTGATGAAATATGAAAAAATTTCTATTTAAGTATGGAATCTAATTTAAAACACTCAATTGGTATCTGGCATTAGTCTCAGTAACTAATATGAATTCCGATTTGGGATCTGACGCTGTATCGAAAGAACATAGGTGTAAGTTTTGCAGTAAAGAGTTTATCTTGAGAAAGAATAAAAGACAACACGAGAAGAATGACTGTGTTAAAAATCCACTGCGCAATATGATAAGTTGTGTTCGATGTAGCAAGTCGTTTACGCGGAGAGAGAGCCTAAAAAGACATGGCAGAACTTGTAGCGCCAAGCCTGCGTACAAGCTAGAGGACAACGATGAATCTACTAGCCTAAGGAAGAGTGATCTGCATTACGACAATAATTTTCTTGGCTCTTCCGATCTCGACAAAGAACTTAAATTGAAGAAGGTTGATGATTTACGGAAGAATGAAGACAATGGAAGAATCCTTAACGTGAAAAGTGAGAATATATTCCAGCCGAATTCAAGTAGATCTTTCCTACTTTGTAAAAATGATGGACTCCTAAAAAGGAAGCATGAAGACGATGAAACCACTTCAACATCATCAACATCGAATTATTACGGTAAATTGGGTGAAGACGATTCCTTCTACGGTGATTGATACAGTGACTCTGAGGCTGTTGACAAAGACATAGACTATGATGAAGCATCTAAAGCTGCCAAGATCGAAGAATGTGTCGGTGTCCTGAGACCGAAACGGTGGAAACGAAGTGATATATTAAATAAATCTGATCAAGCTTGTGATGATCACCGTCTCAAACATGAAAGTTACCCTGAGGTTGGTGGTAAAACGGAAGACACCAGAGATCATAATATTTATTATAAAGGTGCAAGGAAGATGGTGGTAGAAGAGAATGATTACACATCATGGAAAGATCCAAACATATTGGTTGACCGGCTAAGACTTCTACATGGTTCGCTTTGTGCAGGAAAGTATTCATGCATCAAAGAAATATCCTTCATACTCAAGGAACTGAGGAATGCTGGCTACATACAATAATGGCTTGTTTTACTTGCATTTGTATAATGTAAAGAAATAAAATAAATAATTTAAATTATAAGAATTTAATGTTTTTATTTCTTGTATTCTGATTTCTAACTAAGACTTAGATCTCGTAACTTGTGCTTCCTTTTTGCCTTTTTTTTTTTGTTGATGGAGCTTCCAAATGTGCTGCCTTTTCGATGATGGTGCTTCCAAATGTGCTGCCTTTTCGTTGTCGGTGCTTCCAAATGTGCTGCCTTTTTCGTTGCCGGTGCTTCCAAATGTGCTGTCTTTTCGTAGTCGGTGCTTTCAAATGTGCTGCCTTTTCGTTGTCGGTACTGCCAAATGTGCTGCCTTTTCGTAGTCGGTGCTTCCAAATGTGCTGCCTTTTCGTTGTCGGTGCTGCCAAATGTTCTGCCTTTTCGTAGTCGGTGCTTCCAAATGTGCTGCCTTTTCGATGACGGTTCTTCCAAATGTGCTGCCTTTTCGTAGTCGGTGCTTCCAAATGTGCTGCCATTTCGTTGTCGGTGCTTCCAAATGTGCTGCCTTTTCGTTATCGGTGCTTCCAAATGTGCTACCTTTTTGTAGTCGGTGCTTCCAAATGTGCTGCCTTTTCGTTGTCGGTGCTGTCAAATGTGCTGCCTTTTCGTTGTCGGTGCTTCCAAATGTGCTGCCTTTTCGATTACGGTGCTACAAATGTGCTGCCTTTTCGATGACGGTGCTTCCAAATGTGCTGTCTTTTCGTTGATGGTGCTTCCTATTGTTTTTCCTTTTTTGATGATGCTTCCAAATGTGCTTCCTTTTTTGATGGTGCTTCCAAATGTGCTTCCTTTTTTGATGGTGCTTCCAAATGTGCTTCCTTTTTTGATGGTGCTTCCAAATGTGCTTCCTTTTCTGATGGTGCTTCCAAATGTGCTGCCTTTTCGTTGTCGGTGCTGTCAAATGTGCTGCCTTTTCGTAGACGGTGCTTCCAAATGTGCTGCCTTTTCGTTGTCGGTGCTTCCAAATGTGCTGCCTTTTCGTTGTCGGTGATGCCAAATGTGCTGCCTTTTCGTAGTCGGTGCTTCCAAATGTGCTGCCTTTTCGTAGTCGGTGCTTCCAAATGTGCTGCCTTTTCGTAGTCGGTGCTTCCAAATGTGCTGCCTTTTCGTTGTCGGTGCTGCCAAATGTGCTGCCTTTTCGTAGTCGGTGCTTCCAAATGTGCTGCCCTTTCGTTGTCGGTGCTGCCAAATGTGCTGCCTTTTCGTAGTCGGTGCTTCCAAATGTGCTGCCCTTTCGTTGTCGGTGCTTCCAAATGTGCTGCCTTTTCGTTGTCGGTGCTTCCAATGTGCTGCCTTTTCGTTGTCGGTGCTGCCAAATGTACTGCCTTTTCGTAGTCGGTGCTTCCAAATGTGCTGCCTTTTCGTAGTCGGTGCTTCCAAATGTGCTTCCTTTTCGTAGTCGGTGCTTCCAAATGTGCTGACTTTTCGTTGTCGGTGTTTCCAAATGTGCTGCCTTTTCGATGACGGTGCTCCCAAATGTGCTGCCTTTTCGTAGTCGGTGCTTCTTATTGTTTTTCTTTTTTTGATGGTGCTTCCATTTGTTTTTCCTTTTTTGATGGTGCTTCCAAATGTGCTTCCTTTTTTGTTGATGGTGCTTCTTTTTTTTTAAGTTGTTTTGACTATAGTATTTTAGTAAATTGTTCTTGATTTGACTAGCGTATTATTCAAACCGGTTAATGTATATAAACGAGTCCTTGACAGCAAGACGCTCAGTTTGTTACTGCCGTCGGCGGTGTAAGGATCACCTAGTTTGCATCTTCTGGTGCATAAGTCGTGTCAATTAGCTGTTCTTGAGACCTCGATGGCATCTTTACCGTCTTTAACGTCGAACTCGGAGGTTGTACCATCGTCTACGGGAACCTTGACGACAGCTACGATGGAGAAGGTGCAGATCCCGTTGGCAACGACGGCGTCAACACTGGAGGAGATTTCAACAGATGTGATACCACCATAATCCGAAGTTTCATCGTCAGCAATGGATTCTTCAACTAATGAAGAGCGTACATTGCGTCAGTGCAAATACTGCGGTGCATCATTTACTATCACTTTAAATGCTCGCAGACATGAAAGAAGCGGTTGTTCTAATAATGTTCAAAGAATACAATTTCAGTGCAATAAGTGCAATAAACTAATTTCACGTCTCGATAGCTTACATCGACATTATAAAAAATGCTTCGAGATGTATAGTGAACATTGTTATTGATTTGACTCATGTGTTGTACCGGCTAATGAGACTATATAAGTGCTATGAACTTCAGTCCGTCTCTGGCTGTGGTGATGAACGGATCGGATAGACATTTAAAGTCATGTAAAAGGCTTAGTCCGTACAATAAGAAGACTGTTTGAACCGAGGAATCCAAAAGGCTTTAGTAATTTGTCAGTGTTTTTTGTACTTGTAGTAATGTATTGAATTTATGTAATAAATTTTTTTTAAAAGAACTTGTGGTGTTTTTATTTTCTCAAACCTAACACTTTTTTAGTATTTTTTAAATTAAAGTTGTTATGTATCGGCCAGGGATCGAACCAAGGACCTTAGTCGATCCAATCAATCATTATATGGATTACAAATTTATTTAATGATTTCTGAACTTTTTCCCGGATCTAGCATTAAAATTACACATTTCCAATATGGTGGTCTTGATGTCTGATAGGATGGTGGTCGTAGAGGATTTAGAGTCTCTTTACGAATGTTGAACATGGTTTATTTAAATTATTTTTTTTACTTAAGATTAAACATTATTGCAACGATCGGGTATCGAACCGAGGACGGGAATCGATCGAATCAATATGTAAATTAATGAGTGATTTATTTAATGAATTTTGGAACTTTTCCCGATTTTCTAGCTAAATAATTACGGATTTTCAAGATGGCGGCCAAATGACAAGATGGCGGGTGTCACAGTAATAAATGATTACTGCACTCTAGCGGATACGAATTTAATTAACATGTCATCAGCGCACTCTAGCCGACGATACAATGATGATGGCTTCCAGCATCGAAGACAAGATGGCGGCCATGTCGTCATACTAGATGATGATAAAAAGTGGTGGGAGTCAATCTGCCAGCACCCACCACGAAGGAAGGATCGGTCGTCATTTTTATTTTTTTGCATTCGTCGGGTTCGAACCGAGGACTCCGAGCTGCGTGTCGAAAAAGTATGCTTTTTAAATATTTTTATTAAATTTTTATTATTTGAATTTTTTTTAATAAATTTTAATTTTTTATTAAAATCGGATAATAAAAAAGTTAAAGATTTCGACCGTAACGAAAATTGCAACGGTGACGACATAATCCAAGATGGCGGTCATGGTATCCTTATTCCTAGAAATGGCTTAACTGAGGCTTGAGTTAAGGATGCTTAAGCCAGTTTTAGGAATTTTCAGCCGCTGGGATTTTTAAGGACTAAAAACGGGAATTTTTCCCTCGAAACGGGAAATTTTTCCCTCGAAAAGAGAAATTTTTAATTTGTGGAATTTTTTGAGATTTTTTGGCGGAACTTTTTTCCACAGAAATGGAAATTTTGGGCAAATTTTGCTCAATTTTGGCGGATTATGGCGATTTTTGAGGATCAAATTCAAGGTCAAGGTCAAAGGTCAAGGTCACAACCATCCAAGATGGCCGCCGTGACGTCACAATCCAATATGACGGACCGGCTCTCGGCTCCACCGCCTGGCGCCTGTTTCCGGACCGGCTATTGTATACTACTCCCAAAAAAAACTATCTACAAATACGTATTAAATTGTCCAATACAATAATTTTTAAATGGTTCGACCAGGGTCTACTCATAGTCCGCGCGCCGCGGCACCGCATATTTTCCTTTTCGGAACATGTTTTCTTCTGTTACGTAAAGTAATTCTACTGGCCATAAACTCCCCTTTTGATATCATTTAATTTAATTTTTCGGGTGGTCCCCTCGCGCGACCAACTGATATGAAGTCGCAAACTTGTACAGTCAAACTAGGACGCCATGTAACATAGCAGCTGACTCCACCCACGGGAATGCAAAGGCTTAGGGAAGGGAACTCATGACTCAGTTGTTCATTGAAGACTTTGCTGCGAAAACCAGGTCTCCTGACCCAGTGCCAAGAACTGGTAGCTAGGCGATGCACAAAACAGCTACTTGAAGGCTTGCCCGGCACGTAGACTCGCTGGACGGGCTCACATGAACTTGTTCGCCACGAATTCTGCTTACCGAATGCCCGTCCGGTACTCTCGACTCGTGTATTTCAAATTACCTAAATTTATGTAAAGTTATTTAAGTTAAGACATTACTCCAGTACAGCACGTCCCGATCGCGGCTACCTCCCTTGCGGCCAGCAAACATACACACGATCCCACCAGTCAGCTGGGTGCTCGCGAAAAACCACATCGTACTCGTCGTCATACACCCCTCTTTCCCCCCGGGCCAGGCGGCGGAGACGTGCAAACAGTTTTTATTTGAGCATAAATTCATTGACGTATTTTATAGTTCATTCCTGTCTAGTCCATTGAAATGTTACATTTTTTAGGCCTTACCTTGCGTTTTTTAGAGGACGCAATTTTATTTTTTTGATGTGTAGGGGGGGTCAGTGTAAAGCTAAAACCAAGTTTGTGGGGTCGCCACCCTTGTCCCACGGCCGCCATCTTGAAAATAGGGGTTGAAATGGATTTTGCGATATATCTCTTAAACTATTTATTTGATAAAAAACATTTTTGTTAACATGTTTTGTTTCAAATTAAATTCTCTACAACTTTGGTCCAGTAACTTTTTATCGTAGAACTATAAATAAAAAAGTTATAAGTGAAAATCTTCAGAAATTCGAGAAAAAAAATTATATTTGTCGATATAACTTTTTTTTTATCATTTTACGAAAAAATGATATCTGACCATTTTTGTAGATCGTTTTTTGAGGAACAACTTTTATTCGCATCATTTTTTCATTAAGTCAATAGCTAAGGTTTTACAGCGCTCCGAAGTGAGTACTATTTTTCAGTACTCTTAAATATACCTATATTATACGTGTGTACTAATAATATGTCATCAGTTATTGTATTATTTTTTTATTTTTTAATTTGCAAATTTTGCAATATTATTAATAATTAATTATTGACTCTTTTTCACTCCATAACAGAATTTAACAATTATTGATTTTTAAAATAATTTTAAATCTGATGTCCGTTACCGAGAATACTGTTCAGGTAGAAAGTACCCAAGTGACCAAGGATATAACTACAAAATACGTCAAATATGTACAATAACACTTCGGGCTCTCTGCAAGCATTGTGCTTGACGGTTACTCAGACGACCTTGATGTCGCAGGAACAAAGTCTTGGGAACGTTTGCGCCGCACGAAAAAACACCAGTCGACAGAAGTAAAATTTGACAAGAACACCATACCGACATTATCACAAGAGAAATTTCTTGGTAATGAGAAGAACAAATCTAACTTTATTATACTTCTTAAAACTGTATTCTCGGAAATGGGTTTCACTGTTGACCAAGCAGAATCAGACGCAGACGCTCTTATCGTTCGCACTGCTCTTGCTGCATCTCCATTATTTAATACCGTTACTATTGTAGCTGAAGATATTGACATACTGATATTGCTCACATCACTTGGCAGAGAACAAGCAAATGTATTTTTTTTTTAAACCATCAAAAAGACGAACAGCAGAACAATGATATTGTGCGTCAGGTTTTATGTACGGAAATGTCATTGCGGATAACTTGCTGTTTCTTCATGCTTTTTCCGGATGTGACAACTTCAGCTCCTTACAATATCGGTAAAATGAAATTTGTGAAAAACCTGGAAAAACATTTAGAGTTTGCAAGTGGAACGGCTTTGTTTCTCAACACTGTAATTGCTGAACGTTTTTTTATCTCTTTATACAGTGGTAATAAAGATGATAATTCTCTTGACAGGCTAAGATACAAACAATTCGCCAAGGCAGTGATAAAAAGTACATTTAACTTATCTTCACTTCCTCCAACACAAGACACAGCTCGCTTTCATACTTTCCGAGTCTACCATCAGGTCCAGTCGTGGCTTGGTAATTATAATGATCCTGAAGACTGGGGCTGGAAAAAATGTGGAAAATTATTGATGCCAGTGCAGAACTCTAAACCTCCAGCACCCCCTGAGCTTCTAAAATTGATCTTTTGCAAATGCAAAGGAAACTGTGGAGCGATGTGTGGATGTCGAAAAGCAGGGCTGAAATGTTCTGCAGTGTGCTTCCATTGTTCTGGAGAGACTTGCAGCAACTTAATGGAACTCTCAGAATTAATAAATGAAAATGACTTTGATGATGAACCGCCGACATTAACACCCCTTCCTTCTCCAGTTCTCCCACTGGTATTTAATTCAGAAAGCCGATCAGAGTAGGAATATATAGTTCATCCTGGGACACCGGAGGCAGGAGGGGAAGCCGGGGAGCCATGGCGGCCATCTTGGATTACGTAACCTCCGGCGGCCATCTTGGATTACGCCACTTCCGGCGGCCATCTTGGATTTGACCTTGACCTTTGACCCCGGCGGCCATTTTGTCTTTATCCGCCATTTTGTTTTCTAGAACATTCCACCATTTTGAGTTTCGTCCGCCATCTTGGAAATCTTTATGATCCGATTTTAATGGAAAAAAATTAAAATTTATAAAAAATTAAATAATCAAAATTTTAAAATAAAATTTAAAAATATATTATTTAATAAAATTTTAATTAAAAAACCTATGCAACGAGTACCCCACTCCTCTACATTACGAATGCACCATCTAGCCGCCCACTCCTCTGTTACAATGATATCGTCATCGAATACCCCACTCATTCCTGTTACAATTTTTCGTTACATCCACCATCTTGGAAAATCATTATTATTAACTTAGAAAATCAGGAAAAAAAAATATACCATCGTTGTCTGCTGGAGGCAGCCATCTTATTTAGTGGAGACTGCCATCTTGATTTCATCTGATGGGTGTCGTCATCGGTTTTAGGTTTCTAAAGTATGTTAGTGTATGTAAGGTCGAGTTACAATTCTCTACCAACATTGTTATGAACCTTATAGACAAAATCCACAAAAATCCAGTCATTTTGTTGTTGTAACCACCATTTTTTCTTAAAGTCTTATCACTTATAGGTTTGAACTAAAATATATATTATCAATACTATCGTTGTGGATGCGTTAGTTAAAGTAATGATAATTAAAAAAAACATTTATTACTCCATCTTAGCGGGGCCAGAAATTTTTCAGAGTCCTAACTCACAAGTAATATTCTCTTCTCATGTTTGCGTACACGTGTTTAAAAGCTGCATGGAAGCAGATATTTTTAATGTCTGCGTATAATATCATTTCACTTTTCAAACCAAGTCCATGTTTGCATACTCGTGTTTAAAAGCTGCATGGAAGCAGATATCTTTAATGTCTGTGTATAATATCATTTCACCATTCTGTAAGACAAGTATAAGTATCAGTACCTCATGGGATGTAGGTTCTATATAAAAATAATAAACAATATGTAAGTAAAATTGTATTTATTAAATTAAGAACATATTTTACACAGCAAAAATGGAGCAAAAACAGAAACTATACATAAAAATACTGAAACTATACAACAAAAACGTAAACTGTACAGCAAAAACATAAACTATACAACAAAATGAAAACTATACAACAAAAACAGAAAATAAATACAGCAGAAAAACTATGTCCGGAAAATAAATTATTCGTCACCTCCAACATATCCGTGGGGGACTGCAGATACCATCTTCGCAGATCAGTCGTTTGTCGTCCTCCCACGTGATGGCCAGCTTATTGCTATATTCACTGTATAGTATGTGCTGCCGGGAGCGAATAGCTCTTACACCAGCCCTCCTTGTGCGGTGTTCTTGCAGGGCATCCAGGTAGTCACTGAATGTGATGCGCTTTTTAACCACACATCGCTGGATACCCTTAGCCTTCTTCTCGACCTTACCACCGCACCTGTAGGCGTAGAGTTTGGCACGCAAGCTTACAAACTCCTCCATCACTTCTCCCTCACATTCATCTTTGAATTTGCCAACAACTTTCTTGTTGGTGGGGGAGAAGCAAGGGTGGTTGGAAGGGTAGCAGCTGGTGTCGAACTTCTCCATCAGTATAGGGTCGGCTTGGAGGTCATGGTAGAAGTCAGCTGTCTGGATCTCATATACAAAACTGTCTGTATCCATGTACGCCAGATGAATATTGTCGTGGTAATGGGGTTTCGTGGTATTGTAGTCAAAGTCATACATGAGAGTCTTTGATAGGTCGAGTACTGCTAGTCCGGCATAGATCGGCTTGTCAAATATTATTGTTTCATGATTAAGGTGGACAAGCGTCAAATTCGGTTCGTACATTGTGCGGTCCTTGAAGGACGGGCGGCACACCAACTTCTTGAACCTCTTCTCAGAACACACCAACTCCATTTTGAGCCGCCGCCTCTTGTTCTCCATCAATTTTTCGAAGGTGGAGTTCACAGCCAACTTGAAGAACTCCTTCTCGAATTCGTTGGCTGCTGCTTTACGCTTGTTGGTGTTCAGTCGAATGTAGGGCTCCAACCATGCCGACTGCTCAAACTGGAGGACTCGGTGTATCTTAGTCACTCTCAGCCCATGCGATACTGCTTGCTGGAGGTTTTTGTAGTGGACAATGTAGTGCTCTTTATTTTCCAGCGTTGTCATCAGCTTTGATTGTTTTGAGCCAGGAGGAGATTGATTGATGGGGAGAAATGGCAGGTCTTTGTGACTTTCGTGGAGCTCGGGAGGGTACTCCACGTCACACTCAATAATGTAGCCTGTAGGAGAATCATCTGGGACAGACACGACATCAATAATGTGTCTGCCCATTGGAAATGCCAAATTGGAAGCGGCAGAGAACATCGCCCACCCGTACAAATTATTTGCATCAATGTACTCCAGGAATGTGGATGGCTTGGATGCATCATATGTCTCAGGCACATAGGAATTATTGGCTAGGCAATGACGTTTCATGCTTTGTGCTACACCTCCACGAATAACGGCTTCCACAAACATGTGCATATCATAATCAGTAAGTAGCTCTAGCTGTACACCTGTGGATCGAAGCATCGCGTCGAAAGCGAAACCAGGACAGGAAATGTAGTGAGACGGATCTAAACTATATGTCTCCAAACATATGGAACGGAAATTCTCGAATACATCCGCCAAAATCAGAACATCCGTCTTTAGGTTCAAGTCAGCGTACTCTCCTAAGGTAGCACACTGAAACTTGTCCCAGACTTTCACTGCATGAGCATACTCCATCTCTGAAATCCCAGAATCAGTCAGACTATTGTAGAAATCGCCGATAGGTGGAAGACTAGTATCATCTGGTCGAGCAAAAGAATCGACAAAATCATACGGGAAGACACCCTTGCGGGTAACCAACTCCAACTCATCAGGAGCGAAAAACTCAGCAGTACTGACAAACTTGTCAAAACAAGACCCCGACTCATAAAACGGAATGTATCAACAAACTGAATGCTGAACTTATCATGCAACTTCTTGGAAAAAGTTATCAGCTTCTCTTCCGAATTAGGAATGATGAAGATGTCTTTAGTGTCGTACCCCAACTTCCTGATAATGAAGTTCTGATCGTACGCCAGGTTGTGGAAGAACACAATCATCTTTTTCGGTCTGCGCCTGAGAAGGTTGCAGTCATTACATGCAGGTCCAATAAATTCGCTCGTGAAGTGATTATGATCACGAACTTTCTTTGCGACCCCTCCAAACTTTCCTCCACAGTAGCAACACACACTTGCTTGCAGAAAAGCAGTGTTCTGTGCATGTGTGAGCGGAGTCATAGGAACAGATATAGAAAATATTTTCTGTACATCTGACGCCGACCGCCAATGCTCCTCTATGTCGCATAGACCGCTATGCCTCATCAACGTCTCGCAAAAGCGTGTGCAGCGAACGCGCTCGTGCGCGCAACAAAGTGTAGTGCGTGCGACGAGGCGAACACCACGCAACGAGTGCTGCACCGGCGGAAGGATCCGGCCGGGTGTGGCATGTCCCTCCGCCGCACTACAACAAATTATTTTAATTATGTTTTCCACAGGTTTTATTAAACATTATTTTCCATCAATTAATAATTAAGTCTTTGCAAAATCATGTTTCACTGTGCGATTTGTCCCGAACCTGGCCGGTTCAGTTTCCCGCGAAATTCACACGTTTCCGCGGGAGGGCTGGCGGGGGAGGGGGGTCGCGCGCGGCGACACAGTCAGTGTCCTTCCGGGAGCTCGAGAGGCCGGCAGCCTGCGCGCAACGCGGAACCTTCAACCTTTGCATTCACCGACATGTAGTTTTTCAATAGTGTAGTTTCTCTTAAACCTTTTACGTACAGTTCCGCGGTCGGCCTACATTTACCATGAGGTACTTAACTTAATTCATCAGTGCTCCGAGATGAGTGTTCTACGTCATACGTAAGTACTGTGGGGAGATGATGTGGATTTACGTCGGCGCTTCACGCCCAACCTAGCCTACCGGCTACCTAGTTTTGGCCCGCACGGGGCAGCCAGCAGGCGACGCGTGCCATCAAACTTTATAACGAGTCAGTCCCTGGGACACACCTAGGCACCACGTAGAGTCGCCGGAGACACGGGCCTACGTGTTGCTAGCCCAGTTTAATTAGAGTTAGGTCATAGTGTAGTGTATTGTGCGTCAGAAATCATGTGCCATATCAGAGTGTATTTTTTGTAACTATCGCATCACGTGTACAAGTCCGCCCCTCACACGCATAACAATCGTGAGCCGCCACTGAGGAAGTGAGCTGCGCGTGTGACTAGTCGCGTCGGGCAAACAGTTACGGCCAGAACGGGCAGCACCATGTATTGGGCTGTGCTGTATTAAATTCACCAATTATCTTCAGAAGTTTTGTGTTATTATTCAGGCGTCCCGAGCGGCCATAACAGCTCGGGGGGCCCTACTGCGTTGACCCCTACCTCTAGCCACAAGGCCGAACCTTCCCTGAGATCTCGAACTGAACAAAAATCACGTCTAAATAATCGGAGGTAGTGGGGACGGCGTCACATCATGGCCAATCTCCACAATGCGAGAAATGAACTTATCCTCTGCGTCACAACCGCGATACAATTCAGGCTCTGATGGAAGTGAAGAAGTGAGGTGTGCTGGAATGACGGAGTTATCTGCTTTCACGTAAATGCAGTAGCTGTATGCATTATGATTTTGGTACTGCAGCGTGTATGCTTCATCAGGATTCAGGTGACACGTATGGATTTTCTCCAGAATAGCTTCAAAGTCGCAATATACCACGATGGGCATCTTATCACTGTGATGGAAGTTTTTGAACTTCAGAACAGGCGGCTGGTCATTTTCATCGGTTGATGGCATCTCCATCCTAACAGCAGCATGCTGTTTGCAGAGCTCACTGTGTTTTGCCAAACACTGAAGACCAGTGAGCCCACTAACCCTATCCTGATCATCGTAATGCTTGAAGCATCTTTTGCAAACTTGAATAGCATCATGATGTGTAGTGAGTTGGGACCGAACCAGGGCAGAAAAATTTTTAATGAATGTGAAATTGGACGAATTGTCATTGACCAAGAGCAGAAGGTCGAAATGATGTTCTTTTTCTTCAGGAGCGACTCGTGCAGGAACAACATTCAGATTCTCGTCGATGCTGTAAATGTTGATGGAGACTCCGGGGTTCTGTTTTTCAAACAGCGGTATTTGCTTGATTGGAGTAGGGAAGTCAATGTTGTTGAAGTTGAATTTATCTTCCAAGTCATGGTAGCGCTGGTTGACACGTTCTGGGTGCTCGCCTTCAACGTACTTGACAAGAATCGACCACTTGAAGCACATGTGATCATCCAGGTTTTGCGGATTGATCACTGCATGTTTTGTTTCGATGGAAGTAGGCAGTTTGATGTAGGAGCTGGCACGGAGTGGATCAAGCTTGTTGATTCTCAACTGTAGTCGCTTAACAGCCGACAAAGTCCATCCGGATCCCTTACCCATGTAGTCTTCCTCCTCCTTGCAGATCTTAGAGATGGATTCAGTTACCGCTTCCTCCACCTCGTGAACTGCGTAGAGGGGGACATTCATGGTTTTGAATGCTCTCTTGTCTTCGCTGGCATCCATAGGTTTTTCGTAGTCGCACTCCAGCATTATGTTAAACTTCAGCGGCCCATTCTCTTCAATCTCCTCTATGAGCTGGCTTATTATTTTGTTCTTGATGGAGTTGAGATATCCGCATATATCCTTGGCAGAACTTGACGTGTTTTCTGCCATGTACGTCTTCAAGTTACCCTTGAAACCTACTTCGGCGGTGATGAAGCCATGGGTATTGGCCAAACCCATGCCGGTCACCACCTTTGTTCGGCTGGTCGAAAGCTTGGGCGTAACTGCAGGCTTAACTGCTGCCATCCTCTGCTTCTTTGTCGGAGGTGGAGCAGACCCCTTGCATACCTTAATGTGGTTGCGAAGAGTGTCAGCCCTGGCGAACTCCTTAGCGCAGTTCTCGCAGGAATGCACTATGCGGTTAGGGTTGAGGCCACAAGCCGACTTCTCATGTCGCCTAGCAAAATCTGCACAGGCGAAGGCCTTGTAGCAGAAGCTACACTGCATGCCTGATGTCGTGGCGACAGCTCCAGTACATGATGCAAGGTGCTGCTGCATCTTGTCGCTGCGTGCGACCGTCTTCCCCCACAGGTGGCACTGCTGGAAGTCACGATGCTGGTTGTCAGCACACTGTCGCTCGTGCCGGTAGCAATTCTTAGCTGCCATGAAGGAGGCAGAGCAGAAACGGCATTTCTGAACGGCAGACGACATCTCGACAATCTGTAGACTGGTCTCAACGTACGGAACACGCGAAGGAAGCTCGACGTACGGAGAACTATAACAAAAGAATAAAGAAAACAATGTAGCTAGATGTTACATGAAAACAAACATAACCTCAAAACTCTAGCCTCAAGCTTTCTAACCTAAACTGCTAGCAATGTTACTAAATAAAAAAGTTGCAAACATAACCTCAAAGCTCTAGCCCTCAAGCTTTCTAACCTTAACTGATAGCAATGAAACTAAATAAAAAAAGTTGCAAACATAACCTCAAAACTCTATTCCTCAAGCTTACTAACCTAAACTGTTAGCAATGTTACTAAATAAAAAGTTATAAACATAACCTCAAAGCTACTCCTTCATGTACAATCCTAAAAATGCTAGAATATTAAAAGTACTGTTGAAAGTTTAAGTTAAACAATTCCTGGTTACCCGCACATAAGTGTACAGAGAAAAAACTAGCTAGCTACAAAAAAAGCTGAGAAACATAAAAATATTAGCGAAAGTGGAGCTGTAGAAGATGATGTAGCGTTAGCGGTAGGAATCGTGGTAGCAGCGAAACTCACACACGAACTAGCTCACTCAAACTCTAAAAACACACAGTTACAAAAGAAATTATTTCACACCTGAGATAATTTGTTTGTCTTGTGATGTTCTAGTATTTGTTATGTCCATACTCTTTCGACGTAACAAATTAAAACAGCAAGCATCTTGTACCACAAAACCAAGGGATCAATTTGGACACGTGATACGAAAAAAATTACGTCAACCTAGGCTAAGCTTTAAAACTTGTAGAGAGAAAATATGAACTAAATGATGATACATATCTCTTAATTTACACGCAAATCTGAAAGTTAGTTAAAGTTCAGTATCGCATATCCAAGTTTTTCACTTGATCCCGAGGTACATGATGCTTGCTGTTTTAATTTAGTGCGTTGAAAGATCCTGAACATAACGAATACTTGTAATATAACAGTGAATAATAATCTTAAGATTATTACTAAATATGCACTTTCTTTCTATGAATTAAACACTTAACCTCACAATTATTATTAATAAGTGTTTTTGATATCCACCAACATGGCCGTGCTGTTATGATTTTTTTTTTCCCTAACCTAACTAAAACTAAGTGTATTTTGGAGGGGTCCGGGTTAGGGAGGGACCTAGGTGCGTCTCAGGCCGAAGCCTATACGCCTAGTCATGCTGGGATTAGCCATGCAAGGAGAGGGTCGCATGCATCATGTGCTAGGAGGGGATTGGCCAGCCATGGCAGCGATTGGCGCCATGAACAACTCCCCTCACTCTTAAATCTAGACTATAACTAGAGATAGGTTGGGCCCAGGTAAAACCTGCATAGACACAGGGAAAACCCTGGGCACATTCATGCGGGATGCAAATTGGCATGCATTACGTGTAGGAATTTACAGGAGACAGAGGATGGTCTGGATGAAGTGTTGGACAGAGTAGAAAAGAGTCTACCATGCGGGGGTTGGGCACTTGGACTCGTGGTCCCCTTTGCTTTTTATCCAGGACTGGATTTAGTGACCAGGGACGCAAGCGCCCCTGGTGGTGAGTGGTTGCACTGGCCACTCACTCCGCCGCCAGTCAGCACGTGCTGTTATGAAAATGAAAGCAAAGTCCCGAAGTTGGCCGAAGGTTAAGTCTTCGGGCATGTTCGGGTTGGTCCTCAACCCTTTGTGATACGTAGGCTTCCCATGTCGCCATATTGTGTAAAATGTTCTTCATGATATAAAAATTGCTCTGTAAGTATCCATTTGTGTCAAATTCTTATTATTATTAATTTAAAGTTACATTTATATTTTAAAACAGTTTTCTGCGTACTTTATGATGAAATAAATATTTGCAGTGATTTATAAAAAAAATGTTGAAATGTTGCATTATTTTAGATTATTGTGTAAGTAGGTATGTGTTCTTAATTTCGCCACAATAGCATGTTATGTGGCGAACTTGAAACAGTATGACAAACTTACCTCTCTGTCAGTTATTCAATATACCTAAAAAAAAAGTGTCGAGAGGTTTGAAAATAATTTTGCATACCTATTTCTAACCATTTATAAATTGAATTTAAAAATCCTAAAAAATAAAGTAACTCATAATTTTGGATAATAATTTAGAAGGTGTAATTATTTAATAAAACATTCATGTAACTTTCATTTGTTTGTTTCTTTTTAAAATTATATACTTTGTTGTGTCCTATATTTGCCCTCGGCCTCCTCTCTCTGCAACCAACATGGCCGCTTCGCCAAGAAAGCCGTATCCCAACAGGCTTCTCTACACCAGCCATGGGATATAGGCTACGAGTGGTGCCGCGAACATATCATAGATGGCAGCACGCATCTTTTGAACGGTTATAGCAGTGCATATGGATTTATTAATGACTGGATCATATAAAATGTGTGTCAGTGCTATATATGTTATAAGTAAATAATATCCTAGTGTGTGAATTACTGGGGAGGGCACAGGATGGCCTGTTTTTCTGTATTGGGGAAATATTGTCGCTTTGTCAGTGACCAATGTCTTGCCGTCGTCCGGGGTCTCGGGCTCGAGTCCCGGTGTGGCTCCTAGTGGGAAAAGGCGGTTCTTGATCTGTGTTGTCCGGGTGGGCGCCGGACTAGCTCGTTTCTAGTCGTGAATTTGGGGTCGTGGATGTATGTGCCCCTGCGTGGCCCACTAGGGCCGGCGGCGGTGTTGCGTGAGATGATTTTAAATAAGAGACGTGGAGTTGAGGTGGCGGTGTCGTACCTTTTATTCAGAGGAGCGAGTCGTACACGATACAACACTCTACAGAGGTCCCCGGGGGGTTTTACTTGTTATTCCGTGGCGCCGTATTGTTTGTGTTCCGCGTTACGTGGCCTCGGATGCTGTTATATCTCAGACGTCTCACTGGGTACGCAGGTAACGTAATTTCGTAACACAAAGGCGGGACACAAAATACACTGAATTAAGGGGGCGCGTACAGGTTACGTGGCACTCGTTACTCGGGTAACGTAAGTTAGCAATACAAAACACGGGATACAAAAATACACTGGATTAAGGGGCGCGCACAAGTTACGTGGCACTCGTTACTCGGGTAACGTAAGTTAGCAGTACAAAATACGGGATACAAAAATACACTGAATTAAGGGGCGGGCGATTGGAGACGGCCAATCCCGTATGCAAATGTCTCGGCGCGGGTGTTGTGCCCACTGTGGTGAAACACGCACCGCAATTAAGTTTGTCCAAGTTCCCTTGCGGGTTTGTGGTCAGCGCCGTGCGCGTGACCTTAAACAAAGTTCTGTACGTTGCGGGAGACGGCCCGTGCCGTATGCTGAAGAGCAGCCCCGCTGACCAAGTGTGGTGCGGGGTGTCCTTAAGTTGATGCGGCCGGATTAGGTCCGGGACCGAAAAAAGGGACCGGGTACTCACGGAGAGGTTAAGTAATAAAAGGGGGTTGGTTAATTAGTGACTATATTTACCGGACGTTACTTTCAATGTAGACAAAGGATGTTGCCTCTCCGTGGGACGTAGGTCCGCCCCGGTCCATGAGCTGCGCTGAACTGCCGAACTGGCATGGCGTCCGAGGGAGGCTCGGCCTCTCTCGCGCCAGGCGTGACCTCATTACGCTAGACTCCAAACGGGTGTCTCTGGAAGAGATTTTATTGTCGCTAAAATCCTCATTTAATGTTTCAGGAGGAATGGGTACGGTTCTTCTCTTGTCTACTCAGGTTTCCGCGGCTTTGTCTTTAATTGCTGTTCGGGTCGCCTGACTCGGGTGGGCCATGGCCAGGGGTGTGTTCCGTTAGCGGGAGCGTATACTGGCGGGTGCAGGTCGGGCTCTGGGGTGGTCGTCGGCCAGACGACGTCAGTCTGAAGGAGCTGTATTTAAGCTAGGTCGAAATAGTAATATTAAATTAGTGTTTGTTTTACTTACTGCTCTCCTCTCCCTTCTCTCTCTCTCTCTCTCTCTCCTATTCCACTGGAGCGGCCTACCCTCTAGCATCCTTCCTTCCCTGGAGCGGCCTTCGGGATGACGGCCTTCGGGATGACGCTCTAGACTCCCTCCCCCCCTTGGAGCGGCCCTTCGGGGATATCGCTCTAACCTCCTGTTTCCCCCCTTCTCTCCTATCTTCGCTCATGCCAAGCGAGAGGGCAGGCAGATGACATTCCAGGCAGGGCAATCACCAGCCAGACCAGAAGGTGAAGCCAGGGCAGGAATATCATCTGGGCTACTTCTCTTCAGGCCCAGTGGCGCCTAGTCCGATCTACAGTCCCCTCCATTCCTTCAACTTTCCATCTGTCCCCTATTACCCAGAACGCCTACCCCCTACAGCGCCCCTCTTCCCTCCCCTCCCCAGCTGATATCCCCCATCAAGTCCGGTCCCCCTCCTCCTCATCAACATTCCCCCCCTTCCGGGCCGGCGGCCACCCGAGCCCTACGAGGAGGGCAGCCAGCCCCAGGACCCTCGGCCGCAGCCCATCTCGGCCAGACTCGCTGCCCGCCTGCAGGAACTCTTCGGTAGCGCCTGAACCTGCTACACCTCGGGGGTTTTCACCCCCACCTTAAAACCCTCCATCACCTACGGTCTCTGGTTGGGACACGTCAATTTGGCGCCCAACGTGGGGCCAGCAACAGTCTGGATAGGCTGAGGACCACGACCTATCGCTGCTAGAGCTTCGCATCACTGCCGGACCAACACCCACTTCCAGGAGTGCAGAAAACACCTGGTGGCGCCCAACCCAACTGAAGGATGTCTTCTGGATCCTGTGCAGCACCCCGCTGCAGTGTACCGGATGGACCCAGCATTCCCTGTGTATGCTGCAATGCCCAGTTTCACCTACAATGCCTTGGTATCGTGGAAGAAGTCATTGAACAGGCGTATATCCACATATGCCAGCCCTGCAGACAACTTCTGGTAGAGAAGAAGCCAACAGTTCCAGCTCCCCGGCGCTGCTTTGCGCCGAACTGCCCTGGGACAGCCCTAGTTCTCGTCACCTGCTAGGCCTGCCAGCGCGACTACCATCTCGCCTGTCTAGGCTGGGAAGATACACCACTGGACCTTGCTGGGATGTCGTTTACCTGCGCCCAGTGTAGAGTGAATCCCACTTTACCTTCAAGTACAAGATCTGCAAGTGTACCTCGGCCCTTTAGGGGTCAGGATCATGAGGACCCTGTGCAAGCTGTACACCAATGGGAGCAGGCCCTACGGGCACATGCAATCCACCCCACCGAATGGGTGGACCAGATAGGTCCATTACTACTTGGGGAAGCCTCTAGATGGTGGAATAACCATGAAGGGCTGTATGACACCTGGGAAGAGTTCACAGGGAGCTTCCTGAACCAGTTTGGAAACCAATCAAGATTGGCAAATCTTACTGCCCAATTATATGGTACCAAACAAAAGGAAGGAGAGGATGTCGAAAGTTTCTTACTACAGAAAAGAAAACTTTATAAGAGGCTACACCCAGGGAGAGACCCAAATGAATTTCTTCCTACCTTGTTGGAGCTGGTGCGGCCCAACCTTCGAGCATTTCTGCGGCATCCACCTCCCGAGAATTTATCCGAACTTATGGTTCGAGCCACTACCGTGCAGCGAGACTGTCTCGAAACTAGGGGCACTGTAACAAGCAAACCGTGGTCACCACCAACCCCGGTACAGGAATATGCTACCCCCAACAAAAGATTGCCTAAGTGTTGGCACTGTCCTGAACAGCACTTTAATCAAGACTGCCCAGTGCTCCGCTGCCAACAGTCTGAAAGGAACAGCCTCAACACAGTAGACCCCTGGAGGGAAAGAGTGGTGCCAATGAGCCCTACCCCTACACCGAAGGTAGAAAACCTCAACTCCCAAGCTCGGCTCGAAAGTAGACCGACCCCGAGTCTTATGTGCATACAGCACCACCCACAACAAGAACTGCCAAGAGTCAAGGTGCAACTGGACTCACAGCCCATTCAGGCTCTTATCGACTCAGCCGCCACCACTAATTTTGTGCACGAGAGTATTGTGCAGAGAACAGGGACCCCTATTAAGTCCCAACCCCAAATGGCCCAGCTTGCCACCCAGGGATCCACCATGACCTTACTGGGCAATGCTGTGGTACAATGCTGCATAGCCGATGTGGAGATGGAGATCCCATGTCTGGTCGCGAAGGACCTTCGAGAAGAACTCATGTTGGGCCAAGATTGGCTCACCCAGCAGCAGGCGACATTGGACTTCAAAGATAAAACTATACACTTCGGACGAACGTCCCGCCGAACTCTTAACTGGGGCACCAAAGGAATGGGTGACCGGAACACCCCTAATCAAAGTGGTGTTAACCCTAATCCTGGAATCTGCACTGAACAACACAGAGACCAACCTATGGTTGTGTTGACGCAAGGAGACCAGCGACCCCAAGAAACTCTTTCCCTTCGCTCTGCCACAACCAAGCTAAGCCAAAATAACTCAGGCAGTGATTTTCAGTGGTGCCAGAAAGGAGGAACCCCAAAGGGGAGATCAACCATGCAGTCGTGGAGACAGCCGTTGAGCGACGCCTCCATAAAAGCAGGATGCAACTGGAATAGAGAGTCCTTTCAAGACCGAGGACTATGGATTCCCCAGAACAAGATTCACCTGCTGCCATGGAGACAGAAAACAGATCTGTCAACAATACCCCGCAACCCCAGGAACCTGCTAGTCCCTCCTCACCGGGACAAGATTGTGCCTCCAGAATCCTCAGACCACGGGACCGGCTGGTCAGACCGGCCCGCTACTGACTAGACACCGCATAGTGCAGTGGCCAGTGTAGGGAGGTCAGCCCTGGGACTGAAGCCCAGCGTACTGACCTCTGGCAGGTGCAACGATCCAGGCCGAGGCCACAGAGGGAGGGGGCGAATTGTTGTGTCCTATATTTGCCCTCGGCCTCCTCTCTCTGCAACCAACATGGCCGCTTCGCCAAGAAAGCCGTATCCCAACAAGTTTCTCTACACCAGCCATGGGATATAGGCTACGAGTGGTGCCGCGAACATATCATAGTTGGCAGCACGCATCTTTTGAACGGTTATAGCAGTGCATATGGATTTATTAATGACTGGATCATATAAAATGTGTGTCAGTGCTATATATGTTATAAGTAAATAATATCCTAGTGTGTGAATTACTGGGGAGGGCACAGGATGGTCTGTTTTTCTGTATTGGGGAAAGATTGTCGCTTTGTCAGTGACCAATGTCTGAAGGAGCTGTATTTAAGCTAGGTCGAAATGTGCCTAGCGAGAGATCCTTACCCCAGAGAAATCTGGGGAAATATAGCAGTAATATTGAACTAGTGTTTGTTTTTACTTACTGCTCTCCTCTCCTCTCCCTTCTCTCTCTCTCTCCTATTCCTCCGGAGTGGCCTTCGGGATTACACTCTGGAATCCTTTGCTGGAGCGGCCTTTGGGGTATACGCTCTAGCATCTTTCCTCCCCTGGAGCGGCCTTTGGGATGACGCTCTAGACTCCCTCCCCCCCTTGGAGCGGCCCTTCGGGGATATCGCTCTAACCTCCTGTTTCCCCCCCTTCTCTCCTATCTTCGCTCATGCCAAGCAAGAGGGCAGGCAGACGACATTCCAGGCAGGGCAATCACCAGCCAGACCAGAAGGTGAAGCCAGGGCAGGAATATCATCTGGGCTACTTCTCTTCAGGCCCAGTGGCACCTAGTTCGATCTACAGTCCCCTCCATTCCTTCAACTTTCCATCTGTCCCCTATTCCCCAGAACGCCTACCCCCTACAGCGCCCCTCTTCCCTCCCTCCCCAGCTGATATCCCCCATCAAGTCCGGCCCCCCTCCTCCTCATCAACATTCCCCCCCTTCCGGACCGGCGGCCACCCAGGCCCTACGAGGAGGGCAGCCAGCCCCAGGACCCTCGGCCGCAGCCCATCTCGGCCAGACTCGCTGCCCGCCTGCAGGAACTCTTCGGTAGCGCCTGAACCCGCTACACCTCGGGGGTTTTCACCCCCACCTTAAAACCCTCCATCACCTACGGTCTCTGGTTGGGACACGTCAACTTAATTATTTATTGCTGGTACCTATTTAAAACATTGTTTCAGGCCATGGATAAAAGTACCTACTCTGCATGGAAAATATTGCAAATGGTCCGAGGAGAATTCGGACAAGACTTTGGCCATGATCAAAAGCAAGGAGATCAGTATGTATATTGGGAGCAAGTAAACGATATGGCATACTATGCCGAACATTAGGATGTTATGTAAAATCTCAAGTTTGGAACAAAAAAAATGGACGCCCTCCAGTCCTGACAGGTGAGCCAGAAACACAATTGGTTGTTAGAATAACACACTAAGCAGATGTGGGCTTTCCTTTGAATGCTAAAGTCTTAAGAAAATGTGTTTACACCTTTTGCGAAAAAAATGGGATAAAGCAGCAATTCAATGTCATAAAAGGGTACGCTGGCAGGAAATGGCTTAAAGTTTTTTCTCTAGAGACATCCTGAAATCGCTAGAAGGAAGGACCAACATCGTAATGAGGTTCGGGCACAAAAAGTAAATCAGTTCATAGTGAATTATTTACTTCCGAACACTGAGGGATATAATGACAAAGCTTGATATTGCACACATTCCTGAACGAATTTACAATGGAAATGAGAAAGGTTGTCGTCCCAGTTTACATCGACAACCTTTCGTGCTTGCCAAGATAGGTTCTCGGAGAGTACATTTCCGTGGTAAAGAACATGGTGAAAAGGTAACTGTTGTGTCATGTAGCAATGCAGTGGGCAATGTTATACCGCCTATGATCCTATTCAAGGGACAACATTTGAAGCCAGAGTGGGTTGACAACTTGCCAGCTGGAAGTGTAGTAGAAATGACAGCAGAAAGTTCAATGACATCTGAAACATTTGTGAACTTGCTGCATCACTTCAGCCGTTACAAGTCTGCAGGACCATGCCTTCTAATTATTGATGGAGTCAAATGCCACCTAGATTATTCCATACTCGAGGCAGCTGTTAATGTGGGCGTTTCACTGTTATGTTTACCTAGTAACACTACCCACGAGCTCCAGCCGATGGACGAATCAGTTTTTGGCCCATTTGAAGCTTATTAGGATTAGGAACTTATGAACATCTGGACAACATATGAGGATCATGTATTCAACAAGCAGCACTTTGGTTATGTGTTTTCACCAGTATGGGAGAAGTCTACAATTCCAAAAAATATGAAAGCTGGATTTAAAGCTTGTGGAATTTTCCCATTTAATCCAAACATAATTCCGGAACAAGCATTTGCACAAAGTTACACCACCAAAGTATAAAGAGTAACCTTGCCTCCTTTTCCTGAGACAGCCCAACATCAGGAAGCCATACAGAACCACCACGAGGATGAACCACACAATGAATCTGAAGAAACAGACAATAGCAGTGCATGGGACAGTGATAACTTGGATGAAGACAATGTTGCTCGGAACCAGTAATCGAATGTTTTATTCACAGAAATCCTTAGTACACCTGTCAGAAATGTCCAAACAGCCAAAAGAAACTGTCCAGCAATTAATAGTCGAGCAGTAGAAGTGAAAAAATCTTTGTTTGTTAACTCAAATAATGAATCCATTCCCTACAGCTCTAAAAATGTATATCTCTCAGCATCACCATCAGCACACAACAAGAAGAATCCTTCCAAGAAGTCCAAAGCTGTTGGGTCCAAAGAACATCCAACAAAACCGTACACTTCACCTCGAAGATATTCTGTAACTAAGAAATCACAACATCAAGAAATTTGGTACTACTTTTTGTGCAAAGAAGATAGAGTGATAGACATGAGGGTTTGCAGTTTGTGCAAGCGGTTTGTTCATGAAGACCAAACATTACAAACAAATATTTGTGTCTTACATGTGAAGTATAGTGGAATGTTTAAGTAACAGAATGTAGAATGTTTATGTACTGGAAGTAGTTGTTCAGTTTGTATGTTTTATATTTTATTTACCATGTAGCGAACTTAGGGTACATATGTGCCCTAATTTTGCCATTTTCAGACACTCAATTTTAAATTTGTATACAAGTGCGCATAGAATATTCTTTGGCTTCACATCCATTTTATGGTGCCTTGATATATTTACTTTACAATAAAATACTTACATCACCAATTGTTCATCATTGGGTAATCCCTCAACTTGCAGAGGGGGAGGGGGGGAGGTTTACAAGCCTTTTTAAGGGCTCTTGTCCTCCTATTTTGTAGTCCTAAAGATGTTGCGGGTAAGAGGGGGAAATGCCCCCCCCGCCCTCTTGTCTTTTATTGGTCTTATGGCATGCTCAAGGCATTAAAATATACTTAGGTACATAGTTTGACAAAAAATTATTTCAACATTTTAAAAATAAAAGTTTCTTAAGGTGGCGAACTTGGGGTAACCTACGTTATAAATTTAAATATTTTTGTACGTTGAAAACCTTACTTGTTTTTATTTGTTAGTGCATATTTACTGCTATTATAGTGTTTTATAAAAAAAATTTAAGGAAAGGGTAAAATGGTTTAATTTTGATGTTATATGTTTTCATATCAAGTGATTGGAAACACAATGTTCGGGATAACCACGCTAACCGAGGTAATGCCGAACAGTGTAGCCAAGTCATTAAATTTTGTTTTATGTGAAATTGACAAGTTGGGAAACACTATAACTGTATTGATTTAAAGGAGTGTTATTGTAGTTGCACTGAAACATGTTTAATTTATTATTTGTTTTAAATTAGTGATGTAAGTTCCCGTCAAAGCTTAAATGTTTGCCTATACCCCATCCTCCCCTACTTTTTTACCATCAACTCATTATGAGTTATGCCAATATTTGGATTCTACATAACTAAAATATTATTACATTTAAACCTATTTTTTGTCTTTTTTCCTCTTCTGTTAAGGCCCTGTCACACTGTCAAATTTTAGCTTCCAACACCTTCCAATATGTTGGATCCAATATCTTTGAGGGTTGTGACGTCACGTTAAACGTCACTATCGCAGCCATGTTTCTTTGAGAGATTGAATGTCTAGTGCTTCCTTCAAATATTTTACGTATAGGACTGGTTCTAAAATATGTTGGATGTTGGATGGGATCAGCCAATCAGAGTTATCTATAATAAAGCGGCCGCTTTTGTTTCCGTTTCCGAAGTGTAATAGTTTAAATATCAGCAATGGCGAATGGGAAATAAATGCAGTAATTGAATTAATACTATTTTATTTCCTGCTGGAATATGTAATTGTTATTGTATATTTTCCTCCAATTGAATCTGTATGTACGGAAGTGCAGGTTAATATATTTGACTAAAAGAAGTTACTGTAGTTTTGGAATATTATGGTCCTTAAACCAGAAAACATCTTCTATTCAACTTACGATCATTATTTGATTGCTATACCAGTTTTGCTTATGTTCAGGTATTGTTGATACACTAAATTAAATCAGCAAGCATTGCGTACAAAATGTGCCATCAGGAATGAGGTATCAAAACTAGGATATGCATTTGGGAACTTTTACCTACAAATCCAAATTAATAACACCTAAAATAAATTTTAAAATATTTCAATTCAGAGACTTAATGTAACTAAAATTATTTTGGCTGACCCAATCAATCTTTCTTATAAGTCATTGTTCTCCTTATTTCACAATAGCTGCTACTCTGTAAGTATTGTCTGGAATTTTCTGGAATATAGACTCATAATTTCCTGAGAATAAATTCTGCCTACGTGTTCAATTATTATTATTTAAGTTTTGAAAGTAATACCATTTTTCGTGAATGTAAATATTTGTGTAGCAGATCCTTGTCAGTAAGCCTATACTTCCCAGGCTGTACGAAACAAGCATACCTGGTCTAATATCTCGTTAAAAAATTATTTTAAAGAGATAATGTGACTGAGGTGAAGTTAGCTTAAAGGCTCAGGTTGAGGTTTGTAACAGTAAATACACTTAATTCAAAATAAAACAAAATTGCCAATTTCTAAACACAGCAAAAATTAACACATTCACTTTAAAGTATAGGAACAATTTTGATGAAATACAAGTGAAAGTGTCCATACAACAGCAGCTAGTTGGGTGAGAAAATAAGCGGGAATAAGGGATATGCCTACTTGCAGATTTACATTTAATTATATGTTTTATTCTTACTAAACATACCTTTAAATATTGTTTTTGAAGAGCACTATAAATTGCACTACAAATTTCAGGTAAAAATTTTGAGATGGTGTTGTGTGGAATACTTGTAGAGAACATAAGGGACTTAAATGATTCCCCTGTCGCCAAAAATCTTAATGTAACTGCCAGCCTCTGCTTTGCTGGTATAGACTGGCACAAATGAGTATCCTTCTTTGCAATGCGAGACTCCACAATTGAATGAAGAAGATCAAAACTTTCAGAATCCATTAAATAGTTCGGAAATGAATCGGCATCTTCGTATCGAAGTTCATGACAAAAAGGGGTAAAACACCATTTGTTTGCCGGGAAAGTATCCACTGTCTCGTCCACCATCTGCGTTTCCTTTTCTTAGATTTCTCTTCTAGTTTACTGAGACTTGCTACAATTGCAATTACAGCTACAGCTTTTGAAACACTTTGATGCTCTTAATGCAGGCATTGCAAACACCTGGAAAACGTAAATTTTAAACTGTGTATGATCACAATATACCTAAATTGGAATAATATAACCTACTTAAAAGAGCCCGCGTTCCTTGACCCAAAATTTGTTTTTGATTCTAAATACTGTCATTTACAGTTCTCTACAGAATGTTTGGTAAAACGAGCTCACTCAAAGAAAATTGATAGTGTGAAATGACTTCAAATATATTTTACATTGCTCGTCAAATAATATTGAATACAATATATTTGAAGACGTATTTCATCCAAAATCACCCTTCAAATTTTGTTGTCCAATTTATTGGATACAATATATTTGACAGTGTGACAGGGCCTTTAGAGATTGTTCAGGGGTAAAGTGTTTAGCATTGGCGGTTACATGAAAAGTGGGAAGGGGTTAGAGGGCTTTATCCTCCGAAATTGTGAAAAAAATATTCTGTTCAATAAATTATTAATGGTATTAAGTTTTCGACAAAAATGTTATCAAGCATATCCCCATATCACCTTGAAATGGTAAAAACTAGGAAAAAAAACAAAATAGAAAAAATAATTATTTAATTTCTAGATTTCATTTAAATCATTTTTTTAACAATACAAGAATACCGAAAAGGGTTAGTAAAGAAGTATACTTTACAGCTATAACAAAGTTTTTATTTTGATCTTTATAGTTTTTTGTTACTGCTAACGGATTACTGAATACTGCAACCTACGCTAGTGAATAAAATTGTCGTTTTCTTACATGTTACGATTAACAGCTCGGTGCGAGGGAATGGGAGTAGGTAAGAGAAATTATGGACTGGTTACACAAATAAAAAGGTATTTTTGTTATTAACTGATAAAGAAATTTAAATAATATTTTCTCAACCTTGACAAATTAATATATTTAATTTTTTTATAGTAAATAAAGCATTTTAATAGCTCTTTAATTGATAAAATTTAAATTTATAATCTATCCAGACGTAAGAATTTTTCATACATACCACCATATTTGTTGCCAGGGAGAAGCTTGGGTAACCAGTAGTCGCCATTTCAAAGATGAGCTATGGCGCTTCCCGTGCTTAAGTGGCAGAGAATAAATAATCCGACAGGTCCACAGCCCAGACCTAGGCATGGACATCGGGCTGTCGCAATTAAAGATTTAATGGTAGTTTTCGGCGGTGGAAATGAAGGCATCGTGGACGAGCTACATGTTTACAACACAGGTATTCACTTGTGCGTTTTGTTTGGCATCGCTATAAGATGGCCACAGTTATTTTAATGAGTGTATTTAGAGTTATTTGTTATTGAAAACAATATTATATGATTAAGCATCTCACTCTGCATATTAATCGTTTATGGTAACCATTTTCTCATAATTTTAATGCATTATATTTTATTATACTGACATCATAATTCACTGATTTGGCGGTATATAGCTGTAAATCAACATGGCGTCCCCCAAGTACGGAAACATGGTTCCGTTTACTATCAACATATTTTTATATTAGCTGTCGTAGCATGGTGTTATTACTTCAGTCTACTATTATTATGATTTCGGTAATTGATTATAGAACCGAGAATGTCTTATCTAATAATGTTTTGGAGACTTACCGTTCATGCCTCACATTTTGTTTTCTTACCGCGAACGCTATATGCTTTTTTTTTTTGGCTGATAGGGAGATTGTTTATGTTGTTAACTAAGGACACATGCTTTGTTTGCATCAGTCGTGTTATTGTTTCGAATAAACAGAATATAACTTGACATACTTTCACTAAAAGTGTTGTTACCTATCTGATAATTTGAGTTAAAATAAACTATAGCAAGCCTGTAGAAGTTTGCCGTTGGAAAGGTTCACGTTTTACAGCATACGGGTCGCGTTATAAGTTAAGTTGGAAGCGTGTTCCGGGCTTCCTGCTAAAGTTTCTTGAATTTCGTATGTACATGGCGGAGGATTGTTGATTGTACCTGTTAATTATGTTTTTTTTACACGTCATTATATTGAAAACAGTAACTTAAACAGCAGAGACGTTTCCCGAAATTAAAAAAATTATTTTTGTTTATAGTTTTAAACAATTACGATTATCTCTAAAAAATATGTTTAAATTCCAGATTCTATTATAATTTTTTTTGACAGTGTAGGGGGAAAATAATTTTCGGTAAAAGAAAATATTTTAATAACTGGCTAAAGTAAGTAATAACCTGTTACTCAAAAAGATTTGCATAGGTGAATTAAAAATTTTGGCTAAAAAAAAGTTAATACTCTGACATAGCTGCTTTTTAGAATGTAAAGAAAAAAATCTGAGAATATGGCTTTCACACACTACACATGTCCCCAAATCTACCTTTAAGGGATGGGTTCTTAATTCGTACAGGTTTGTGAAAAATAACATTTTAAAGCTTACATGACCATACATGTGTTTTTACACTGCCACTGCCATTCATTGTTTCTCTGCGATTGTGTATATGTTTAGCACAACTGAGTCAACTATGAAGGATAAAAAATATGCTAATTCTTTTGTTGCATATATTGAAGTTTATCCATGGATCCTGAAGGTTTGATCCTGATGGCATGATCCTATTGGCATGATCCTGTGGTACATGATGCTTGCTGTTTTATTTCAGTATGTTAAAAGATCCTGATGGCATTATCCTATTGGCTTGATCCTGTGTTACATGATGCTTGCTGTTTTGGTAGCTTTATCCTATGGTACATTATGCTTGCTGTTTCAATTCAGTTTGCCGTAAGATCCTGTCGTAAAAAAAATGCTCATTTATTAATGAATTATGATCGTAAGTCAAATAAAAAGATTTTTTTTTTAAACATATAATCATAATTCTTTCTTATTTCACAATTTCTTTCATGTGCAGGATCTTACAACATACTGAACTAAACAAGCATCATGTACCACAGGATCATACCATCAAGATCAAGCCTTCAAGATACAGGGATAAACTGTGATACATGAAACACCAGCCATATCAAACACAGAATATAAGATGGCTGTAATCAAAGAATTCCTTGGAAAGACTGCAAAATTCAATGTGTCAGCTGCTTCAGTGCACAGCACGTATTCCTTACAGAAAAGAAAACGACATTAACAATTCTAATTAAATGTTTCCCTCCCATGAGACTCGTCATTTGCAATGTGACTCAAAATAGTACGTACTTTAAATGCAATGGAACAAAACAAACATTTCGTAATACAATTAGGCCTACCTACTTATGTTAATAAAACAACAAACAGGAAATATAAGCATTAATTCCTTACAATTGCAATATAGTCATTATTTAAACAACTTTCATTATTACAACACCACCACGTGGATTAAAGTTCTCCAAAAAAATTTAAAAACCCACATGGGTGAACAATGAGTGTCAGCGATTGCATGAATAAGGTAAAAGAACCGGTAGTGGACACCCTTAAGAAATTATTTTTTAAAAAATCTGCTAAAAAAATTCCTGAAAGCACAAAAGTGGTTAAATGATATTAATGTATGCATTGGCCAATTCTCCAATCCTTCTTTGTTATCTAGAAACGTGGATTAACAATGAACATAGCATAGTTATTAATATAATAATTTTTAAAAATAATAGTGTTCTCATACCAGTAGTGGACATGCAAAATTATACGTTTTCCTAGTAGTGGACACAACATTTAACCAGTGGTGGACACACATTGAAATGTGCAGAAACATTTGCAAAACTAATTTTATATTTACATAAATAAAGAAATAGAGACTGATACAGTAATTTAACTTATTGGGATTAAATTTAATTATTAAATTTTTGAGCATAAAATGAACTTAACTTAATTGTATAAGACAAAACTTGAACTTAAGCAACATTCTACACAAAAATAAAAAGATAAAAATGCAAACTGTCTTCAAAGTTTAGGTAATTTTACCTGGGGTATGAGATTTACAAGACGAACAGCAAGACAATAAAAAAAACACAAACACTGCAGCTTTTAAATTACATTTCAAACACATCTACAGGTCCACTGAAGGCGTATTTCATCCTGCCTCCATGAAGTTCAAAGTTTGGGTTTGGCAAAATGCCCACAATTTGAGTAACGTGAACATACGAAATGTCATTGTCCTTAGGTGCAAAAATTTTCTTGGATGGACCAACTGCTCTCATCCCCATTACTTGGATATCGGCACCTTCTAATGTTTGTATTATGCATACATATCTGTACTTTGTAGCCAACCATTTTCCTCCCATAAAAGTTACAAGCACAAAGGCTCCTGGTTGTACATTTCTCTCATTTGGCTCTTGCAATATGAGTTCTTCTTCAGACACTTCACTCATAGCGTCCGACGAATCTAGCAGAACGAGATCCCGATCATCTTCGGAAGATGATGTATCGTCTTCATTGCTGATAGTTTTGCCAGTAGGCATTAGTGGCTTCTTTTCCAATTTCTTCCTATTCCTTTCTGCAATTCTCTCTTCCTTTTTCTGCTGAAGTTCCCTCTACAAATTTGCCTTGTTTTCGTAATATACCTGCCACTTCCGAGACGTCGTCACTGATGGAATCTTTTCCCTTGTAGCTCTTTTCTTAGTTTTCGGCATGTTGTCAGATGGCCAGAATAATGCACGTTTAAATGGAGATGGAATTACTTTTCCACTAAGAGTCACAGCACGTGAAGTTCCAGATATGTTGCATGTTCCTGAATCAGAAGGTTCAGGGGAAGATGAAGTACCTGGTATCTGTACCGCAGGTGTTAGTGCTGCCTCAGAAACCCTTTCATTTGTTGCATCACATGTCACATTTGTTGAAGAAGATAGTGATTGCGAAAGTGCCGAATCAGCTTCAACATCGAGTGTTGCAACATTTTCAGCTGCAGGTGATGATGAAGTAGTCTGGGACTCTTCTAAGACATTGTCTACTTGGGGTTGCACTGCAGGTGACAATGAAATAGTCTGAGTGTCTTCTACTACATTGTCTACTTGGGGTTGCGCTTTAGGTGACAACACTAGTGTCTCTATGCTTTCGAAAAGTTTTTCTTCAGGTGGAGCTGAAGATGATGGTAGTGCATGAATGCTTTCTGCAGCATGATCATCGAGGGGTGGAGTATCTAAAGTTGTGTGATGCTCAGTTTCTTTCGCCTTGAGGTCGTTCACTTACTTCAAAACTTGAACAGGTCAGCCTGTTGTGTGTCCCCCAGCCAAATATTGCCAGATTCCTGAAACTTGTGTACCTTCTCAGCCCCTAAGAAATTTTCCAATAGCTGGGATGTGCATTTTGTCGGACAGCCATGTGAAGCCCTCTCAGAACTAGCCGAGTTTGCTGCTGGTTTAGACCTACTAGCAGATATTTCCATCAGCTTGGTGGTGTCGATTGCAGAATGATTCCATGGATGTAGGTCACTTTTGCGGAAAGCATGGGTGAGATGTTCAGGCTTGATGCAATCGTGGATACTTTTTTCCAGCAGCTTCGGAAAAACTTTCCTTCTTAGTGTTGGATCTTCATTGTTAGCCACTCTTTCCAGCCTCCACTCGTGTTGAGTCTTCTTCCAGCCACCATTCAGTTGCTTGAAGACACCAATGTCCATTGGTTGGAGAACGTGGGTGGAGTTGGGCAGCAGTGCAACACACACAATTCCATTAGCTGCACAGAATTTACATGTATGAAGTGTCAGATGGGAACAGTGGCCATCGATGAACAGAACAACTGGCAACGGAATTTTGTGCTCTATTAGCCACGGGTGGAATATGTTGGAGATGAACTCGTAGAAAATCTCCCCAGTCATCCAGCCATTGGGAGATTTTCCAACGGCCCAATCGTCAGGTGTTGCTATGACAAGGTCTTGAGGAAGTCTTTCATATTTAAAAACCAACAAGAGAGGACATAAAGCTCCTGCAGCATTTCCTGTTATCATGACAGTCAGGCATTCTTTTTCATCTGTGTTCACCTGCTGGTAGATACTCTTGTCACCCTTTTGTGCCAAAACTTTGTTTCCTTTAGGGTTCAAAAAGAATGCTGTTTCATCAGAATTGAATATTCTGCTGGGGTCCAACATCACTGCCTGTAAATCATGCTCTGTGATGCAATCTCCAACCTCTTTGAACCAAGACTTGATGTGATCAGCAGTAATACTAGCTCGACTAGCAGTCAAATTCTGTGGGATTCGCAAAGACAGAGTTGGATGCCTCTTCAAAAAAGATAGGTACCATTTAACTCCAGGGCGACCATCTTTGAAAGGAACTTCTCGTTTCAGTTCTTTCACAATTAGCTGAACACTGTTTAACAGATCATCCTTTGTTACAGGAAAGCCTGCTTTAGCAGCAGAAACAATCCACTCAACAAGAATGTCCTCTTCCTCTGATGTAAGCCAGGAATCTGGACCCATTCTCCTTGCAACTGGGCTTTTCCCCGAGATTTTGTTATGTAGAGTAATTCGTGGTACTCCATGGTTCGTAGCTGCTCTCTTGATGCTCAGACCATTCTGCACATCTTTTATAGCAGCTTCCATTGCTGCATGTTCATATCGCAGGATGGACCGTTTTGACATTGTGGCCTAAAGCAAAGAAACAAGTAGAATGTTTAATATCTGCATTTTATTATTCAATACAAATTTGACATTGTTGTATATAATAGATCTACACACCAAGCAGTATGTGTTAGATGTATGTATACTCTGCCCTAATTATGGGAGACCTTTAGAAAAATAGATACGTAAATTTTTATGTTGTCAAAATACAATTATATAAATATTTACCAAAGGTGGACACACAAAAAAACCAGTGGTGGACATCTGTGTCATCTATTGGTAATGTTACGAATTTTAAACTGGAAGTCATAGCAATTTGTCAATGTTATATAAACATAAATTTTAAGTGAAGTTGCACATGTTTTAAATTTAAAATTAAATTCACCAGTAGTGGACATGTGTGTCCACTATATGGAAATGAGAAGTTACGCATGCGAGTAGTTGATACCCCTCATAACAGGGCCATTTTTAAAAATATTTGATTATACGAACATATATTATGTGCCACAGAATATCTATATTACTATAAACACAAGACATCTTACCTACATAATCTAATACTTAGTAAAAACGTGTCTAACAGCACTTACCTCCTTATCACTTTTGACAACAAATGGCAAGATTTCTGCACTTCCTCTACCGCCACTCAGATTTGGCGCGATTAAAAAGTAAACATGGGGTGCTTTCCGAAAACAATCATATCGGTTGTGTCACAAAAGTCGACTTGTAATTTTCAATTTTTTAGGTACGTGATATATAGACCCAACCTCTTATTTTTTTTATTCAAAGTCAAAAGTGTCCATTACTGGGTGGGGTGTCCATCACCGGTGTGTTTACCTTACATAGGTATTGTAATGTAAGTTGTAAACTGTTATTTTTTCACAAACCAGTAGAAATTAAGATACCTTCCTTTTAGGGTTAATTCTGGAACGTCTTAAGTATATGGAAAAAATATATTCCGGTATATCACTGGTAAACAAGAAATGGCGGCGACAGCAGCGAAAAAATCTGTATTAGGTTTAATGTATGGTATAAAAATTTAATTTTTTCACATACTAGTTGGAATTACGAAACCATCTCTTTGGAGTTAATTTAAGGACGTGTGTAGTGTGTGAAAACAATTTTTTCTAATTTTTTTCTTTCTGTTCTAAAAAGCAATGTTGTCTGTAATATTATAAAAAAAATCCAAAAACTGTGTTTTATAGTACATACTACTAATATTGTTTGATTCACATTCCCAAAAGTTTTTTGTAAATTTCAAGTTAAGCAGCTTTCCCATTAAAAACAAAATTCCAAAACTGGGATTTTGTAACACTAGAACACTACTGATGTTCCCCTATTCTCCTTACAAATAGTGTTTAAAAATTCATACTGGTTTCTGAGAAATTACCAATCATATGCTAAGTGGTAGTCTGTGCAGTGACGTGTCTGTCACCATTTTATGCTATTTCTTATCAGCATAGCAGAAACTGTTTTCCACGCGAGATTATCCTGAAGGTCATCAATGCCCTATTATTCACTTGATACAAACTGCAACTATATCCTGTTGTTCTCCAGGAACACACTATAGCTATTGAATATATCGTTGGCCTAATTAACAAACCACATAACTCACATTACCTACTTTTTACAGGCGGAACAAAAAACAGTTTTATTCAATAATGAAATGTAAGTAAGTAATTTACATGCTTAAAAAATAGTATTGAAATATTTTGAGAGATGTATAGGCCAAATTGTTATGTAATTATTAATCTTAATAATTAAAGTGGAGTTATGAGGTTAGGACAAGGTAAGTCAAGGAGTTATGTGGTTTGTATAAAAAAGATTAGTGGTTTGCAAAATTTACATTTGGAGTTATGTGGTCTGATTAGGTTACTGTAGTAAATAGAATAAAGGGACAAAAATTGAAATACGAGAAATTAGAATGATATTTTACTTAAAACATACAAAAATTTCAAACATAAACCACAAAATGTTAGTTCTGGTGATAATTATTGTAACTTTTCATGGATTAAAGCAGTTTATTAAAAAGACAATTTATCATAAAAGGAGTGATAGTCCCGTGGTATTGTCATTTTAAATTCTTGTAGATGGTTGTATTTTGCTTCAGTGATCTTCAGTCTACTGTTGTAAAAATTTGGAAAATCCGCTTCAAGAAATGCTTGTTTTTTGCTGATGGGTTGGCTTGCCAATGGTTGTTGATCCTGCCTTTTTCATCTTGATTTTCTTGAAGCTTCTTCCATGTTATTCATGTTATCCTCACAAGCAGGTAATGGTTTGAATTCATCTTCAAAATTTAATTTGTAGTAAATTTTCCCATCAACAAAATACTGCAAACTTTGGCGTCACCCTTTTTCAATCCAGGACGGATAGACTTGTACATTATTGGTTTTGTATATTTTTTGAAGAATGAGTGTTCTAAATAAGTCACGTTATAAGGTCTTGGATGTTTTCTGGCATTTTTTCATACCTCCACATAGTCAGCTGGCACATGAATATCTCTCTGTCTTAGATACCGCTCTATGGTGGTGTGCATAGAATAACACTCCATTTGAGTGTGTCCTTTTTCCAAATATTTGTTTTCGATACAGATCTTTAACTTAATGGATAAATATAACAGGGCATTGCTCAAAACAGAACTTCTGTTTTGATAGTTACATCCATCACTGAAAATGTCCATTTTCTTTGCTTTGTTGAGAAGAGGTAACTGGGATCAAATGAAGTGGCTTATGATGCTTGCAAACTCATTTGCTGTAAGTTCACCTTCTGTTTCATTCCACAGGTAGCAAAATCCATCGTGAGTCTTTAGATCATATATACAAAGGTTGTGGACCGAAAGTTTCCTCCTGTAATAAAGGGCTGAAGAATTTTATTTAGGAGACAGTAAAAGGGACTGAAGATCCACTGTATAAACATGCTGTTCATTTTCTTTTTCTTTTTCTTGCCTAGAAGCTGTTTTCTTTTTGAAATGATCGTCGTATTCTTCATCACTAATATGTTTCAGCTTGTGTGCTCTACATACATCACACTGGTCCTTCTTCGGTCTGTATAAACACAAATTCAGATCTTCAAATGTTTTGTAGAATGTACAGTTGTCTGTATATACCTGAAACAATTGTGCCTTTGACATCCAACAAGACTCCAAATAGAGTTTTTGAGAACTTGCCCGACAATAATGTGATTCCACTTTCGGCAATGTCAAGAAAAACTCTTTCAACAAATCTAACAAATTAACAAACACTGCAACTCCACTGAATTTAATACAACTAAACATAAAATAATTTTTTTCCTTTGTATAAATTTGAAACTATACATTGCATGGATATAATCTGAACACACTAAATAACAATTTTAAGCATTTTATTTCAAGAATTAATTTGTTATGATTAAAAACATGTAACTCCATTTAAACTCCAAATTAACCTACAACTTTGTAATGTCAACAAAACACGTAACTCACATATTCTATTTAAAGGTTTAAACTTAAATTTAACATTCATGGTGAATTTATGCTAAAATAATCTCAATTATGCTACTTACCTTCAAAAACATACATCATTAGGCCTCCAAACACTAAACGAATTGTGCAAATCAAAGAAAAACCCAAGCACTGCACAGACACCACACCTTTTCATAAGAACAGGTTGCCAACACTAGGAGTTACTTGGTTTGCAATAACAAAATTCCCTCCTGAAATATACGTGGTTTGTTTTCCCCTTTTATTAACATGAAAAATTTTTTTTGGAGATATGATATTTGACATAGGTGTACAGGGACCATAAACCAATGTAAAGGCATGAAAACCCCAAAATCGATTTTTTTGTTTTACGTGGTTTGTTAATTAGGCCAACGATATATAACTTATAGAAGTCGCGAGGGTATAGGATTTATTATTCCAATTTCCGGATCCAAAACTGTGGTAGTTGTTAGCTCCGCCGCTAGACAGCTCTTCTTTCCACAAGAGGGTACTCGTAGTTACCAGCTTCCACGCCAGAGCGCTGTAGCGTCGCTTTTTTCAAGGTCGTGCTCGTAATTCTCTGTCTCACTCTATCGAGAGGCAGTGCCTTTTGTTGAAATCCGAGCGCTTAGATACGGGCGGGCGCAACTGAATTGGAGGAGTACGGCCACCGAAAAAAAATGTGCGGCTAAACGATGCCAACATAAAAAATTAAGTTTTAATTATAAGAAAACTACAGAAATTTCTTAAACGTAATAATGTAAAAAAAAAAAATACTGACATTCGTAGTTCAGAATTTATAAAATGTTGTGTTAACGGAGTGGCGCATTGAGTAAAATGGCAAAACAATTTGAAATAAATCTTGACAACGATGAATGATTTTGGTATGTAGCTATGAAACAACTATGACTGTTCAAACGCGTGCACGTGTTGTTACTGGTAACTGAAACTAATGTTATGATGTCATACTTTGTGGCTATGCAGTTTATAATTTTTTAAACATAAGATGAAGCATTTTTACATAATGTTTTGGTTGTTTCGTAATTCAAAATAAATAATCTTAAACGTTATATGGTGAATATTCCCAGTAACGAATGACCATAAAAAATCAATTTTGCCAACATAGATCTGAAAAGTTAACGATTTACTATGTTAATTTGCTTATAAATAACGCACATTTCCCGGATATCCTAAGAAAATAAGAGTGTTTGTTATAGCATTCAGTTGCCACTCTTTATATTCCTTGCTTTGAGGTTAGATACACAAGTTTTGCTCGTAAAAACAATGCGCAAGTATTTTGAATACAAATATATTTTCTTTTAATAACCGAAAGGTAAATATTATTTCCATGAAATATAATACAATTCTTTAAACACAGACAACATTTAGAGCTATTTTTTGTTTATTATTCCATCTGACGTGATAAATATTATATTTTTAAAACAGTTTGTGGATTTTTAATATAAAATAAAGATTTATTTATGACATCAATTTAAGTTGTTCAAAAAATTCACTTTGGTATGAATTCAACCGAATTCGTGTTATTCAGGGCAGAAAATACCAAAAAAGATTATCTACATTGCTGTTTTGTGTAAATCTGTGCACGGACTTAGTAAGTGATATATTTATAATTCCTCATTTTAGGAACCCATTTTAACACAAGAGAAAAAGGATTTTATACTAAAAATTATTATGTTAAACCATTAATTAGGCAGGAAACATGTATGTATAATCTATTTAAATTTGCATTTGAACAGTGAATATTATTTTGCAATAATAAATAATTTTCTATCATCGTATATTACGGATGAAAAGTTTGTATTTCCGTCTAATCAGAAGTATTATATGACACAGTTAATTCACTTGCTTTACAAATTTTATTCACATGAAAATCATTACAAAGTGGTTGGGAAGTTATATAAATATACAAAAACAAATCATTATACATACAATTTTATTATCTTAGTGAATTTAAATTAATAGTGTCCCAGTGACTACTGCGAAGAAAAAATTCTTGCGAAAGGTTTCCTCGTAATTGAAATTCGTCAAAAAAATCAATCTCTCATTTTTGGTGACATTTCTGACAAGTGGTACGATGAAATTTGAGACTGGCAAATGAATGTTGTGAAGCAGTCAACAAAATATCACATTCGTGAACTACAAATGTATAATTGTTTTTATTTTATAATAAAAGTGTATCTAATAACCCGTGGCTTTGTTCACGTAATTTCCGGGTATTGCTGATATTCTACCACTTTAAGAAAAGCATGTATTAAATTCCAAAGATTTTTGAAGAAATATACACAAAGAACTGTCAAGTATAGAAAATATTTAATAAATAAAAATATTTTTACGATTTATTTTTAATTTGTTTATCGTAAGCCTATTTTAACTTTTATTTTAAATGAAGTACCTACCTTATTTTCTATCTCCCGGTTTAGTGACTTTGAGAATATATTTTACCTTGATGAAATCTTAACTCTTTTCCATCTGACGAAGAAGCCAATTAAAAAATAAACTAAGACTCGCGCACTTATTGTATGTAAGACTTTGCCATCGTTTTAAATTACTGTAATTTTTTTTAGTTATAGTCATGCTTAGGATAATAGCATACGCATACATTTCAGTATTCATGAAACCAATGCATTTTTATTTGAAATGTAGAGCAGTTACCAAATTTCTTATCTTGCATATTGATTTTTTGGTATGGCTAGTATTACTTAAACTAAATTTTTGAATTTTCACTGATGTACTCTTTACCCTTTTCTATGTGATTTAGAAAATATAGTAATATACGTAAACCAATTAAGGGGATTGGTGCACCAGCATCGTATAAAAAAAAAATATATATTTGTTAATGATTCAGCTGCTAGAGAATATTTGAACCATTCTGGTGTAAAATTTAATTTTTTATTTTTTTATTTTAATTAAGTTATTGCTGATTTTCGGTATTTTTTTTAATTCAAGCTTTATTAAAAAACTATAAAGAATTCAGTGGTAAAACTTTCGCAGATAAATTTTCAGACACGGGAGATATGACTGTGACCATTATTTTATCTGTAATCATTATTAATTTAACGTATTTACAATTTGAATTTTAATAACTGAGCTGCTACGAAATTGCGTGATATTCATTTGCGAATTTAATAACATTCGCGTTTTCATTTGTAATTCAAACGCCTACATATATGTCGGCTGAATGATTGACTTTATTTTAGTCTTTAGCTTATTGCAGTCGGACCTAAAGTAAAAACGTAGCTGTAGAAATTTGAGTCGCGTGCAAGCTCGGATACGAGGAATTATGGAGCGCGCTGGACAGTAGTGACACCTTGCGACAGTTTTCCAAACTTTTTGCAGCTCGTTCCCACTCTGCCACAGCTGTCTGCTGTTTACGAAGGGGAGACAGGATTTCGCGGGAAACTGATATGAAGGTCAACGTACTCATTTTCAGTAGATAAGAGAACGTGTTTGGTTTAGCTCGGCGTATAATTGAATGGTTATTCTCTGTTGTTATTTAGCACAGTGATTTAGCTAGATGTTTTTTGTTGCAGCGTAAGATTTATTCAGGAATAAAATGCAGAAGAAACCTCCACCAAGAGTACACAAAAGAACAAAACTATCGAAAGCCATTAGAGCGCTTAGAAAAAAGAATAAAGAAAGATAAGAGATTATTTTATTATAGCTTTTTTTACCATATATTTATTTTTCAGAGTTGAGTATGTACAACGCGATGGACGCGACAACAAAAAGATGTGTAAAATTGTAAACATGTTTTTTTTTTTTTTTTCAGCAATGCGTGAACCATTCATAAACTATACTCAACATGTATCCGTATAATTACGTTTGAATTTTTTTTTTATGGCAGGCATCAATGTTAACAAGTTTATTAAGCCACAATAGACTTTTTTCAGAAAACTAAGTGTAGCAGAAAACACTCAACATAGTCTCACACAAAATCAGTTTACATGAATGCAGTTTTAAGAAGTAAGCAACGTAAATAATAGTTAAACATCATTTAATATCTGCTGGTAACGTTTCCAAAGTATCAGCTTCGCCTTCATTCACGAACAATATTCGTGAGTTTATTTATGTATTTTTGCTGGCTATTCGTTGGTGACTGTTAGGACTGCAAAATTAGTAAATATTTTTCACCCTATCCTGAGTTAAATCTAAGTGTGCGCGGTTAGATGAGGACCTAGATGTGTCTCAGGCTTACGCCTTTACACTCTACTCATGCGGGGTATTAACCATGCGCGTAAGAGCGCGTTGCCATTAACCTGTAGGATAGTCTCAACAATCCTCTACGGACTCGAAAAATGTCACCTGCTCATTGGCTACTTGACTTGTGATAACTGTTTGTTGTAATGCCTGTGATTCATCGTTAGAGACCTGAAAAATTCGCGGGTTCATTTCGTGTTATGCTAAAATTCAAATAATTATACCTTAGTGCTGCTTCTGTCATTGGTTTATTGTTAATCTGGAGGACTGAGGACCAATTAGAGACCCTCACTCATAGAAGTGTCGAATCACAGGCCACCCAGTTAAGGCGACACACAAGTCAGCAGCCAATGAACAGTTGGCATTTGCCCGAGTGTGTAGATGATATTGGAGTCTATCCTGGAGGTCATTGAACCCGCGAATTTTTCCGGTCTCTATTCATCGTTGATTTGGATGAGGAGTTTTCAGTGATTCAGAGCCTCCCATTTAACTGTGGCCAAATTGAAGAAGCAGTACACATGTTACATGCTTGAATTCATAGCGAATGGAAACAACAAATATTTACTGATTTAGTGGTTGGTAAAAAAAAAATATTATTCGTATCGCGTCCATCGCTTCGCGCCATGTTGGCTCCTATATTATATGGATTTACAAAATATAACGATTCATTTACGACACTTAAGATAAGGTGTGTAGGATTTTAAGAATTCACTTGAATTATTATTTAAGAACATATTTCAGGATAACATGTGAAGACGCTCGTACAGACGGCACCGGTTGTGATGACTCATTGTTACCAGAGCAGGGGCCATCTCGTGTACACGAAGTGGCATGCGAAACCTCAACATAACTCGAAAATCAATAAGTGTTACATTGAAATGTGTCCACTACAAATTTTCAGGAATTATAATTTTGAAATTGAGTAGAAATATTCCTGCAATTAGCATTAAGTATATTTTAATAGACATTGAAAGCGAATCATTAAGTAGCTTCAAAATCCAAATACCAGAATACAGATAGTCTGTAACAATACAGACCTCACCGACTAGATATGGTCCAGATTGTTAATACTAACACATTTGAAAAACTGACTAGTTACTGAATATGTTGAAATTTTGTAAACCTGTTACTTTAGATGATTGGTGATGTAATAATGTCTCTTGGAAACTACATAAGATTTTAACTGCTTTTATTTCTCCATAAATTCGCAAATCACCATGGCGGCCATTTTACGATCACGATTTAGTTCTTAAATTTTAAATTAGTTTATTTGTTGAGAGCCTGGTACAATGTGTCTGACCACTAAAGCGATCCGAGCCGCGTAGTGTATACTACTGCGAGGTTGTCGAAGTAGGCTCGGGTCGGGACGAATTTCACTATGAAGAAACAAAGGTTTTTAATACATGAAAAATTATCCCAAAGCCGAAAATTTGTACAGTAGTAGAATGAACATTTCTTAGTAACACGTCAAAAGTTTAAGTACTGCCGCAAACCTTGTGCGTCACACCAAAAACGAGCAGTTAAGTCCAAAATGACAATTTTTTGCAACGATCCACAATAATGGATATTGCAAATGCAGTTTATGGAGTAGACCGTCAGTATGGAACCCAAAATAATCTAGAAACATTGCCCCATCTGAGGATAGTGATAAAAAGCACAAAGTTTAAACATGTTTCTATAAAATAGACCTTTTAAATCATTAAAGTTAACGAATTCACTTTCATTCAATTTTAAGGAAATATAAATACATCTTACATAAACTTAAAGAGCCCAACGTGGAAATCGCTTAGAGTAAACGTTTTTGCATATTTATTCATCTTTAAATTGGTATATTTTTTAAGTGTCTCATACAATTAGTCTGACCACTAAAGCGATCCGAGCCGCGTAGTGTATACTACTGCGAGGTTGTCGAAGTAGGCTCGGGTCGGGACGAATTTCGCTGTTAAGAAACAAAAATTATTAATACATGGAAAATTATCCCAAAGCAAAAATTTTGTACAGTAGTAGAATGAACATTTCTTAGTAACACGTCAAAAGTTTACCGATGAAACCTTGTGATCACACCAATAATGAGCAGTTGAGTCCTTAATGATAATTTATACAATGATCCACAAAAATGTTTCGTAAATTTAATAACTTTAATACTTTTTTAAGCCGGTTCTCATTATGGCACCAAAGTAATATAAAATAATGTCCTACATGGTAACTGTGATAAACACCTCAAAGTTTAAACGTCCTATTATTAAATTGGTAATTTTAATCATAAAAGGTAAGAAATATATATATTTTTTATAGAAATTTGACTACATGTTACATAAATTTGTTGAGCGTAGCGTCAAAATCACTTCATAAATATTGTCTGTGTTTTTTTTTTTGTAAAGTTTAAATGTGTATATTTTGAGTGTCTGGTACAATAGTCTGACCACTGATGTATTTCAAGCTGCGTAGTGTGTGTGCATCAGTGTTAAAGTCGCTCGTGCTGGGACGTTTTTTGCTCCAGAAAACTAAGGTTTTTAATGTATGGTAATTCCAGACTGAATTTTACTCTGAAAGAATAAAAGTTTCCTAACTGCAAGTGATTTTTGCTGCAAACGTAGATAAAAATCTTCCAGGATGCGATTTGCTTAGGTAAAAATATTAGTATGATCGACTCTTTAATTTCTAAATTATAAATAAATAACAATAGAACTTCCCGGAAAGTTGTGATAAACTAACGATATTGCGCGAGTAGCACACCCGTACGTGACTACAGAGAAAGGCTATTTTCCTTGACCGTTAGGATTTCTGGGACGAACACCCTCTCACAGCTGGGGTCATAAAATACGGCCAAACTCTTGCAAAAACATCCACCACCGCTCTTTGCCACTAGCAATTCAACGAAGTAAGCTAGGCGCAGCACTCCAATGAATTAACTTAGAAAAAAATTACTAAATATGTAATTCTATCAATACATTTTACAACACAACTTATGTTTTATTTATTTTCTGGAAAAAAATAATATTATCATACGAATTATGTTATAAAAGTGACAAAACTCAATAAGCACATTTACGGTGTATCGTTTTCTTCAACTGTTATGTAGTAAACTAATTTCATACAATTAAATATATATATTTTATAATATAGGCTACATAAAAATTTTGCACAGATATGATCTAAAATAATATACTTAATGTATTAGAAATAAAAAATAATTATATTTTTTGGTATTAAAATAATTTTTAATAATAAAATTTCTGTAACAAAATACGAACACACGTATATAAAACCAGAGGTCCTCTAGAATTTTGATTTACAAGTTCCAAGCAGAAATTGTTTATTGTTAATTTTATTGTATCAAAAATCATTCATATAAGAAAAAAGAATATGAATATCTAAATAGATGTAACATGAATACACCCTATCATATGCATTAAATATATTTTAAGTAATCCCTAAATAAGACCAAGTTTATTGAGTGTCGCAATACGCAGCGTGTTTCAAAGCCCGCCGGCCGTGAAAGATCAGTACGGCCGCAGTACACTGCAACGCTCGGGCAGCTTTAATGAGGCAACTAATTATGCTAGACTCTTTATAAATATACTATCTTAAAGGTAAAAGTATAATTAAAAACATTTATTTAGACATTTTTTCGCATTGAGCTCTTCAAATTGGTGTAAATCGTATTTTTATCTGGGTGGCAAATATAAAAAAAATATATGTCGTGAATTAATCGCTTTATATCATATCTGAAATATTAAAAAAAATTTATTTCTAACATTAATGGGTGTATTACAGTTTCTAGATTATTTTGGTAAGTTTACGGACAGTCAAAATTAAAAACTGTATAAATGGGTAGCATTTTAATGGACTGATGCAAGTTGCTGTCACCTAGGACTTAAATGCAAATTTTCGGTGATAACGCACAAGGTCTACAGCGGTAAACTTTCGTTATGTTATTAAGCATAGTCAACTCTACCACAGTACAAAAATTCAGCTTTGGACAAATTTTTCAAAGGTTGTCTTGGTTTCCTGGAGTAACACGAAAGTCTACGCGGGGAAGGGCGGCTACCTGATCCGAGAATGAAAGATAGTGTGAGATGGGAAGCGAAGATAAGAGCTGGTTGGGTGTCCGTGTTGGAGAGAGAGAGAGAGAGAGAGAAAGGCGATATTGTGGAAGACCTTCGAAAGATTCCCGCTAGATGGCAGGCCTCAGAGCTGCAATCTTAGACAACCTCCCCCCACGGAAGCTCTCTCGCCACTAACTTGCCAAATCTCACCCGCTAGCTTATATACGTGCTGGCTGGCCGTGCAGTAGTAATAAACAAGCATTTATAAAACACTTAAGCTCATTTCCAACAAATTCTGACGAATGACTGTTTTTTGTCCTGCACCAATCCCCTTAAACCAAAATCATCCTGAATTTTTATTACCGAAAAAAGTTAAATACAAAAAATTTTAATATGCGTATTTTAATATTGAATATATATATATATATATATATATATATATATATATATATATATATATATATATATATATATATATATATATATATAGAGCCAATACTGATTTAGTGGGTTCCATTTTTTTTTTAAATAATATGTACCCCTTTTACTACTTAATAGATAACGTTGAATAAGAGAAGGTTGTTTAAGGTATGTTGATTTTCCTTGCCAATATCTTAAAGTAAATTTGTTTAAATCCAAAGATTTATTTATATTTATTAAAACCACATTTACAATCTTTCGTCCCTTAAGTAAAAGAATTTCAGGATGTAGTAAAAAAAAATCGGTGGATTTTCCATGTTTATAAATCATAGTGCATTGTTGCATAATTTTCCTGTGAGATTTTCAATATACCACAGCTGTCTTTAGATTATATTTTATGTACATGCACAAGAAATTTCAATATAACTAAACAACTAAAAAGTAAATTGTAACTCGCATACACACATTATCAGAGAAAACTAATTACAATATAAATTTCAATGGTTATTTACATCATAAAATTAGAATGTCAAACTCTTCTTTAGAAGTAGGTAACTTATTACTTAAATTCATACTTAACGATAAACATTCACCGTGCCATGTAGTGGTGTTTGAGAAAATATTGTATTTAATATCTTTGATTAAGTGAATGAATGGAAATCTTTAAGAGAGTTAAGTAGACCCCACATCTTCAATGGAATATGTTCACATTTTTTTCTACTTACACAAAGCTGATAAAATATATACAGTACTGTAAAATTGATAATACAGTCAAACTTCGTATAATTAAAAACAAAAATTGACCAAGTAGACAAAAAATATAACTATTTAAAACTTTAAACGAATGATGAAAACAATTCACTGAATACAAATAAAATATACTTCACAAGAAATAATAACACTACGAGAAAATATTACTAAATTAATTTTGTGGTACGTTAAACCTGTTAAGTGCTGCATAAACTGAATGGCTGAATATTTGTGCAGCTAACTTGACTCTCATTTTTTCGAAAGAGTTGGGTCTGACATGATGCTCACTCAGTTTTGGTACTGCCCTGGTAAGTTTATTTCGGGGGTCACTGCAAGCCAAATTTGTAATGGCTCTCCATGTTATTATCTGTCCGTCGATTAAAAAGTCATTCGCCATTAGATTATTTCGCACACATTTTAACAGGTGTGGAGCATCGTAAACAACAAATATCTTATGTTCTCTGAACATAAAGAAGGGGTTTTCTTCACAAACACCAAGATTTTCAATAACTTTTTGGTTTGAAGTACCCTGGTCGCAAACTATGGCACATACTTTCAAACCTATATTTATTAATGATTCTAAGACCAAATCCATTAAAATCATCAAATCAAAATATTTGATGGTTCCAGAAGACAAATAATAAGAAAATGGCATTTTCCATGAACACAGAATGCCTCTTAACATGAACACCAGAGATTGCGAAGCAAGTAATTTGCTTCGTCCTAATTCACCCAGATCTTGACTTCCCTCTTCCTCATCGTTTTTTGTGTTGTACGTGAGCCACTTTTTGATAGCCATTTCGTCGAACATCAGTACACATTCTTTTTCGTGCCGTGACATGGAATTTACTTTAGCTCTCAACTTTTCTGTCACCTCATGAGTGATGCCAGGTGCAAGATTCATTACATTGATCCACTTTCTTACAGATTTTTCGCTAGGAAGTTTGAACCCTTGTTTTATCCATGACCGATAGAGTGAAGGTGACCTGTAATAAATTGACATCGCAAATTCTTTTTCGTCTTTTTCCCAAGGAACTCGTTTTTTTTTTGTTTATTTGCATTTTTAATAAAGTAAATGGGGGGCCGGAAACATGTTCGTTGAGCTGTAAAAGTAAGTCACATACAGATATATTTTTTTCGATTTATTTTTTAAAAACTGAAGTTGGCTCCGTTTAATTTTAAGCATCAATACTTTCTTACGAAGCTTGGCCTTAAGTCGTATGTTCCTCGGTGTATCATTATTGCTTGGCAGTGTGGTAGGACCACTAGTACTGAGTGATGCTGCTATTTCTATTTCGTTGGAAAAAGTATCACATATTTGGGATTCATTCAAAACAAATTCTAATTTATGACATTTGGAAGGGCTACGTATTTGTTTTGCGTCGTCATGTTCAGTAATCTTGATTGCTTCTTGATCTCTAGAGTTTTTTTCTGTACTGGGATTGTGCATATTCGGAATTGCAAAATAGTTTAAAGAGTTCTTCAGTTCATGTTTTAATTGATTGGTATCGAAATGATCAGAATATATAATGTGTTAATGAACTATCTGGGTGTTCCAAAATCTTGTTGTTTCCACTCCTCAAAATCCACTCGAAACATCTAAAATGAGAAAACATTTTTCTTAAAATTCATTCTATTTGTGCCCCATACAAAACTCAACTAAATTTTTTGAACACCAAGGATAGTGTTGTAACACCTCGAGTTTAAATGAGTAGACTACCCTACATCTTAGAATATCGAAATAAATGTGTTATCTGTTACATAATATTTTTTTTTGGATATGCAATAACATGTTTTAATTTAAAGAAAAGTTGCTTATGACTTATGTAGTAAAGGCAGTATTCAATGGATTTTAAAAAGATTTAACTACGTTTTAAAAACCAAATTCTATATACTCGTATGTTTGTGTGGACTAGATTTTCCCACTATGTTATTGTTTTTATTTTTATGCTAATAAATTCTCATACAAAGTATGTACTCTGGAAAATAAAAGCACTTTTATCTCACAATCTCCTTTGAAAGTGCCATTAATCTACTGACATTAAAATATTGTAAAGTAATAAAAAAAATTTCATGTAAATATATCATACATAATCACAAATAATTAAATATTTATTTTATTTATTAACCAATTTAAGTAGTCTATTCCTAAATTAATGTTTAAACACTTGCCTAAACAAATGCATCTGTTGTAAAACCGACGATGTGGGGAATAATAAGGTAAAACTTTACTTTTTATTATAATTTACACTGAAAATTATTTAGTGTGGTCGGTTGTAGTCAAAACTAAGTCCTAAATTACTTTTCAGGGAAATTAAAACTTATTAAAAAATTTAGGACATATATCGCATACTCGCCTTTTTTCACTCGGCATATAACTGATAATAGTGAAACGAAAGTATAATTCAAAACTTACCGGTCTTTGTATTTCACTGGAAAACGCAACATTGATATGCCCCGTGAATGGTTCCTCGCATTCTGAAAACCTGTGTAGGCACATTTCTTACCCTTTAGAATTTTGGACATTCTAAAAGTACAAACACGAAATATAGTTTAAATAAGTATTTAACTTTGAAAATAGAACCATATTTTGAACGGAACACTGACTATTGGCCCAATACAAAAGAATCCCATCATTCAGTGATTCCCGTGGCTAGCTTCTTTTGGGATTTCATCATTCTCAAAGCGACGGTAAGGGAAGCTCCTCTTCAAGGTCGCCTAACGATGCTGATAAGACCTGCCGGGTTATTTGAATCGTTGGTCTGGGATTTTCAAAGGGGGGGGGGGGGGGGTGAAGGATGATGTCACGACTGGGCTGGTTAACCTAGTTCTGCCAAATACCGCCAGGGGCGTATACGGCCGATACCCAGCGATGAAAGCGATCACAGCGGCGGAGCTTGGAACTACAACAATTCTTCTGAGAAACCGGACAGAAAATTTAACCTGGGCTCGCGACTTCTATACATTAGATATATTCAATGCTATAGCTGAGGTTGTTTTCAATAGAACATGGATTTTTAATCTTAGTACGTTAAACCTGGGGCCAAGACTGTTTTTCACCATAATTTGTTTCTATTTCAAGTATAAAAGCCTTAGGGTAAAACACTCTTGGCCCCAGCCATAACATATACTGACATTGAATATGCTTGTCTTTTTGAAAACAGCCTAGGCTACACAGTATTACTAAGGATGTCAGGAGAACCACATGTTCATGTTGCCCCTAGTATCAAGAAATCAGTATGGCGTTGACAGCAATATATATTTAAATAATTGGAAATGAGGGTAATACTTGTTTGTAGTTTGTAAATGCATTTTATGCTTTCCCCTAGAGTTAGGTGTATGGATGGGACAACAAGGTGTCTTTTTTTATGTCTTCTAGTTTCAGACACACAGGAAATTTGTTCTGCTTATGCAATGAAAACTTTACATCTTTCGGAACTAGCAGTAGGTACTGGATGACTTTCCCTAAGTGTACTGAATATAGCAGAGGTTCATGTTGTCTATAGAAGTTAAATACTTTGTAAGGTGTATTTATCCTTAAGATGTGACAATATATTAGTAATTCCTCTTTTCAGTTTACTATATTCCAAAATATTCCGTGCACTGGTGAATGTACCTTTATGAATTTGAGTGAAATGTAGTGAATGTGTCTGCTATTTTTATATCTATGAATTTCAATTTTTGCTTACAGTAATTAGAAAAATGATAAGTTCATGAGGAGTTCATTAAAAATGATTATTTTTGAAATTATAAACATAAGAAATTTCTAGTTTTAATAATCCTCACAGAAGATTATTTTAGTACGAGTTATTGAACATAAGTTTAAATTCGCGGATTCGTCTGGCCTCAGGGTATAACCTTAAGTCATAAGTGCTGCACCCATGTTTCTACTTGTAAGTATGTATATTCAGTGTTAATAATTTTGTTGAGTAGTGTAAATTTGGAAACAAGAAAGCTGATTGCCTAGTTTATTTCCAAAAGGAATTAATATTTGGAATAGTTCAGTTTATATCCAGCCACTAGTAAAGTCATTTGTGTTTCATCGAATCATACTTTTTAGGGATTTTTGAGTGTAGGTACTACATGGTTATAATAAGTCTAAAGACTTATTGTGGAAGGATGATTATCAAGTTGTCAACGAAACTTACGAATCTTATGCAGGTTACATATATATATTTTTTTGTAAAAAATGTCATCACTAACGACTATGAATGAATAGTTAAAATATGTATGATGTATAATTTATGAAATGTTCAACATTTCTGGAAGACTACGACTTGTAAGCAAGACTGTCTGAGAGAACACGAAAACTTTCACTAACTTATGAATTATATTCGGCATTTCAGTCAAAGTGTATCTTCTACAAACTAGTTGTTTTCATTAGTCAAGAACATACTGTAGGGACCACAAATGTAGTTAGTAGCATCCCTTAGTTCCAACAAAAAACATTGCTTGGCACAGATAGGAAGAATAAGCGGCAGCGGGGGAGTGTGCACGGAACTTGGTACAGCCCTGCTGTATATGAGGCATTCTAAAAATATTCAGTGCCATAATGAAAGTGCAGCACTTAATTGTGTATCTGTGAAAACTGGAAAATAGGAATGATGACTTATTGTAACATTGAACGCAATGTCAATATTTGTTAAGAATTTCAACATGAAGTGAATGTTAAGAAAAATTAACTAAAATTTCTAAACTTATTACAGTAAAGGCAGTGTTGGTGATTTACAGCTCACCTTAACTAAGAGTCGTACGAAACAAGGTGATGCGGAAACATGAATAAACGGAAAATAGTACCATACCTCAATAAATCAAAGGTTGAATACCAGCCCTAACAAAGGCTGAGCCAAACACGATGTAGCAGTGTATTCATCACTGTTTGTTACACTGTTACTTTTTGATGAAAGAAATTCGTCATTGTCACGATCGTCATGTAAAACTTATTAAGAACTAAGTTATTGCCATGTCCATTATGAAGTCTCTCTACATCTCTGAATTTATCAACATGATTGCAGTAGTCTACCCAGTCATTATTGTTATGAAGTTAACAGCATCCATTGTGTGCATCTGAAATGTTTGCGTGTAAAACTCTCCCACAGTATTATTACATTCCCGAATGCACCTCTTTATCTGTTGCCCTCGCTAATTCAGTAGCATGAATTTACACATGTATAGTGATGGTAGAATGTATTAATATATATTAACTCACGTACATCTCCCATGGATACTAATGTGCCCAAAATGTTTTTAAATATTAATAGGATTATATATATATATATATAATCCTATTAACAACATTTTGGGCACATTAGTATCCATGGGAAATGTACGTGAGTTACAGATATTCATGTGTAAACATTGTAACATCCAGCATTTTTGCCGTCAACAGTCATAGAAAATTAAAGGAACTAGAGGAACAAGAAACCTTTACTGAAAACAGGTTGGTAGATTAAATCAAGCAAATGGGAGACAAATAAATAATGTTTATCAACAGCCAGTAAACTCTTCAGGAGTTGCGGAACTGAAATACTCAGGCTGGTTAAACGGAGAGGTTAATTCGGCAATGCTGGCAGAACTATCATTAAGTTTCGTAGAGATGTCGTTGAACTGTATAAAGGACACAGCCGATAGAGAATGTTAGTGGACTTGGGCTCGGAGATAAGTTTAATTTTATTCAGCATTTTAAAGAGAAACTATAAGATCAGGATCAATAGACATCAACGTACATTTGCAAGGAATAGCACACTATAAGGTGACTATGCTAGGCACGTTAGAATTTGCATTGACCTTATCGGAAAATAAGTTTTTTTAAGCACTGCCCGTACATTGGCATTGTAGGAAATAATTTTTTACATTCCCAACAAGCCGTTACAAACTACCAAGAAAAGAAAATTGTATTACCTAAGCTAGGGATAGAGCTTGATAAGTCCAAAAATTACAGAGTGATTTCACCAACTGACAAAATTACTGTTCCCGCCAGATGTGAATTTATAATGGCGGCTTGTACCAATGACACAGGTGATGGGAATTGCAAAAAGGGATAAATTTTAGCCAGTGGATTAACTGTAGCCCAGGAGGGGGCTTGTATTTGTAGCATACTAAACTCTACAGATGAAGCAGTTTCCCTGACCACTCCCACAGTAACTCTAGAACCGATAGACATAGTGAAGAAAGTACAAAAGTAGTGTGACCTGACAAGTCATATTGAAACATTGTGATCGCTGCTGCAATTGAATCGTGTAAATGTTGAAGAGAAGAAAGTAATTGAAAATTGTGGCCAACCTATTTCATTTACTTTCTTACCTACCCTGAAACACTCCCTACCATAGAGGGTGCTACACCAGTAAACTTTCACACTTATATTCCTGAAGTGCATAAAGAAGTTCCTAGGCAGGAGCTGGAAATGATTATGGATGGAATCATAGTGCCCAGCTGAAGCCCTTGGAATGCACCGATTTGTGGTACAAAAAAAACTGGGATGCTTCAGGTAAGTAAAAATTAAGAGTTGTGGCGGACTTTAGGGGCCTGAATTCCTTAACTTAGGAAATGCCTTTTCCAATTCCGAACATTTCCGAAATCCTTGACCAGTTAGGACAGGTAAAGTACATTATGACGCTGAACCTTACGAGTGGATATCATCAGGTACCAATGCATCCAGAGGACCAGCCTAAGACTGCTTTTAGTACCCCTCACAATCATTGTGAGTTTACCCTATGACTTTTGGACAAGGGAGCCCCAGCCACATTCCAAAATCTCATGAATGCATTATTAGCAGGCTTGCAGGGGATTAAATGAATTATGACTTAACATTTTTCGTAATTTATATTTTATTGTTACTTCACCAACTTATTCTGACCATGCAAAGAATCATGGTAACTTTAGAAGGTAAAATACTTCATGGCTTTGTTGCCAGATTAGGTGTGTGCATTACCCTTAATTGGTTAAAATTATGCACCGGGTGTTTCGGAAACACAAACAATTTGTTCTGCTAATGCAATGATGACTTCACATCTTTCGGAACTGATATTACTTGAAGTTACATTCCCAACGTGTTCTTAGCATGGCAGAGGTTTATATTATCAATAGAAATAACTGGGAGTACATAATGTTACTTTCCAAATGAGGTCTTTTCAAGGCAGAGGTTCATATTCCCTAAAGAAGATAAAATACTTAATGGGTATTGCTGCTAATGTAGGTACTGTTTTGCTTTAAATGGTTAAAATAAAGCATAGGGGGTTTCGGGCACAGGCAAGTTGCTCTGCTAATCCAATCATGACTTTAGAGCTTTTGGAACTGACATTTTTTGATGTTACTTCCCTAACGTGTTCTGAGCATGTCAGAGGTTCATGTTATCTGTAGAAGGTACAATACTTTGGATCATTTTATTTGTAAACAGATTTGGTCATCTTGTCTTACAACAATCGGCAGGAAAATTTTGAGTACAGTGGCCACATTTTATAGAAACTGTGCTGGAATTGGTCAAATTTTAATGCAGAAGGGATTCATTTTAATGGAAATGCAGAGGACAGACTCCCCCATGCGCAATTCAGGCGATCGTTAATTGTCTTATTCACGGCATGGCAGAAGATACCTTTAAATCTAAGAAATTGTTTTTCGATTTGTGGTTGTATATGTGCACAGATTTGCCTTATTTTCTCACTTCAACAAGGTAAACAATTTTGCAATAGGTTGTGTTAAAATTTTGCAATAGCTTGTTATGTGAAATAAAATATTATTGTTTAAAATGGTTGTGATTCTTTCAACGAAGAAATTTGTAAAATAGAATTTATTATTTAAAAAATACTGTTAACTGAGCTACCCATGTCACAACATTATTGAACATGCTATACTTATCTCGGGCATCAAACGTCTTGGTGGCGTGTCAGCATGTCAGACATAGTGAGAGGATCATTACACACTATTACATTTTTTCTCACACACATATGAATAGGTTTTAAGTCAAATCTAAATATTGTGTGAGAGAGTAAAGATATGTATTTAATATTTTTATTTAATGGAATAAAAGGTTAGTAACACTTAGCTGTAATTTTGAAGGTATGTTAAAAAATACTTCACATTTGTGAGGATGAATTCAAGTAAGGTTTTTCATAATGTTAAATATCTGTTTTTACACATCCTGTTGTTTATAAATATAATATGTATTTTTTCACTATAAATCTTCATTAACTTAATTTAAATTATTTTAAATTTTGATGTGCAATAACTTTTTTTTTGCCACCTAACTGCTTTATGTACGGAGGTGACGCAGTATTAATTTCGTAAATCTTACAGAGAAAAATAAAAAAAAACTGTTTGCGTTGATTGACAGCCTATCTGCCGTGCTGGGATTGGGTATTAAGGAGGAGGCAGCACGGAGCAAGGTTTAACGGGTGAGAGACACCAACTGCCCCTCAAAGCGCGTAGAGTTAGACACTCTTAGTAGTATTCATCCAGACAAGTAGTCCTTCGAACAAAAGGTGCTCGGAGAAGTGGTCGCTCAGAGAAGTGGACATTCAGACAAATGTTATACACCCTGCAAGGAAATCTGGCGAGCAGATGGCTTGCTTTAGGTAACTATTTCCCTTCGAACTGCAGCTGTAGCAGGTGGTCGTATCCCGTGGCAGTCGGTGAGGCAGCATGGTGGCGCGTCTCCTTGCAAGTGTCGCGTGACGCGCACAGCGGCCCATGATCCTGTTTGCGCTGTGTTGCCACTTTGCAGTGTTGCCAGTTTTAGTGGAGTGTTTATTGTTGGATACATTCTAAATTGGACTGCAAATTTGGACATTTGTGCCCAAAGTTCAGGTTAAAAGCGGCATCTGTACTATTGCAGTAGTACAGAGGCGCTGGAACTGCAAATTTAATTTTTGTTTATGTTAGCACAGCGTTGCTAAGCAGCTTGCAGTGACTCTTAGGGAGTGCTTTGGTCAATGTAAACAAATACTTTGACAGTTATGTTTTCCTCACTATTTTATGCTTATTCCAAGAATGTTGTAGGTATTTAATATTTTTATTTGTATTTTTATATATTGGTTGCTGAAAAGTCTGTTTATAGACGAACTCTGATTGGAGTGACGTGATTGGTAATCTTACTGGGGGACACAGTATTTTAAATACGTAGCAGTTTGAGGCATCTGGGATGCTGGGTAATGGAATGTTTTAGCTGCTTGGCTTTTGAATTGCTTCCACTTCGGAAAGTACTGGCGGAAGTTAGAAAACAGTGCAATGTTAACTGTGGGACAGTGCGGTGTTGTGATATTTATGTAAAAAGTACAATTACATGAGTGTCTGTAACTGTAAGGTAGGCCAGCGTTTATGACAATAAATTGACCCCTTTCTTTTGGTTAAGGTGTTTAATATAACCTACCTAACACATTTAAAATTATTTAAGAGACTAGAAACTGTGGCTTTAAAGTATTAAATTGTAGTTTTAAAGATATGGTGTTACGTATTCAACTAACAGGTTCTCAAGTTTGGTAGTCTTGAGAATACGTTTCTTGCTATTCTACTTTAAAGCGAGCGAGCTGGCAGTATTTATTTTAACCCTGAAAATATTAAAATTTTTGTAACAATGCTAATTAATTCAAACTTTAATAATTTACTATGCAATTTTTTTTTCATTAAGTTAATAAAGTTCACTATCATCACCCTGAGATTTACTGTACGTGTCATTGTGTTGATACCCTGTTACATTATAACACTAACAAGTTTATTAAAATTATCTTTGTTTTGGCAGAGGCATGCTCTTGCGGTTCTATTTCAATGTTAGATACTTTTAATTTAATGTTCGCTGTTAATAAATAGCAAAAAGTATTCTGCTGCTGTGTTGTAAACATCTCATTTCATATATGCATAGGGCATGGGGGTGTGTGTGTGTGTGTGTGTGTGTGAGTGTGTGTGTGTGTGTGTGTGTGTGTGTGCGCGTGCGTGCGTGTGTGTGTGTGTGTGTGTGTGTGTGGACTTAGGGTATCATCCGAGGACTTGAGCATGATATTTCAGCGTGGATCCGAGGACCTTTGGCAATCCGAGGACCTCCCCCAGGTCCTCGGATTAAAAGACCTCGGATTCACGCTGTTCTGTCAACCTAGTGTGTGAAAACATGATTTTTAAATTTTTTTTTGAGGTCCTCGGATAGACCGTAGAGAATCAAGTATGTAGTGTGTGTGTGTTACCACCACGTCGCGCTAGTATCGTTGTCACTTACACTCCTTTACACACGGTGTGTATCCCATGTTTCTCAACGCTCCAAACGAGGACATTTCGCTCGAGTTTACACACATCTAATACACATCTCCGTAGTGTCTAACGCTGGTTGCGAGGACGTGGTGGACGTCTCTCATTTCACACATTACGAAGCCACAGACGCATGATCCGAGGACCTTAACTGGGTGCCATTTCAGGCGTATACATGTAAGCTGTGCTACATGAACAATTAATTCTTTATTACGCGTTACTTTACAGCCTTTATCTTACATTCAATTCATAAACTTCTTAGTTGTAATATGTAGGAATATGTATTATTAGAAATATGTATTTTTAATTTTATTTGGAAGTCATAACTACCATAAGCCTTCGAACATGAAGATTAAAACATAAAAATAATTTAAAAACCAAACGGCCCTAAAAAAACACAAAAAAATACTATAGGTATTAAAATTATAATATTTTATTAAAATTATAGGTAATATGTTTGGACACGAATTCTCACATTATAATTGTATAAACAATAAAATTGTATAAACAATACAATAAATTTCAATGTGACAGTTCTTGTCCAAACATAATTATTACCTATAATTTTAATAAAATATTATAATTGGTAGGTGCTACCTACTAATCGGTTTAAAGTCGGTGCCAAACTATATATATATATATATATATATATATATATATATATATATATATATATATGTACCCATGTGAAATGCGTACCTATAGCTTCAAACACACAAAGGCATTTACACTGTAATCAGAAGACCTTGCATTTTCTGGTGTTAAACGAAGAACTTGTAAGTATAGTGTGTTAGATGATATAAATATACCCATATGAAAAGAGGACCTATGGCTTCAAACACACGTTGGTATTTAAACTGCAATCAGAAGACCTTGCATATTCTGGTGTTAAACGAGGACTTGTAGGCACAGTGTGTTAATATGATATAAATATACCCATATGAAGTGCGGACCTATGGCTTCAAACACACGTTGGTATTTACACTGCAATCGGAGGACCTTGCATATTCTGGTGTTAAACGAGGACTTGTAGGCACAGTGTGTTAATATGATATAAATATACCCATATGAAGTGCGGACCTATAGCTTTACACACACGTTGATATTTACACTGCTATCAGAGGGCCTTGCATTTTCTGGTGGTAAACGAGGACTTGTACGTTGTACGAACAGTGATTTTATATGTTACACATATGAATATATATATATGTGTATATATACACCCAAATGGTGTGTGGACGTTTTAAGTTTGTTCAATTTAGCCTACTGGATGCGGTTAAACATAAAAGTTGCAACCATTTGAATACAATAGCTGAAATTTGCGTTTTCCTGGAATGTATAAAACGCTGTTTTACAAACGAATTTTGCCTTCTTAGTTGTTATTTCAGATTTGTGTAGTGCAGTCCATACACGAATATTTTCGGACATTCACTGCAACCGTCTATACACGTTTACTTTATCGCCGATGTCAGTAAGTAAAAAGTCAGGGGCATCAAATAAAGTCTTTTTTTATGATTCTGAACGCTTTGACTTAACCAATGTTTTTTAATACTTCTGGCAATTTGCTTCTCCCCCTAACCTCCATCCTACTGCTCATCCCTAGATAATAAATAAAAATAATTTACGTAACCTACGTTGTTTCATTAAACAAATATATTTTTTGGGAAAAAAGTTTATTATTGAACAAAATATTTCTTAAGATTAATTTACTGCCCCGAAAATATTTTACTGCGTGTTTCATTAAGTTCATGGGAATTTGATTATAAATATGTATTTTTACGAGAAAACGTACAACACTACTTGCAATAGTTTTATAATGATGACAAATTATAATTTTTATGAAACTTGCAAATGGTATTTCAGTGAATATTGTTGCTATCGTTTCTCACAGTGAAGTTCAAACGCAGACTGTTTTATCACGGCTCGGGAACACCGTAAGGATCACAAAGTATTTTTCCGCCTTAGCGTTGTGTCACATGTCACCATACGTAGCGAAAACACAATATGGCCACCTTTGAGATAATAAATGTATATGTAAGGATAAATAAACAGTTATTCAGATATTCTTGCGAAATTCTCACTTTCACGCCTTGTTAAAATAAACAGAATAACTTTGACCTAGTTTAATGTTAATGACATAGACAACTCTGTGTAGTTCTGCAAAATTACACCTATAGATACTTGTGTTTGCGTATCATAATTGAACTCAAATATATAACTAAGTAACTTCCATGAACGTTTGTAGGACTTGAACTAAACACATTTTTGCCGGCCTCTTTACGTATTTTATAGCAAAAGAACATTCGGGAGATGGTTTGTGACGTACTTGACGTAAGTTAGATGAGATCAGTTTTTAAAACGTTCCCATTTTATGTTCCCGGCATCAAGTGGTGAAGTGATTGATATCAACAATTGAATTAACTTTGGTTTTAACAGAACAGCACGTGTTTTAAAGTAGCTTATTTATTTTGAGATATGTAGTATTTAATCACATAAAGTAACTCTTTAAAGGAGATAATAATTAATGGCTTTATGGTTATTTCAACTGTCAATAATGACACCGCATGGATAACAAAATCACTGCTTTCAGCCTGTGGCCGGGTCCAGAAAACATGGATGCCAATCCTAAAATATAATGTTTAACAGCTCCCGCACTAGACGGCCAAGTTGCCGTGGCCAGTTCGCCGCGACCTGAGAGTGCGTGGCAACTACTGAGAGAGCACACACTTGTCTGCGGCGGCCAGGCTCAGGCGTGTCGCTACGACTTGAAGGTGGATGCAGACCATGTCATTTGTGTGATTAGTCGCCTAGTGTGCGGGAGCTGTAAGGATGAATGACGAGAATATAAAAACAAATAACTTACCCGTGCGAATAAAACATTTTATCTTGATCAGACATCGAATGGTAATATAATAATGGGGGTAGTATGTAAATGCAAGTATTTATTAATGCAAAGTATTGAAAATATAGTACCAACAGATTTTTGCCGTATCGAATATTTATTTTTACACTTCTTACAGTTAAAATCTTCTTCAATAACAATGTTAGAAGTTATAATGTGATAATCCTTTACTTTTGGGCTTATGTGCCTGATACAAACATAAATAGGCCTACCATTGAATATACCAACTCGTGAAAAAACCATGTGGTAAAGAGGTTCTGGGAAATATAAACCTGCCCTTTAAAGCGTCTGACCTTGTGATTTATTAATGGTCATTGTTATGCCTACTTTTCTTGGGAATTATTTCCTCATCATTTGGAAATACAAAGTTTTATAATAAATTGTGAGAATAATGCGGAGTCTATGAGCAAAGTTGCTGTGTAAATGCAAATCATACATTTTGATGAAGTACAATGGGAGATTTAGCGTAACGGCAAAGAAACACCTTTGAGAAATAATATATAGCCTAACAGCAGACAGAATATCAGTGTTATTGGGGTTTAGATAAATATAAAGTAACATTGCAAACCCTATATAAATAATTAATGAAAAAATTAAATAAGTTATGTTACAAATTAAGTTATAAAAGTATGTGGAACTTACTTCGGTTAATTCGCTTCAACAGCTGTCATGCATGTAAGATTATTTATATAGCTATGGCAATCTCAAAAATGGCGTAGACTTGTGACCAAAATAAGGCTTTTATAAACATGTTTTTATAATAATTAAATTCAAAACATTAATTTTTGTAAATTGTCTATTTACGTTATTAAATCATTAATTTTGAAGTTGTAAGGAAGATATGGCGAACTGACCAAAAACATCTTTGAGAAACTATCTATCTATCTATCTATCTATCTATCTTATCTATCTACCTATCTATCTATATATATAATCTGGGCGACTAGATCTTTTCATTATGGAGACCTGGATTTCCTGAAATAATAGAGTGTATTGTTATTTTTAGTCGAATTTTTTTAAAATAAAATAATGGCTTGTGAAACACTAGAAAAAAATACAATCTATGAAATAAACATGACTGTAAAATTATTGAAATCATAAAAGAAAAAGCAATATAATTACTAAATATTTTAACAAAATAATAATTTTAAATTATTTTCACATTAATTTAAAAATTGAAAACGAAAATAGTAATGAATTTCTTTCTTTCTTTTATTTGGTTATTGCAGAGGTTTAACTTAACTGATTTTTATAACTTTACAATCAATTTTTTCTTTCCATATAATTTTATTTTAAAGCCCATTTTTTAATGAAGAAAGTTAAAAATTTTAAAACTAAATATTGTCTTTTTTTTTACTGTCTCTGTACTTCAGGTCACCTTAATGAAAATATTTAGACGACATAACAAACCCCGTTGTATTCTTTGAGGTCGCTCAAATTCTATTTTTGTATTTATATTTTCGTCAGTAATGCACGTTGCTACTTTTCCTATCCTCTTAAGAAGATTTCGAAGTCGCATGGTTGAATCATTCGAATCCAGACCGGCTGCCGGACAGGTATCCATATGCAAAATAAATCTTCGCACTGTTATCACCATTGTGATTAAAAAAAACTGAGAGTTTCAAGAGCTTTGTAGAGGAATGGCGTAAATATTTATTTTATATTTAAAAATGAAGAATTTCCAAATAGTATAGGTTCCAGACTAGTCATTTAATCAACTTAACAGTAAAAACACAGAATAAACACAGCAAGCACATTTCTAATGGAGACATAGAGGGTCGGAGGCTCCATAACGCGTCTGGGAGAGGAGGCGTAGGCCGGCTGCGTTGCTAACTCCTTCCTGGAAGGTTACCAACCCATTCGCAAGGTCATCCTCTCACGTTTTCTTCTAACGCGTTGCGCGCGTGGTGCAAAACTAAGACTTTCCGAATAACATGCATGTTTGAGAAATGTGTTTCACTTACACATTTAAATTTTCTGCTGTAGTTCTTAGGAATGTATTTTTTAATTATTATTTACCTCTCTTTGAGTTAATTTATAAATAATAATTGTTTAGAAAAAATTATAATTTATAAAATCATAATGGAATATTGTCTATAAATTACGTATTTGTTATTATAATCGCTCTTGTTTATAGCCAGCAAATGGACACGAAATATACCAATCGTAAATAATGTAATAAACTTATCTACTTAAAAGCCATTAAAAAATTTAAACCAATAAACATATTTGTTGTTGAAATTTATGTTTATAACTTCTCACTAGAGAATGTTGTGGTACACGGACGTGTTAATACGGTCAACTGTTGGAAACAAAACTTGCATAACCTTTTGGTTTATAACACTAGCCCCTAAAAAATAATTTAATAATGAATAGTATTTATTACACTCACGCTATAAGTAATTGGACTAAAACGTGTACTATAAAATAAGTATGTTACTGAAATAAATACAGTGCATTTAAATAACTTAGCAACTATATTGATCTGTTAAGTGCTGTTGACATATTCACCCCCGCTTATCATAAAATTATTTACTTTAATAGTAATATTTAAAAACGTGCTTTTAATTACTCGCATTTTTATAGTTAAACTGTTAAAAAAGCAGATTATAACTAAAATAGGTACACACAATGTACCGTTTGTTACTTAACCACAGTGATTTTAATTAGGAAGGCCAGTATTTCTGCTCATTTCCACTTCGCATAAACGAAGGAAACGAGTAATTTAACCGACTTTTCCCTATAGATTTGATCATTTACAAAGATAAGTAAAATCATATACAGGGCCAAGGAAAATTTTGGAAGTAAAAAATAAAATTTTCAAAGAGAAGATAAATCAAGGATTATGATTGTGAAACGAAAGAAATTATTTATTACATGTGTTGATATTATCTATAATAAGTAATATTTTCCTAAGCCATATTAATTATTTTTATTATTTATTTGTAATGTAAGACTTTGTTATAATATTCTTCTTTATATGTAGGAAGCCGAGATACCATGGAGAAAATCTCATTTAGTAACCAACCTACGTAAGTGTTTTATTTTTGGAGACTATTGCTGGTGTATTCAAGGAAATTTTGCTTCATTGACACAATTACGTCTATTAATAGAGAGATGATTTAAGTTCATGGATATCTGTGCCGTTAGTGCAATGAAGAAGAACTGATGCTATCCAGTATGAGTAAGAATTCAAACAACAAACTTCGGCTGAAGGTTTATTACGAAAATATAATCCAAAAATATACAACTGATGGTTATTAGTGCTTTCCAAGTGTTATATACGCCTTTAAGTTGGAGATGAACAAATCGTTTATTGCAAATAATAGATCAAGTATTAAGGATAAATGCGTTTATTGTCTGCATAAAGTTTAATTTCAAAAATTCTGCAGTCATAACAAAACTCGTCGCTGTCAACAGGACGTATTCATAAAGGTATCTTCATAACTAAATGCTGGTCTCTTATTACAGAGGGCAGGTTAATTTATGTTACAAATTTCTGTAGAGATTTTTGTCATTTTTAATTTAGAGTAGAATCCCGGCGGACTCGCAGAAAAACTAATCTAATTCCTCCGACTAAGCACCTGGGGATTGGTCATTAAATGTAAAGATCAAGGCTTGCTGCGTCCTACAGCGCAAATCAAGTGCACAGCCGAAGAGTTCGTGGCGCTTCTGCCGCGTGCCGTATCTAATTGCTGTTGGTTCGGCCGGTCGCACAGTCAGGAGCGAAGTAAAACCACGGCTAGACTATGTGTGCCTATCTTGCTACTGGGTAGGTAGCTGGTGACAGCTTACAAACCTCTCCACTCCCCTCCCCCAACCAACACAATAAACTTATATTACAGAAAAACAACAGGACCCGTCTTAACTCCACAACCTGTGACCTTGAAGCCAAGCCGAGCACAGCCTGCATATGTTGATGACTTCATTTTTACGACATTTCTCTACTATAAGGGCTATTTCTATAGATTTTATCTTTAGAACTCTTTTGCATTTGTAGTTCTACTACAACAAAATGAGTGTAGACAGTTGCGAAACTGCTAATAATTAACACTTACGCAACATTTTACGCCCGTTATATTACACTTTATAAATATCAGTTGGGCATATCTGTGACAGAACAACACACGCAAAGAAATATAATATTTAATTAGCAGTACTACCTATTGACCAATACTTATTGAGAGAAAATGAAAAATGCTACGGGGGGGGGGGGGGGAAGAATTAATATAGCGTGTAAGCCTGAGCCTGGCGATAGTGGGCTTTGAATCACTTGTGTGACTTGTGTGCCGACTCGGTGCTGTGAGGAGTGAAGTCTCTCTTGGGGGATCGGCTCGAGCATCGCAAGCCAGAACGTCACCAGTGACTTGTGCAATCTGTGGTGTGTTCACCATGGAATGCAGTTGTTTTGATCCGCGGGAGGAACAGCAGGGTGGGGATGAGAGCGACAGATTTTTTTTTCTGGAAGTCCCTTGTGAAATCCGCGTAGTGCTTGCTGTATGTAATAAATAGTGACAAAATTGTTATTATCTGTTAAAAATATATTTTCCTCAAGGGGTGATAAAACACGAGAGAGCCCCAAGTAAACCCACCGAGCGTCGGCTACATTCACCACATTTCTTAGTTAGGAAAATTACTAATTTTTATCCAGTCCGTGCTTCATCAAACCAAATTTTTTTTATACTAAAACCTGTGAAATGAAATTCATGTACATGGGTTGCACGAATGTTAACTTTAATTTTATACTAGGACTATAATGTACACGGACGCAAATTAATAATTTTGCTGTTGGTCTGTAATACATTGTGAGTGGGAAGCGCAAACACATTTTTGACCCCGTTGAAGGAAAGCCCTAGATCCGTCCTGGGCATGGGTTGGATTCCTCGTCAATAGAGTGAGGTTTTGTATTAAACCTCTGTTTCAATAGGTTGGGATGAATTATAGCTATTAATTTGTAAGGGATTATGTGTAATCTTTGAAGCACAAAAATCAAACTTTCTTTTTCAAGTTTTTCACATAAATTTCACGACGTTATGTGACAGTGTCACATGAAAACGCTCTTATCTTTGTGTTAATATATATGAAAGTTTGCAAGTCATCTAAAAATATAATATAAGTTACATTTTAAGAATTTTTCATTATTTAAAATTTTTTTAGCGACTCTGATTATTATGAACTTCGTAAGTAACTGTCACCAAAACTACGTAGCACACGCGTTATATGTAGGTATTTAGTTAAATTTGTAAATAAAATAAATATTATTTATGAGTTTTTATTTTACGTAACAATATAAAATGAATAAACAAATGAAAATTGTAAACTATTCATACTGTGCAGTTTAAATTGGTTGAAATAAAATGAACAAAATATTCTTGGTGTTATAAATTACTTCCAAAATCTGTTACAATAAATTGAAAGAATTCCAATACTATTCATGTTACTGATGTGGACGAAGTGTGCGTATGTGTGTTATGTATGTAGTGTTATGTAGTGTGTTATGTTTTGTATGTACAGACGGTTGGAAAAAGTTAAATTATTAGTCATGCAATAGACATTTTGTAATATTTGAAGTTTAAGAATATACTTAACAAAATTATGAAACATGTATTCTATGAAAAGGCTCCATTGCTTAGCATATTATTATTTTTTCCATGTTACAATGGTAGTGTTATTCTGCAGCTGTCACTAAAATAGTTTTATTTTTATATGATAATTTAGTCCTAGTTTCAAATCTAAGTAAACTATCTGATGATAATTTATTTATTATTTAGACTTATTATGTTATTGTTACTGGAAAATTGTTGGATATGTTTATTATTAGATTATTTTTAAACATGACTTGGTTAAAACGTCAAACAGAATTTTTCACAGCGTGTGAATTTTACAACCAGTAACAAGTTGACTTTTATCTAAACAAATGTTTTTCATGTACAATCTTCAGGTCATAGAAAATAGGAATGAGATAAGCTCATAATAATAAAACAACACTTATTTATTTTAAAGCAGACGGAAAGCTAGTTTTGTTAAGTTAACTATCGACTGACTTCAGTCAAAAATGAAACTAAGGCCGGCTACATTTTTATCTCACGCGTAGGTATAAATTTTGTGTGACCTATTTCTCAAAGGGGCTGAAATTATTTGTAATGAATTGTTTCAAACCCATTGTCTATACATTTAAAAAATCAAGTATTGTATAAAATATATTTTTATAAAAATGTTGAACTTTTTAATTGGCAAATATTTTTTTCTAAAGATAGCTATGAACTGTATTATCGAGCGAGCCTGCTTTTCAGTCTAAATGCCATGTATTTAATTATTAGATTCAAGCTTGGTTATGTAGCTGTGGCAGTAGGCCCTAATACATACTTAGCACTGGAAATTAGAACTTCTATGGCAATAAAGGTTAATGAAAATTTTAAATAAATACTATCCTTGCATTTACTGTAAACTAAAGAAGCTTATCTAAGATGAGTAGTATCATTAAAAATGATTATTAATTTCAAAATTTTATTCTCTATGATAACTAAGAAATAATATCATATACCTGAAACTGATTTGAAACTTCACGTTTAAAGTGTTTAAGAAGGCGTTGGTGATGCTTAGGTATTTAACCATTTTTGTCAAAAAAATAATTTATATCGGCATGAAGGTTGGAAAATCTAAAGCGAAAGGTTTTAAGTTTTTTTAAAATAATTCGTTAAATAAAGGTAGAACAAAAAAAGTGTCCTGGAGCACAAGTCAGAATCGCAGAAAGTCTCCATCTAACACCGTGTGGGCCACGCCAAGGGCGTTAGGGCCATAACTGCCCCGGCGCGGCGGAGTAACGGGAACATGGTTGGAAGTCGTGACGTCACGGGGAAGCCCAGGGGGTCGTCACAAGATAGGTCTCACGATGTGCTTATTTAACACTAACGATTCGTCTGTACTAATATCAAAATGCCATTCACATTCAGAGTTAAATTATATATATATATTACACCCAAGAAAATAAAGTTTACTATTCAAGCTTTAAGGAAACCATTTAACAAATGGTTTTAAATTAAAAAAAAGTAAATCAACAAATGTTACACGGTCAGGGTGAAGTACTTGTATTTTTTTTAATCGAGCTCAAGAAAATATCGTTTTATTTGGCAAACGTCTGGCTTATGAATTAAATAAAAAATAAACAGGATGTATTGATGTTAAATAATGGGAATTGCATCAAATATAAATGAGCAGCGTTACCTCGACAAAAGTTTGTATTTCAATACAGACATGTGTATTAATATTTTTGTGCCCATGTGTATATTAATGTAACAATCGAGTGTTTGAAGGCACTAATTTTAAATTCCTATTTGCATTTTTACGACATTTATAACAACTTCTATCAATAATGTATTTCAATATATGGGAATTTATGTAAATTAATAAAGTTATTTTAGAACCCAAAGATGTTAATGGAGTGTGAATCAAGTATTTTATAATCTAAACACATTTAATCTGTAATAAAACATTAAACAAAGACTTAACTTTTTTGACATGAATATCAAAACAAGGAAATACAACGTAAGACTTTTTTATTTAAACGTATATGTGTATTAAAATACCAAATCCTGTACTGGATGAATTCCGAAGAAAACCTAGAATTTAATATATTTTGGGTCAAAATTAAATCATTTGGTTTTATGCTGTGTTAGTAGCGTCAGAATCATTTATAGCCGATATTAGCAGAAGGAGGTGGGGGGGGGGGGGGGGGGGGGCAGAAATCATGTTTATTCTAAGGGTGAAATCTCTTGTCTACTTTTATATTCCTTGGGCTGGTTTTTAGCAACATGCGGTCAGACAACACGTGCCTTCCTGCTAAATTACTTTTGTTTTGGAAATCTTTGAGTTTTTATAGAAGCTTTAGTAAAATAATTATTTTACCGTTAACAGCTGCTCTCTTGAGAGATTTTGTGTTTTCAATTGCTATCGTGTCAACAAGAGAGCGCTTTACAGTTCTCTCGTTGGATGAAACAAAAGGTGATGCTAGAATGTGTTACAATCAAAAGGAAGACAAAGCAAGTAATAGGCACAATTACAAACTCCGGATTTGAAAATTTAAAGAGAATGGAAAAATCTGGGTTTCAAGTCTGCTGTTGTGTTAGGGGATGGTGACGTCAAAGATAGTGGAAAAACCGTAAAAATTTATCCACAGTAACCTTAACACTTTAGCAGACAAACATCGTGTGATTAGAAAAAGGTGTACCTAAAACATACATAATGTTTTTGAAAGTATATATATTTACACCAATTTAGATATTCGTGGCGGAGTGAAAGAGTGTGTTAGGTCATGGCTTAGTAACTTAAACCAATCACGTTTTGTAAGTTGAAATCTATCTTAATTCAATATTTATTTGTTTCCAACTTACACAGATTTAATTTTTATTCTAACATTTACAGACTAAACATATTTTTTAAGTAAAACCTAATTTTTTAATAGTCACCCTCGGGACCGGTCCTATGACGGATAATTTAATAGACGGACAATAGAAATTCAATTTCAAACGTGAACAGTTACATTTAAATATAAGTAAATAAGTAGTACGAGATTTTAAATTATTTGGGAAAAAAAGTTAACCATTTTTAATTAGATAACATATATAGTAGTTTTATTTACCAATTTAGTATAACATAGTTTAATGAGCAATGTTGTACAATGTGTACATATGTACGGACTTTGGAGAATTTCTTTAAGTTAAATTGTTTACATCCTTATAAAAAGAAGTCATTTTCTTCTGTTTATTTGCAGCTCGAGCTTTATTCAAGCAATGTTCTGTTTTTTTTTTTTTTTTTTTTTTTTACGGAAACAGCATGAATAACGTTTCATAAAAAATCGCATACAAGTAGTGACGGATAACAGAGATAGTTGGTTAAAGTAGTTTTACTTATTTAGAATTGTTAAATTTTAACCTTGCCTTGCTTTATAAACATACCTACATAAATATTTTTAGTGATATAATTTTCGTACTTAATATTCAATTAATATTTTAAAAACATACATTATTAAATATTATTTGTTATTTTTAAATGTACTAAAAATAAGGGCCGAGTTGGCATCCATTTGGTTAGGATTCCACTCTAATAATTATGTTGCAATTCCTGCTGTCATCAACACTATAATAAGATAACCGTGCAACGAAAGTATTATTTAAGGGAATTTTCTTGACAATGTATAGCCTGCTAATTTAAATTATGCACGTATTTTTACGTATAAATATTTTGTATAATTATTTTTTTGTAATATCAATAAATTATTAGATATAACTTTATGCGAAGATATGGGAATTGGTTTTGCACAAGTTCTCGTAGTCAATATCATGTAAGTAACGATAATAAAAACTGGATAGGGTAGATTTTTTTATGAAAATTAGTTCTCACAAAGTGAATTTGTGTCATCGAAACCAAACTTGCGCCCATATGCAAATGCAAGTTATTGCGTTCTTACATATGTACATGATATTATCTACTTAAGTCTTTAAAATGCAGTTTTAAAACGATAATCGCAAAAGGTAGGTATCGCAATTAAATTTTAATGCACTTTTACAGACAACTGTTAAGTCATTTCTGTAGACATATATCAAAAATATAATAAAATATCATCTCTAGTTACCTGTACTATGAAAAATACCCTATTCCAGTTCTACTATCAGTTTTTCTTTCATTCGATGCCATTTTCTGTGACTATAAATAAATGCTGGTTATAAGAATTGACCATTCTGTCGGGAAAATAGAATTTGAGTTGTGAATTAACACTTTTACAAGTTGGGGTTTTCGAGATAGTTTGTTTTATATTTGTTGAGCTTTACTCAGAGTCATCCATTTCGGTACCTGGGTAAGTAAATAAATACAAAAGTGTTTGAAAAAACATTTTTGATTTTAATGCGTAGATGTGCGTTTCTTTATGAATCCATAAATACGAACAAACATATTATTTATTTATCGCTATCATGTTTTCACGCGTCGTATGTCATGTTCATTCCACCTCTTCATTATAGATGTATTAAAACAAGGGAAAAAAAATTAATTATCATTGCGAGTAAACAGTATTTTAGTAACAGTTAATCTTTTTTCCCTTTCTAATTTCTCTTACTTTCCAAGCTCACATACAAGATATCTCTTCTGTTGTTGGTGTGTGTATTGATACCAGTTTCAGGCAACGTTGGAAAAATGCAAGTGAGCTATCCCACACACAGCTACTGCGCTAATTTGGCAACGTTGCACTTGGTTAAGAATGGGTTGAGAGTACCTCATTACCTCCCTCCCTGCCTGACTGCCTGCCTCCCTCCCACTCTCCCAACCGCCCACCCTCCTTCACCCCTTCCACCGTCCTACTCCAACGCTTGAAATGTTTACGCTGTTTCAACACTTCGATTGGACATAAACACGTTTCAAGGAAACTAAATATATATTGTCTCACCTGATATACATTTTTCCTGACTAGCCACGAAAAATGCTACTTTCATTAAGGGTTCTTGGAAGTAAGAACTTAAAATTTGTTTGTGGTAGGCAGTTTTCACTGATAAACTGAGCGCTTCATGTAAATATTTTTACAGAAATGACATCACAAAATACGTAATTTACCTATATTTACATCATAGGTATTTCAGTATTTAGGATCGGCACTTTTTTTTTTTTTTTTTCACTTTTCCGGTGCCGAAAGTTTGCCCGATTTGTACCTTATCTTTTGTTGTAATGCAATATGATAAAATATTTTTTTATCTGTATATAAATAAATAACATTTATACACAATGTTCCACTCACTTCTCCCCAACCCACACAATGTGACAAGCCACCTGAACTAATGCCCCTTTGCCCAACCTCCTTAAATATATCCGGCTATGATATGCAAAACATTTAAACTAACGTTCTCCAACCCCATCTTCATTACTTATTTAAAACAGCGGCATGCTAATCAAATAAGAACACATAAGGGCATACATGGTGATAATCACATAGTTTTTATAAAACTTTATTATTGTTTTTAACACTTTCAAGTTGATATTCTTTATATGTTTCGAATATTTCATTTGTACATTTCACTCCCATAGAATTATACAACTTTCATGAAGTACTATAAAAACATAAAAACCATTATCGGAATGTATCTCGTCCTTAAAAGTTTTCGATCTAAGCAGAAACAAAAGTTATTCGAAGAATAATCTTAGCCTAAACTTACTGTACAGGTGCATTAAAGATGCATAAATACAAAAATGTTCTACTGTATAATCAGTTTCGTAAGTGTTCTCTATATTTAAACATATGAACATACATCTTTCTTTTCAAGACTGAACAGTGTCCAGTTGGTATTGAAGAAATTGACGTATCTATCTATCAATCTCTAGTTTCATCTACATGATAACAGAACTTTTAAAGTGTTGTCTGTGATTTGTTAGTATTTTGTAGGAGAATAGATTATTCTATGGAGTAAATTTAAAAATCGCAGACCATAATTTTTTTCATTTAGGAGATTCAAATGGAAAATGCACAAAAAACCATAACATTCTCAATTAAAAAAATAAAGGTTCAACCTTTTGAAGCAAGAGAAATTTCTAAATTAATAAAATTATGGCGACAAAAATACAATTTGGTATGTGATTATTATAAAAATCTCACATGTAAAAATTTAATTTATGTATGCTGATGACGAGGACTTTGTTTATAAGTACATTTTATTCCAATATTTATTTGGTATTTTTAGAAATTGGTACATTAGGAATATAGGCATTTCAAAATAGAAAGGTTAGGGGAATGTATGAGTTTTTGTGGTAAGTTGGCGCACATTGGAAGGCCAAGTTTGGAAATAAATATCTGTTCACTGAGATGATTAGGACCAGGTAACGTTTTATGATTTTTCTCTACTTCGCATTGAAAGAAAAAAAACTGTCGAAAAACTGAAGTGTGAAAAAATATAATAGGCTTCCTGCCGCATCTGACCTTTAGAATTTGGTTCAATATTTCAATTTAATACTTTTTAATTTTTTTGTGATACTTGTTTATCTAATTTATGTTTACGTGACGTCATACATGTGTTCAAATAGCCCCTTGAGAAGCTGTTAGTTTTCGAAATTTTCGGACGCACAATTAAAGTAGGAGGTACTGGGTCATCGGTCCCTCCCAATATTTGAAGCTGGATCCGCCACTGAGTGACGAATAAGTTGTCAGCACTGGAGAGAAGACACACGTGTTGAGCTGATTTTGTGTAGAGTCGCACGTTTCCACGAACTGCAAGTTGCGATGGAGCATGTTGACGAGCGGGCAGGGTGGAGTGTGGATGGAGGGGTGGAGGGGGACGGGAGTGGCGCCAGAAACACAAAAACACCACCACCCTGGAAACTGTGTAAAGGTCCTTAGATTGAGTGGTACAATACACAGTCCTCGGTTAAGTATTTAGTTTAAACCGGTGTGTAAATTTAACCAAATGGTCGTCTTATTAAACATATAATAGTATATCAAACTGTGTAAAGGTCCTTAGATTGAGTGGTACAATACACAGTCCTTGGTTTAGTATTGAGTTTAAACTGATGTGCAAATATAACCATGCAGTCCTCTTATTAAACATGGAACAGCATATAAACTAAATATTGAGTGATAAACGACAAAATACTCGGTAAAATACTGAGTTTTTACTGGTGTGTAAATATAACCACGCGGTCCTCTTATTAAACATGGAACAGTATATCAAACTGTGTAAAGGTCCTTAGATTGAGTGGTACAATACACAGTCCTTGGTTTAGTATTGAGTTTAAACTGATGTGCAAATATAACCATGCGGTCCTCTTATTAAACATGGAACAGCATATAAACTTTGTAAAGGTCCTTATATTGAGTGATAAAAGACAAAATACTCGGTGAAATTCTGAGTTTTTACTGGTGTGTAAATATAACCACGCGGTCCTCTTATTAATCATGGAACAGTATATCAAACTGTGTAAAGGTCCTTAGATTGAGTGGTACAATACACAGTCCTCGGTTAAGTATTGAGTTTAAACTGGTGTGTAAATGACCATGTGGTCCTCTTATTAAACATGGAACAGTATATAAAACTGTGTAACAGTCCTTAGGTTGAGTGGTATAGTACACAGTCCTCGTTTAAGTATTGAGCTTAAACTGATGTGTAAATGACCACGCGGTACTCTTATTTAACATGAAATAGTATGTTATCTTTAAAAGATTTGTGCAATGGGAGTGCATGACTTGATGTAAGTTTTTGGACATACGCCATTGCTAAGAACTTTTTCTGTTGAAGAAAAACTAATAAATAAAATAAATAAAAATACACAAGAAAGACAAAAAACACACAAAATTAAGCAAACAATTGCTGTTGTCAACAAGAATATAAACACCACAAAATATTCCGAAACAGAAATATGGTCAACAAACAAAGAAAAAAGTACTAAGTGAACAAAAAAACACACAAATGATGACAACACAAAAATATTGAAACCAAAATAATTCAGCACAACAGTTGAAACGAGACAAAAACACGACAAAACGAAAAGACAAAAAAAAATACAATAGTTTTACCAAAACAGAAAACTATTGTATTTTTTTTTGTCTTTTCTGTTTTGGTAAAACTATTGTATTTTTTTTTGTCTTTTCGTTTTGTCGTGTTTTTGTCTCGTTTCAACTGTTGTGCTGAATTATTTTGGTTTCAATATTTTTGTGTTGTCATCATTTGTGTGTTTTTTTGTTCACTTAGTACTTTTTTCTTTGTTTGTTGACCATATTTCTGTTTCGGAATATTTTGTGGTGTTTATATTCTTGTTGACAACAGCAATTGTTTGCTTAATTTTGTGTGTTTTTTGTCTTTCTTGTGTATTTTTATTTATTTTATGTATTAGTTTTTCTTCAACAGAAAAAGTTCTTAGCAATGGCGTATGTCCAAAAACTTACATCAAGTCATGAAATAGTATATATCAAACTGTGTAAAAGTCCTTAGATTGATTGGTGCAGTACACAGTCTACGGTTAAGAATTGATTTTAAGCTGGTGTGTAAATATAACCATGCGGTCTAAATATTAAACATGAAACAATATTCTAAACTATTTAATGTCCATTGTTTTTCGTAGAATATAGTTCTTATTTAAAGTTCGTAATTCAGTTTTTTCGTGAAACTAATAACATTCGTTTGGACAAGAATTTCGGAAAGTTTTATTCTCTTACCAAAAACTAATTATACCTTAATTTTTTTAATTTTTATAAAATTTAACTGAATACATTTTTGTAATTGTATCACACTTATTATTGGTTGCACTGTTGTTTAAACATTTCGTTGAGAATTTATTTGTTGGTTTTTAAATATTTTATATGTTGAGATTTCTATGTTAATATGTATGAAAATTAAATTTTTCCTTTAATACGATAAGTAGGATATAGTTCTGACTTCTTATTCTTAAATCACTAGTTTTATCTAGTTTATTATTTAGGTTGGTTGAAACCTTCGTTCAATACCAGCAGAATTGATGTCTTCAAATAAAACATTAATTATTTTTTTATATCGGAATTGGAACATATAGAACTGAAAAACGGGGTTCTACGGGTTCTCTTACAAATATTGAATTGTAATTCATAGTTCAAAATCTCAATTAATAGAAAAATTAATCATCATAACAATTTTTTCGTGAATAACATTTAAATAAATGAAGTTTTTGGAGCGAAATTTATGTTTTAATTCAGTTAAAAAATATATATTTTTTTGTATGTTTACACAAATTCGGATAAGTGGTTTTATCAAAAAAAATTTTTTACGGAAATTATAACATATAGGTATTTAGTAACGATGAAGCGAAGTCAAATGTAAATGGAGCAGCAGCGGGATTATAGAGGGAAGAAAACGGAAGAACCCCGAGAATCGACTCCGTATCACCTTAGCAAGGACCACTGGTTCGACTACACGACTACCAGGAACCCTGTCTTGTTGAAACATTTATACTGATTTTGCTAGTCCTGCAGTTAACTGTAAAACTTTACAGTCCTCGGATAAAGCGCCAGACACACTTTGTGTGAAGGTCCTCAGTCTGACAGGTCCTCTGATATGCTTGCTAAAGTAATAGTCCTCGGAAGCTACGTTAGTGTTTGTGTATTCCCGTCCTCTATTTAAGGGTAAAAAATGGGGTCCTCGAATAGGGGCCTAAACACGTATAGGTGTGTGTGTGTGTGTGTGTGTGTGTGTGTGTGTGGACTTAGGATATCATCCGAGGACTTGCGCATGATATTTCAGCGTGGATCCGAGGACCTTTGGCAATCCGAGGACCTCCCCCAGGTCCTCGGATTAAAAGACCTCGGATTCACGCTGTTCTGTCAACCTAGTGTGTGAAAACATGATTTTTAAATTTTTTTTTGAGGTCCTCGGATAGACCGTAGAGAATCAAGTATGTAGTGTGTGTGTGTTACCACCACGTCGCGCTAGTATCGTTGTCACTTACACTCCTTTACACACGGTGTGTATCCCATGTTTCTCAACGCTCCAAACGAGGACATTTCGCTCGAGTTTACACACATCTAATACACATCTCCGTAGTGTCTAACGCTGGTTGCGAGGACGTGGTGGACGTCTCTCATTTCACACATTACGAAGCCACAGACGCATGATCCGAGGACCTTAACTGGGTGCCATTTCAGGCGTATACATGTAAGCTGTGCTACATGAACAATTAATTCTTTATTACGCGTTACTTTACAACCTTTATCTTACATTCAAATCATAAACTTCTTAGTAGGAATATGTATTATTAGAAATAGGCCCTATGTATTTTTAATTTTATTTGGAAGTCATAATTACCCTAAGCCTTTGAACATGAACATTAAAACATAAAAATAATATTTTTAAAAAACCGAACGGACCTAAAAAAACACAACAAAATACTATAGGTACTAGAAATCGAAAAATAAATAATTACAATCATAATATTTTATTAAAATTATAGGTAATATGTTTGGATACAAATTTTCACATTGTAATTGTATAAACAATAAAATTGTATAAACAATACAATAAATTGCAATGTGACAGTTCTTGTCCAAACATAATTATTACCTATAATTTTAATAAAATATTATAATTGGTAGGTGCTACCTACTAATCGTTTTAAAGTCGGTGCCAAACCAAATATTTATATATATGTATATGTATGTATATATATGTATATTTATATATGTATATATATAAATATATATATATATATATATATATATATATATACCCATGTGAAATGCGGACCTATAACTTCAAACACACAAAGGCATTTACACTGTAATCAGAAGACCTTGCATTTTCTGGTGTTAAACGAAGAACTTGTAAGTATAGTGTGTTAGATGATATAAATGTACCCATATGAAAAGAGGACCTATGGCTTCAAACACACGTTGGTATTTAAACTGCAATCAGAAGACCTTGCATATTCTGGTGTTAAACGAGGACTTGTAGGCACAGTGTGTTAATATGATATAAATATACCCATATTAAGTGCGGACCTATGGCTTCAAACACACGTTGGTATTTACACTGCAATCGGAGGACCTTGCATATTCTGGTGTTAAACGAGGACTTGTAGGCACAGTGTGTTAATATGATATAAATATACCCATATGAAGTGCGGACCTATAGCTTCACACACACGTTGGTATTTACACTGCTATCAGAGGGCCTTGCATTTTATGGTGGTAAACGAGGACTTGTACGTTGTACGAACAGTGATTTTATATGTTATACATATGTATATATATATATATGTATGTGTGTGTACGTATATATACACCCAAATGGTGTGTGGACGTTTTAAGCTTGTTCAATTTAGCCTACTGGATGCGGTTAAACATAAAAGTTGCAACCATTTGAATACAAGAGCTGAAATTTGCGTTTTCCTGGAATGTATAAAACGCTGTTTTACAAACGAATTTTGCCTTCTTAGTTGTTATTTCAGATTCGTGTAGTGCAGTCCATACACGAATATTTTCGGACATTCACTGCAACCGTCTATACAAGTTTACTTTATCGCCGATGTCAGTAAGTAAAAAGTCAGGGGCATCAAATAGTCTATTTTTATGCTTCTGAACGCTTTGACTTAACCAATGTTTTTTTAATACTTCTGGCAATTTGCTTCCTCCCCCCCTCCTCCATCATACTGCTCATCCCTAGAAAATAAATAAAAATAATTTACGTAACCTACGTTGTTTCATTAAACAAATATATTTTTTGGGAAAAAAGTTTATTATTGAACAACATATTTCTTAAGATAAATTTACCGCCCCGAAAATATTTTACTGTGTGTTTCATTACGTTCATGGGAATTTGATTATAAATATGTATTTTTACGAGAAAAAGTACAACACTACTTGCAATAGTTTTATAATGATGACAAATTATAATTTTTATGAAACTTGCAAATGGTATTTCAGTGAATGTTGTTGCTATCGTTTCTCACAGTGATGTTCAAACGCAGTCTGTTTTATCACGGCTCGGGAACACCGTAAGGATCACAGTATTCTTCCGCCTTAGCGTTGTGTCACAAGTGGCCATACGTAGCGAAAACACAATATGGCCGCCTTTGAGATAATAAATGTATATGTAAGGATAAATAAACAGTTATTCAGATATTCTTGAGAAATTCTCACTTTCACGCCTTGGTAAAATAAACAGAATAACTTTGACATAGACAACGCTGTGTAGTTCTGCAAAATTACACCTATAGATACTTGTGTTTGCGTATCATAATAATATGAACTCAAATATATAACTAAGTAACTTCCATGAACGTTTGTAGGACTTGAACTATACTCATTTTTGCCGGCCTCTTTACGTATTTTATAGCAAAAGACCATTCGGGAGATGGTTTGTGACGTACTTGACGTAAGTTAGATGAGATCAGTTTTTAAAACGTTCCCATTTTATGTTCCCGGCATCAAGTGGTGAAGTGATTGATATCAACAATTGTATTAACTTTGGTTTTAACAGAACAGCACGTGTATTAAAGTAGGTTATTTATTTTGAGATATGTAGTATTTAATCACATAAAGTAACTCTTTAAAGGAGATAATAATTAATGGCTTTATGGTTATTTCAACTGTCAATAATGACACCGCATGGCTAACATCATCACTGCTTTCAGCCTGTGGCCGGGTCCAGAAAACATGATTGCCATTCCTAAAATATAATGTTTAACAGCTCCCGCACTAGACGGCCAAGTTGCCGTGGCCAGTTCGCCGCGACCTGAGAGTGCGTGGCAACTACCGAGAGAGCACACACTTGTCCGCGGCGGCCAGGCTCATTCGTGTCGCTACGACTTGAAGGTGGATGCAGACCATGTCATTTGTGTGATTAGTCGCCTAGTGTGCGGGAGCTGTAAGGATGAATGACGAGAATATAAAAACAAATAACTTACCCGTGCGAATAAAACATTTTATCTTGATCAGACATCGAATGGTAATATAATAATGGGGTAGTATGTAAATGCAAGTATTGATTAATGCAAAGTATTGAAAATATAGTACCAACAGATTTTGGCCGTATCGAATATTTATTTTTACACTTCTTACAGTTAAAATCTTCTTCAATAACAATGTTAGAAGTTATAATGTGATAATCGTTTACTTTTTGGCTGTATGTGCCTGATACAAACATAAATAGGCCTACCATTGAATATACGAACTCGTGAAAAAACCACGTGGTAAAGAGGTTCTGGGAAATATAAACCTGCCCTTTAAAGCGTCTGACCTTGTGCTTTATTAATGGTCATTGTTATGCCTACTTTTCTTGGGAATTATTTCCTCATCATTTGTAAATACATTCCTCATCATTTGGAAATACAAAGTTGTATAATAAATTGTGAGTATAATGCGGAGTCTATGAGCAAAGTTGCTGTGTAAATGCAAATCATACATTTTGATGAAGTACAATGGGAGATTTAGCGTAACGGCAAAGAAACACCTATGAGAAATAATATATAGCCTAACAGCAGACAATATCAGTGTTATTGGGGTTTAGATAAATATAAAGTAACATTGCAAACTCTATATAAATAAGTAATGAAAAAATTAAATAAGTTATGTTACAAATTAAGTTATAAAAGTATGTGGAACTTACTTCGGTTAATTCGCTTCAACAGCTGTCATGCATGTAAGATTATTTATATAGCTATGGCAATCTCAAAAATGGCGTAGACTTGTGACCAAAATAAGGCTTTTATAAACATGTTTTTATAATAATTTAATTCAAAACATTAATTTTTGTAAATTGTCTATATACGTTATTAAATCATTAATTTTGAAGTTGTAAGGAAGGTATGGCGAACTGACCAAAAACATCTTTGAGAAACTATCTATCTATCTATCTATCTTATCTATCTACCTATCTATCTATATATATAATCTGGGCGACTAGATCTTTTCATTATGGAGACCTGGATTTCCTGAAATAATAGAGTGTATTGTTATTTTTAGTCGAATTTTTTTAAAATAAAATAATGGCTTGTGAAACCCTAGAAAAAAATACAATCTATGAAATAAACATAACTGTAAAATTATTGAAATCATAAAAGAAAAAGCAATATAATTACTAAATATTTTAACAAAATAATAATTTTAAATTATTTTCACATTAATTTAAAAATTGAAAACGAAAATAGTTATGAATTTCTTTCTTTTATTTGGTTATTGTAGAGGTTTAACTTGACTGATTTTTATAACTTTACAATCAATTTTTTCTTTCCATATAATTTTATTTTAAAGCCCATTTTTTATGAAGAAAGTTAAAAATTTTAAAACTAAATATTGTTTTTTTTTTACTGTCTCTGTACTTCAGGTCACCATAATGAAAATATTTAGACGACATAACAAACCCCGTTGTATTCTTTGAGGTCGCTCAAATTCTATTTTTGTATTTATATTTTCGTGAGTCATGCACGTTGATACTTTTCCTATCCTCTTAAGAAGATTTCGAAGTCGCATGGTTGAATCATTCGAATCCAGACCGGCTGCCGGACAGGTATCCATATGCAAAATAAATCTTCGCACCGTTATCACCATTGTGATTAAAGAAACTGAGAGTTTCAAGAGCTTTGTAGAGGAATGGCGTAAATATTTATTTTATATTTAAAAATGAAGAATTTCCAAATAGTATAGGTTCCAGACTAGTCATTTAATCAACTTAACAGTCAAAACACAGAATAAACACAGCAAGCACATTTCTAATGGAGACATAGAGGGCCCGAGGCTCCAGCACGCGTCTGGGCGCAGTCTCAGCAGGAGGAGAGGAGGCGTAGGCCGGCTGCGTTGCTAACTCCTTCCTGGAAGGTTACCAACCCTTTCGCAAGGTCATCCTCTCACGTCTTCTTCTCACGCGTTGCGCGCGTGGTGCAAAACTAAGACTTTCCGAATAACATGCATGTTTGAGAAATGTGTTTCACTTACACATTTAAATTTTCTGCTGTAGTTCTTAGGAATGTATTTTAAAATTATTATTTACCTCTCTTTAAGTTATTTTATTAATAATAATTGTTTAGAAACAAATTTTAATTCATAACATGATAATGGAATGTTGTCTATAAATTATTTATTTGTTATTATAATCGCTCTTGTTTATAGCCAGCAAAGGCACACGAAATATACCAATCGTAAATAATGTAAGAAACTTATCTACTTAAAAGCCATTAAAAAATTTAAACCACTAAACCTATTTGTTGTTGAAATTTATGTTTTTAACTTCTCACTAGATAATGTTGTGGTACACGGACGTGTTAATACGGTTAACTGTTGGAAACAAAACTTGCATAACCTTTTGGTTTTCTAAAACTAGCCCCTAACAAATAATTTTATAATGAATAGTATTTATTACACTCGCGCTATAAAAAATTGGACTAAAATGTGTACTAGAAAATAAGTATATTACTGAAATAAATACAGTGCATTTAAATAACTTAGCAACTGTATTGATCTGTTAAGTTGCGTTGACATATTCACCCCCGCTTATCATAAAATTATTTACTTTAATTTAGTAATACTAACTTTAGGTATGTTGAATAACACTTTTATAGTAATATTTAAAAACGTGCTTTTAATTACTCGCATTTGTTTTATAGTTAAACTGTTAAAAAATCAGATTCGAAATACAAGAGGTACGCACAATGTACCATTCGTTACTTAACCACAGTGATTTTAATTAGGAAGGCCGGTATTTCTGTTAATTTCCACTTCGCATAAACGAAGGAAACGCGTAATTTAACCGACTGTTCCCTATAGATTTGATCATTTACAAAGGTAAGTAAAATAATATACAGGACCAAGGAAAATTTTGGAAGTAAAAAATAAAATTTTCAAAGAGAAGATAAATCAAGGATCATGATTGTGAAACGAAAGAAAATATTTATTACATGTGTTGATATTATCTATAATAGGTAATATTTTCCTAAGCCATATTAATTATTTTTATTTTTTATTTGTAATGTATGACTGTTATTATATTCTTCTTTATATATAGGAAGCTGAGATACCATGGAGAAAATCTCATTTAGTAACCAACCTATGTAAGTGTTTTATTGTTGGAGACTATTGCTGGTGTATTCAAGGAAATTTTGCTCCATTGACATAAGTACGTCTATTAATAGAGAAAGGATTTAAGATCATGGATATATGTGCCGTTAGTGGAATGAAGAAGAACTTATGCTATCCAGTGTGAGTAAGAATTCAAAAAAACTTCGGCTGAAGGTTTATCACGAAAAAATAACCCATAAATGTACAACTGATGGTTATTAGTGCTTTCCAAATATGATATACGCCTTTAAGTTGGAGATGAACAAATCGTTTATTGCAAATAATAGATCAAGTATTAAGGATAAATGCGTTTATTGTCTGCATAAAGTTTAATTTCAAAAATTCTGCAGTCATAACAAAACTCGTCGCTGTCAACAGGACGTATTCATAAAGGTATCTTCATAACTAAATGCTGGTCTCTTATTACAGATGCCAGGTTAATTTATGTTACAAATTTCTGTAGAGATTTTTGTCATTTTTAATTTAAAGTAGAATCCCGGCGGACTCGCAGAAAAACTAATTTAATTCCTCCGACTAAGCACCTGGGGATTGGTCATTAAATGTAAAGATCAAGGCTTGCTGCGTCCTACAGCGCAAATCAAGTGCACAGCCGAAGAGTTCGTGGCGCTTCTGCCGCGTGCCGTATCTAATTGCTGTTGGTTCGGCCGGTCGCACAGTCAGGAGCGAAGTAAAACCACGGCTAGACTATGTGTGCCTATCTTGCTACTGGGTAGGTAGCTGGTGACAGCTTACAAACCTCTCCACTCCCCTCCCCCAACGAACACAATAAACTTATATTACAGAAAAACAACAGGACCCGTCTTAACTCCACTACCTGTGATCTTGAAGCCAAGCCGAGCCCGGCCTGCGTATGTTGATGACTTCATTTTTACGATATTTCTCTACTATAAATGCTATTTCTGTAGATTTTATCTTTAGAACTCTCTTGCATTTGTAGTTCTCCTACAACAAAATGAATGTAGACAGCTGCGAAACTGCTAATAATTAACACTTACGCAACATTTTACGCCCGTTATATTACACTTTATAAATATCAGTTACACATATCTGTGACAGAACAACACACGCAAAATAAATATTATATTCAATTAGCAGTACTACCATTCAATGGTACTACCTATTAACCAATACTTATTGAGAGAAAATGAAAAATAAGCAAGGGGGGGGGGATGGGGAAGAATTAATATAGCGTGTAAGCCTGAGCCTGGCGATAGTGGGCTTTGAATCACTTGTGTGACTTGTGTGCCGACTCGGTGCTGTGAGGAGTGAAGTCTCTCTTGGGGGATCGGTTCGAGCATCGCAAGCCAGAACATCACCAGTGACTTGTGCAATCTGTGGTGTGTTCACCATGGAATGCAGTTGTTTTGATCCGCGGGAGGAAAAGAAGGGTGGGCATGAGAGCGACAGATTGTTTTTCTGGAAGTCCCTCGTGAAAGCCGCGTAGTGCTTGCTGTATGTAATAAATAGCGACAAAAGTTTTATTATCTTTTTAAAATATAGTTTCCTCAAGGGTTGATCAAACACGAGAGAGCCCCAAGTAAACCCACCGAGCGTCGGCTACATTCACCACATTTCTTAGTTAGGAAAATTAATAATTTTTATCCAGTCCGTGCTTCATCAAACCAAATTTTTTTTTAATACTAAAACCTGTGAAATGAAATGCAAGTACACGGGTTGGACGAATGTTAACTTTAATTTTATACTAGGTCTATAATGTACACGGACGCAAATGAAAAATTTTGCTGTTAGTCTGTAATACATAGTGAGTGGGAATCGCAAACACATTTTTGACCCCGTTGAAGGAAAGCCCTAGATCCGTCCTGGGCATGGGTTGGATTCCTCGTCAATAGAGTGGGATTTTGTATTATGCCTCTGTTTAAATAGGTTGGGATGAATTATGGATTATAGCTATTAATTTGTAAGGGATTGTGTGTAATCTTTGAAGCACAAAAATCAAACTTTCTTTTTCAAGTTTTTCACATAAATTTCACGACGTTATGTGACAGTGTCACATGAAAACGCTCTTATCTTTGTGTTAATATATATGAAAGTTTGCAAGTCATCTAAAAATATAATATAAGTTACATTTTAAGAATTTTTCATTATTTAAAATTTTTTTAGCGACTCTGATTTTTATGAACTTCGTAAGTAACTGTCACCAAAACTACGTAGCACACGCGTTATATGTAGGTATTTAGTTAAATTTGTAAATAAAATAAATATTATTTATGAGTTTTTATTTTACGTAACAATATAAAATGAATAAACAAATGAAAATTGTAAACTATTCATACTGTGCAGTTTAAATTGGTTGAAATAAAATGAACAAAATATTCTTGGTGTTATAAATTACTTCCAAAATCTGTTACAATAAATTGAAAGAATTCCAATACTATTCATGTTACTGATGTGGACGAAGTGTGCGTATGTGTGTTATGTATGTAGTGTTATGTAGTGTGTTATGTTTTGTATGTACAGACTGTTGGAAAAAGCTAAATTATTAGTCATGCAATAGACCTTTTGTAATATTTGAAGTTTAAGAATATACTTAACAAAATTATGAAACATGTATTCTATGAAAAGGCTCCATTGCTTAGCATATTATTATTTTTTCCATGTTACAATGGTAGTGTTATTCTGCAGCTGTCACTAAAATAGTTTTATTTTTATATGATAATTTAGTCCTAGTTTCAAATCTAAGTAAACTATCTGATGATAATTTATTTATTATTTAGACTTATTATGTTATTGTTACTGGAAAATTGTTGGATATGTTTATTATTAGATTATTTTTAAACATGACTTGGTTAAAACGTCAAACAGAATTTTTCACAGCGTGTGAATTTTACAACCAGTAACAAGTTGACTTTTATCTAAACAAATGTTTTTCATGTACAATCTTCAGGTCATAGAAAATAGGAATGAGATAAGCTCATAATAATAAAACAACACTTATTTATTTTAAAGCAGACGGAAAGCTAGTTTTGTTAAGTTAACTATCGACTGACTTCAGTCAAAAATGAAACTAAGGCCGGCTACATTTTTATCTCGCGCGTAGGTATAAATTTTGTGTGACCTATTTCTCAAAGGGGCTGAAATTATTTGTAATGAATTGTTTCAAACCCATTGTCTATACATTTAAAAAATCAAGTATTGTATAAAATATATTTTTATAAAAATGTTGAACTTTTTAATTGGCAAATATTTTTTTCTAAAGATAGCTATGAACTGTATTATCGAGCGAGCCTGCTTTTCAGTCTAAATGCCATGTATTTAATTATTAGATGCAAGCTTGGTTATGTAGCTGTGGCAGTAGGCCCTAATATATACTTAGCACTGGAAATTAGAACTTCTATGGCAATAAAGGTTAATGAAAATTTTAAATAAATACTATCCTTGCATTTACTGTAAACTAAAGAAGCTTATCTAAGATGAGTAGTATCATTAAAAATGATTATTAATTTCAAAATTTTATTCTCTATGATAACTAAGAAATAATATCATATACCTGAAACTTAAATAAGTACTTTGAAACTTCACGTTTAAAGTGTTTAAGAAGGCGTTGGTGATGCTTAGGTATTTAACCATTTTTGTCAAAAAAATAATTTATATCGGCATGAAGGATGGAAAATCTAAAGCGAAAGGTTTTAAGTTTTTTTAAAATAATTCGTTAAATAAAGGTAGAACAAAAAAAAAGTGTCCTGGAGCACAAGTCAGAATCGCAGAAAGTCTCCATCTAACACCGTGTGGGCCGCGCCAACGGCGTTAGGGCCATAACTGTCCCGGCGCGGCGGAGTAACGGGAACATGGTTGGAAGTCGTGACGTCACGGGGAAGCCCAGGGGGTCGTCACAAGATAGGTCTCACGATGTGCTTATTTAACACTAACGATTCGTCTGTACTAATATCAAAATGCCATTCACATTTAGAGTTAAATTATATATATATTACACCCAAGAAAATAAAGTTTACTATTCAAGCTTTAAGGAAACCATTTAACAAATGGTTTTAAATAAAAAAAAGTAAATCAACAAATGTTACACGGTCAGGGTGAAGTCCTTGTAATTTTTTTAATCGAGCTCAAGAAAATATCGTTTTATTTGGCAAACGTCTGGCTTATGAATTAAATAAAAAATAAACAGGATGCATAGATGTTAAATAATGGGAATTGCATCAAATATAAATGAGCAGCGTTACCTCGACAAAAATTTGTATTTCAATACAGACATGTATATTAATATTTTTGTGCCCATGTGTATATTAATGTAACAATCGAGTGTTTGAAGGCACTAATTTTAAATTCCTATTTGCATTTTTACGATATTTATAACAACTTCTATCAATAATGTATTTCAATATATGGGAATTTATGTAAATTAATAAAGTTATTTTAGAACCCAAAGATGTTAATGGAGTGTGAATCAAGTATTTTATAATCTAAACACATTTAATCTGTAATAAAACATTAAACAAAGACTTAACTTTTTTGACATGAATATCAAGACAAGGAAATACAACGTAAGACTTTTTTATTTAAACGTATATGTGTATTAAAATACCAAATCCTGTACTGGATGAATTCCGAAGAAAACCTAGAATTTAATATATTTTGGGTCAAAATTAAATCATTTGGTTTTATGCTGTGTTAGTAGCGTCAGAATCATTTATAGCCGATAGTAGCAGAAGGAGGGGGGGGGGGGGGACAGAAATCATGTTTATTCTAAGGGTGAAATCTCTGTCTACTTTTATATTCCTTGGGCTGGTTTTTAGCAACATGCGGTCAGACAACACGTGCCTTCCTGCTAAATTACTGTTGTTTTGGAAATCTTTGAGTTTTTATAGAAGCTTTAGTAAAATAATTATTTTACCGTTAGCAGCTGCTCTCTTGAGAGATTTTGTGTTTTCAATTGCTATCGTGTCAACAAGAGAGCGCTTTACAGTTCTCTCGTTGGATGAAACAAAAGGTGATGCTAGAATGTGTTACAATCAAAAGGAAGACAAAGCAAGTAATAGGCACAATTACAAACTCCGGATTTGAAAATTTAAAGAGAATGGAAAAATCTGGGTTTCAAGTCTGCTGTTGTGTTAGGGGATGATGACGTCAAAGATAGTGGAAAAACCGTAAAAATTTATCCACAGTAACCTTAACACTTAAGCAGACAAACATCGTGTGATTAGAAAAAAGTGTACCTAAAACATACATAATGTTTTTGAAAGTATATATATTTACACCAATTTAGATATTCGTGGCGGAGTGAAAGAGTGTGTTAGGTCATGGCTTAGTAACTTAAACCAATCACGTTTTGTAAGTTGAAATCTATCTTAATTCAATATTTATTTGTTTCCAACTTACACAGATTTAATTTTTATTCTAACATTTACAGACTAAACATATTTTTTAAGTAAAACCTAATTATTTAATAGTCACCCTCGGGACCGGTCCTATGACGGATAATTTAATAGACGGACAATAGAAATTCAATTTCAAACGTGAACAGTTACATTTAAATATAAGTAAATAAGTAGTACGAGATTTTAAATTATTTGGGAAAAAAAGTAAGCCATTTTTAATTAGATAACATATATAGTAGTTTTATTTACCAATTTAGTATAACATAGTTTAATGTGCAATGTTGTACAATGTGTACATATGTACGGACTTTGGAGAATTTCTTTAAGTTAAATTGTTTACATCCTAATAAAAAGAAGTCATTTTCTTCTGTTTATTTGCAGCTCGAGCTTTATTCAAGCAATGTTCTGTTTTTTTTTTTTTTTACGGAAACAGCATGAATAACGTTTCATAAAAAATCGCATACAAGTAGTGACGGATAACAGAGATATTTGGTTAAAGTAGTTTTACTTATTTAGAATTGTTAAATTTTAACCTTGCCTTGCTTTATAAACATACCTACATAAATATTTTTAGTGATATAATTTACATACTTAATATTCAATTAATATTTTAAAAACATACATTATTAAATATTATTTGTTATTTTTAAATGTACTAAAAATAAGGGCCGAGTTGGCATCCACTTGGTTAGGATCCCACTCTAATCATGTTGCAGTTCCTGCTGTCACCAACACTATAATAAGATAACCGTGCAACGAAAGTATTATTTAAGGGAATTTTCTTGATAATGTATAGCCTGCTAATTTAAATTATGCACGTCTTTTTACGTATAAATATTTTGTATAATTATTTTTTTGTAATATCAATAAATTATTAGATATAACTTTATGCGAAGATATGGGAATTGGTTTTGCACAAGTTCTCGTAGTCAATATCATGTAAGTAACGATAATAAAAACTGGATAGGGTAGATTTTTTTATGAAAATTAGTTCTCACAAAGTGAATTTGTGTCATCGAAACCAAACTTGCGCCCATATGCAAATGCAAGTTATTGCGTTCTTACATATGTACATGATATTATCTACTTAAGTCTTTAAAATGCAGTTTTAAAACGATAATCGCAAAAGGTAGGTATCGCAATTAAATTTTAATGCACTTTTACAGACAACTGTTAAGTCATTTCTGTAGACATATATCAAAAATATAATAAAATATCATCTCTAGTTACCTGTACTATGAAAAATACCCTATTCCAGTTCTACTATCAGTTTTTCTTTCATTCGATGCCATTTTCTGTGACTATAAATAAATGCTGGTTATAAGAATTGACCATTCTGTCGGGAAAATAGAATTTGAGTTGTGAATTAACACTTTTACAAGTTGGGGTTTTCGAGATAGTTTGTTTTATATTTGTTGAGCTTTACTCAGAGTCATCCATTTCGGTACCTGGGTAAGTAAATAAATACAAAAGTGTTTGAAAAAACATTTTTGATTTTAATGCGTAGATGTGCGTTTCTTTATGAATCCATAAATACGAACAAACATATTATTTATTTATCGCTATTATGTTTTCACGCGTCGTATGTCATGTTCATTCCACCTCTTCATTATAGATGTATTAAAACAAGGGAAAAAAAATTAATTATCATTGCGAGTAAACAGTATTTTAGTAACAGTTAATCTTTTTTCCCTTTCTAATTTCTCTTACTTTCCAAGCTCACATACAAGATATCTCTTCTGTTGTTGGTGTGTGTATTGATACCAGTTTCAGGCAATGTTGGAAAAATGCAAGTGAGCTATCCCACACACAGCTACTGCGCTAATTTGGCAACGTTGCACTTGGTTAAGAATGGGTTGAGAGTACCTCATTACCTCCCTCCCTGCCTTCCTGCCTGCCTGCCTCCCTCCCACTCACCCAACCTCCCACCCTCCTTCACCCCTTCCACCGTCCTACTCCAACGCTTGAAATGTTTACGCTGTTTCAACACTTCGATTGGACATAAACACGTTTCAAGGAAACTAAATATATATTGTCTCACCTGATATACATTTTTCCTGACTATCCACGAAAAATGCTACTTTCATTAAGGGTTCTTGGAAGTAAGAACTTAAAATTTGTTTGTGGTAGGCAGTTTTCACTGATAAACTGAGCGCTTCATGTAAATATTTTTACAGAAATGACATCACAAAATACGTAATTTACCTATATTTACATCATAGGTATTTCAGTATTTAGGATCGGCACTTTTTTTTTTTTTTTTTTTCACTTTTCCGGTGCCGAAAGTTTGCCCGATTTGTACCTTATCTTTTGTTGTAATGCAATATGATAAAATATTTTTTTATCTGTATATAAATAAATAACATTTATACACAATGTTCCACTCACTTCTCCCCAACCCACACAATGTGACAAGCCACCTGAACTAATGCCCCTTTGCCCAACCTCCTTAAATATATCCGGCTATGATATGCAAAACATTTAAACTAACGTTCTCCAACCCCATCTTCATTACTTATTTAAAACAGCGGCATGCTAATCAAATAAGAACACATAAGGGCATACATGGTGATAATCACATAGTTTTTATAAAACTTTATTATTGTTTTTAACACTTTCAAGTTGATATTCTTTATATGTTTCGAATATTTCATTTGTACATTTCACTCCCATAGAATTATACAACTTTCATGAAGTACTATAAAAACATAAAAACCATTATCGGAATGTATCTCGTCCTTAAAAGTTTTCGATCAAAGCAGAAACTAAAGTTATTCGAAGAATAACCTTAGCCTAAACTTACTGTACAGGTGCATTAAAGATGTATAAATACAAAAATTTTCTACTGTATAATCAGTTTCGTAAGTGTTCTCTATATTTAAACATATGAACATACATCTTTCTTTTCAAGACTGAACAGTGTCCAGTTGGTATTGAAGAAATTGACGTATCTATCTATCAATCTCTAGTTTCATCTACATGATAACAGAACTTTTAAAGTGTTGTCTGTGATTTGTTAGTGTTTTGTAGGAGAATAGATTATTCTATGGAGTAAATTTAAAAATCGCAGACCATAATTTTTTCATTTAGGAGATTCAAATGGAAAATGCACAAAAAACCATAACATTCTCAATAAAAAAAATAAAGGTTCAACCTTTTGAAGCAAGAGAAATTTCAAAATTAATAAAATTATGGCGACAAAAATACAATTTGGTATGTGATTATTATAAAAATCTCACATGTAAAAATTTAATTTATGTATGCTGATGACGAGGACTTTGTTTATAAGTACATTTTATTCCAATATTTATTTGGTATTTTTAGAAATTGGTACATTAGGAATCTAGGCATTTCAAAATAGAAAGGTTAGGGGAATGTATGAGTTTTTGTGGTAAGTTGGCGCACATTGGAAGGCCAAGTTTGGAAATAAATATCTGTTCACTGAGATGATTAGGACCAGGTAACGTTTTATGATTTTTCTCTACTTCGCATTGAAAGAAAAAAAACTGTCGAAAAACTGAAGTGTGAAAAAATATAATAGGCTTCCTGCCGCATCTGACCTTTAGAATTTGGTTCAATATTTCAATTTAATACTTTTTAATTTTTTTGTGATACTTGTTTATCTAATTTATGTTTACGTGACGTCATACATGTGTTCAAATAGCCCCTTGAGAAGCTGTTAGTTTTCGAAATTTTCGGACGCACAATTAAAGTAGGAGGTACTGGGTCATCGGTCCCTCCCAATATTTGAAGCTGGATCCGCCACTGAGTGACGAATAAGTTGTCAGCACTGGAGAGAAGACACACGTGTTGAGGTGATTTTGTGTAGAGTCGCACGTTACCACGAACTGCAAGTTGCGATGGAGCATGTTGACGAGCGGGCAGGGTGGAGTGAGGATGGTGGGGAGGAGGGGGACGGGAGTGGCGCCAGAAACACAAAAACACCACCACCCTGGAAACTGTGTAAAGGTCCTTAGATTGAGTGGTACAATACACAGTCCTCGGTTAAGTATTTAGTTCAAACCGGTGTGTAAATTTAACCAAATGGTCGTCTTATTAAACATATAATAGTATATCAAACTGTGTAAAGGTCCTTAAATTGAGTGGTACAATACACAGTCCTTGGTTTAGTATTGAGTTTAAACTGATGTGCAAATATAACCATGCAGTCCTCTTATTAAACATGGAACAGCATATAAACTTTGTAAAAGTCCTTATATTGAGTGATAAACGACAAAATACTCGGTAAAATACTGAGTTTTTACTGGTGTGTAAATATAACCACGCGGTCCTCTTATTAAACATGGAACAGTATATCAAACTGTGTAAAGGTCCTTAGATTGAGTGGTACAATACACAGTCCTTGGTTTAGTATTGAGTTTAAACTGATGTGCAAATATAACCATGCGGTCCTCTTATTAAACATGGAACAGCATATAAACTTTGTAAAGGTCCTTATATTGAGTGATAAAAGACAAAATACTCGGTAAAATACTGAGTTTTTACTGGTGTGTAAATATAACCACGCGGTCCTCTTATTAAACATGGAACAGTATATCAAACTGTGTAAAGGTCCTTATATTGAGTGGTACAATACACAGTCCTCGGTTAAGTATTGAGTTTAAACTGGTGTGTAAATGACCATGTGGTCCTCTTATTAAACATGGAACAGTATATAAACTTTGTAAAGGTCCTTATATTGAGTGATAAAAGACAAAATACTCGGTAAAATACTGAGTTTTTACTGGTGTGTAAATATAACCACGCGGTCCTCTTATTAAACATGGAACAGTATATCAAACTGTGTAAAGGTCCTTAGATTGAGTGGTACAATACACAGTCCTCGGTTAAGTATTGAGTTTAAACTGGTGTGTAAATGACCATGTGGTCCTCTTATTAAACATGGAACAGTATATAAAACTGTGTAACAGTCCTTAGGTTGAGTGGTACAGTACACAGTCCTCGTTTAAGTATTGAGCTTAAACTGATGTGTAAATGACCACGCGGTACTCTTATTTAACATGAAATAGTATATATCAAACTGTGTAA